>NW_027469083.1:1581939-1898327 GCF_051020765.1 Lasioglossum baleicum
CAAGAGCAGCGATTGCCTCCTTCTGCTACATTGTGATAACGCAGAAGGAGGCAGCGGAGAGGGAGAGGGAAGCCGACCCGCTCTCCGCCAGGAGGCTAGCATCGGCGGGGCAACCCCGACGAGGCCGACGGCCCCCGTAAGGGGCCGCAGACGTAATGGCGGCGGTGGTACTACTTAGTACTTCCACCGCCGCCAAGGAGGGGCTGGCCGTTAAGGCGCCCCCGAGGTGGACAGGTCGCGGGGGGCGAGGTGGCGCAATAATCCCCTCCCCCCCTCTCTACAAAGATGCGACCTACCGGTCCACCCCCCTCCTTTCATTTTATAATATTTCATTTTACTCTATATTATAAATTTTATGTTTATCTTTTATTCCCCTTTATTTTGCCCCCCTTCTTAAGTTTATTGTGTTTTGTCCATTGCATTTATTTACTTATTATTATTTATTTATTTATTGACTTTTATTTTATCTATTTTATCTATACACCTTTTCATTTACTGATTTTATCTTTTATTTTATCATATTTTTAAGTTTTATGCGGGTTGACCAGGGGGTGGGACGGGGGGAGGAGACAGACGCGAGCCGGAACTCGCCTCTGTCCCCTCCTTGTCGCGTGCGGAAAAAAATACAATGCAGCGTGTACGAGTATTTGCACATGTATAAAAATCGGATGGCGCGGTAACAAAAATTCTAAATTATACAGCACAAGTTGCAGCAATGCATGCGCATAAGTTAAATTACCTGCATACCGCCGTTTCCTCAAACTGTGTGTTCATAACTGGCACTAGGAGGATCGCAGTGCCACCACTGCGAGGAGGCCCAGGACTCTGCGCGGCATACGCTGGAAGAATATCCAGCGTGGTCGGCACCGCGTAGAGACCTATGGGGCGTTATTGGGATGGACCTCCCGTTGCCGGTCGTGGTCGACCACATGATCGGCAGCGAGAGGTCAAGAGCAGCGATTGCCTCCTTCTGCGAGATTGTGATAACGCAGAAGGAGGCAGCGGAGAGGGAGAGGGAAGCCGACCCGCTCTCCGCCAGGAGGCTAGCATCGGCGGGGCAACCCCGACGAGGCCGACGGCCCCCGTAAGGGGCCGCAGACGTAATGGCGGCGGTGGTACTACTTAGTACTTCCACCGCCGCCAAGGGGGGCTGGCCGTTAAGGCGCCCCCGAGGTGGACAGTTCGCGGGGGGCGAGGTGGAGCAATAATCCCCTCTCCCTCCTCTAAAAAGATGCGACCTGCCGGTCGACCCCCTCCTTTTATTTTATAAAATTTCATTTTACTCCATATTATAAATTTTATCTTTATCTTTTATTCCCCTTTATTTTGCCCCCCCTTCTTATGTTTGTTGTGTTTTGTCCATTGTATTTATTTACTTATTATTATTTATTTATTTATTGACTTTTATTTTATCTATTTTATCTATACACCTTTTCAATTATTGATTTTATCTTTTATTTTATCATATTTTTAAGTTTTATGCGGGTTGACCAGGGGGTGGGACGGGGGAGGGGACAGACGCGAGCCGGAACTCGCCTCTGTCCCCTCCTTGTCGCGTGCGGAAAAAAATACAATGCAGCGTGTACGAGTATTTGCACATGTATAAAAATCGGATGGCGCGGTAACAAAAATTCTAAATTATACAGCACAAGTTGCAGCAATGCATGCGCATAAGTTAAATTACCTGCATACCTCCGTTTCCTCAAACTGTGTGTTCATAACTGGCATTGGGAGGATCGCAGTGCCACCACTGCGAGGAGGCCCAGGACTCTGCGCGGCATACGCTGGAAGAATGTCCAGCGTGGTCGGCACCGCGCAGAGACCTAAGGGGCGTTATTGGGATGGACCTCCCGTTGCCGGTCGTGGTCGACCACATGATCGGCAGCGAGAGGTCAAGAGCAGCGATTGCCTCCTTCTGCTACATTGTGATAACGCAGAAGGAGGCAGCGGAGAGGGAGAGGGAAGCCGACCCGCTCTCCGCCAGGAGGCTAGCATCGGCGGGGCAACCCCGACGAGGCCGACGGCCCCCGTAAGGGGCCGCAGACGTAATGGCGGCGGTGGTACTACTTAGTACTTCCACCGCCGCCAAGGAGGGGCTGGCCGTTAAGGCGCCCCCGAGGTGGACAGGTCGCGGGGGGCGAGGTGGCGCAATAATCCCCTCCCCCCCTCTCTACAAAGATGCGACCTACCGGTCCACCCCCCTCCTTTCATTTTATAATATTTCATTTTACTCTATATTATAAATTTTATGTTTATCTTTTATTCCCCTTTATTTTGCCCCCCTTCTTAAGTTTATTGTGTTTTGTCCATTGCATTTATTTACTTATTATTATTTATTTATTTATTGACTTTTATTTTATCTATTTTATCTATACACCTTTTCATTTACTGATTTTATCTTTTATTTTATCATATTTTTAAGTTTTATGCGGGTTGACCAGGGGGGTGGGACGGGGGGAGGGGACAGACGCGAGCCGGAACTCGCCTCTGTCCCCTCCTTGTCGCGTGCGGAAAAAAATACAATGCAGCGTGTACGAGTATTTGCACATGTATAAAAATCGGATGGCGCGGTAACAAAAATTCTAAATTATACAGCACAAGTTGCAGCAATGCATGCGCATAAGTTAAATTGCCTGCATACCTCCGTTTCCTCAAACTGTGTGTTCATAACTGGCATTGGGAGGATCGCAGTGCCACCACTGCGAGGAGGCCCAGGACTCTGCGCGGCATACGCTGGAAGAATGTCCAGCGTGGTCGGCACCGCGCAGAGACCTAAGGGGCGTTTTTGGGATGGACCTCCCGTTGCCGGTCGTGGTCGAACACATGATCGGCAGCGAGAGGTCAAGAGCAGCGATTGCCTCCTTCTGCTAGATTGTGATAACGCAGAAGGAGGCAGCGGAGAGGGAGAGGGAAGCCGACCCGCTCTCCGCCAGGAGGCTAGCATCGGCGGGGCAACCCCGACGAGGCCGACGGCCCCCGTAAGGGGCCGCAGACGTAATGGCGGCGGTGGTACTACTTAGTACTTCCACCGCCGCCAAGGGGGGTTGGCCGTTAAGGCGCCCTCGAGGTGGACAGGTCGCGGGGGGCGAGGTGGAGCAATAATCCCCTCCCCCCCTCTCTACAAAGATGCGACCTGCCGGTCGACCCCCCTCCTTTTATTCTATAATATTTCATTTTACTCTATATTATAAATTTTATCTTTATCTTTTATTCGCCTTTATTTTGCCCCCCCCTTCTTATGTTTGTTGCGTTTTGTCCATTGTATTTATTTACTTATTATTATTTATTTATTTATTGACTTTTATTTTATCTATTTTATCTATACACCCTTTCATTTACTGATTTTATCTTTTATTTTATCATATTTTTAAATTTTAAGCGGGTTGACCAGGGGGGTGGGACGGGGGGAGGTGACAGACGCGAGCCGGAACTCGCTTCTGTCCCCTCCTTGTCGCGTGCGGAAAAAAATACAATGCAGCGTGTACGAGTATTTGCACATGTATAAAAATCGGATGGCGCGGTAACAAAAATTCTAAATTATACAGCACAAGTTGCAGCAATGCATGCGCATAAGTTAAATTACCTGCATACCTCCGTTTCCTCAAACTGTGTGTTCATAACTGGCATTGGGAGGATCGAAGTGCCACCACTGCGAGGAGGCCCAGGACTCTGCGCGGCATACGCTGGAAGAATGTCCAGCGTGGTCGGCACCGCGCAGAGACCTAGGGGGCGTTATTGGGATGGACCTCCCGTTGCCGGTCGTGGTCGACCACATGATCGGCAGCGAGAGGTCAAGAGCAGCGATTGCCTCCTTCTGCGTGATTGTGATAACGCAGAAGGAGGCAGCGGAGAGGGAAAGGGAAGCCGACCCGTTCGCCGCCAGGAGGCTAGCATCGGCGGGGCAACCCCGACGACGCCGACGGCCCCCGTAAGGGGCCGCAGACGTAATGGCGGCGGTGGTACTACTTAGTACTTCCACCGCCGCCAAGGGGGGCTGGCCGTTAAGGCGCCCCCGAGGTTGACAGGTCGCGGGGGGCGAGGTGGAGTAATAATCCCCTCCCCCCCTCTCTACAAAGATGCGACCTGCCGGTCGACCCCCCTCCTTTATTCTATAATATTTCATTTTACTCTATATTATAAATTTTATCTTTATCTTTTATTCCCCTTTATTTTGCCCCCCCTTCTTATGTTTGTTGTGTTTTGTCCATTGTATTTATTTACTTATTATTATTTATTTATTTATTGACTTTTATTTTATCTATTTTATCTATACACCCTTTCATTTACTAATTTTATCTTTTATTTGATCATATTTTTAAGTTTTATGCGGGTTGACCAGGGGGTGGGACGGGGGGAGGGGACAGACGCGAGCCGGAACTCGCTTCTGTCCCCTCCTTGTCGCGTGCGGAAAAAAATACAATGCAGCGTGTACGAGTATTTGCACATGTATAAAAATCGGATGGTGCGGTAACAAAAATTCTAAATTATACAGCACAAGTTGCAGCAATGCATGCGCATAAGTTAAATTACCTGCATACCGCCGTTTCCTCAAACTGTGTGTTCATAACTGGCACTAGGAGGATCGCAGTGCCACCACTGCGCGGAGGCCCAGGACTCTGCGCGGCATACGCTGGAAGAATGTCCATCGTGGTCGGCACCGCGCAGAGACCTAAGGGGCGTTATTGGGATGGACCTCCCGTTGCCGGTCGTGGTCGACCACATGATCGGCAGCGAGAGGTCAAGAGCAGCGATTGCCTCCTTCTGCGAGATTGTGATAACGCAGAAGGAGGCAGCGGAGAGGGAAAGGGAAGCCGACCCGCTCTCCGCCAGGAGGCTAGCATCGGCGGGGCAACCCCGACGAGGCCGACGGCCCCCGTAAGGGGCCGCAGACGTAATGGCGGCGGTGGTACTACTTAGTACTTCCACCGCCGCCAAGGGGGGCTGGCCGTTAAGGCGCCCCCGAGGTGGACAGGTCGCGGGGGGCGAGGTGGAGCAATAATCCCCTCCCCCCCCTCTACAAAGATGCGACCTGCCGGTCGACCCCCCTCCTTTTATTTTATAATATTTCATTTTACTCTATATTATAAATTTTATCTTTTATTCCCCTTTATTTTGCCCCCTTTCTTATGTTTGTTGTGTTTTGTCCATTGTATTTATTTACTTATTATTATTTATTTATTTATTGACTTTTATTTTATCTATTTTATCCATACACCTTTTCATTTACTGATTTTATCTTTTATTTTATCATATTTTTAAGTTTTATGCGGGTTGACCAGGGGGGTGGGACGGGGGGTGGGGACAGACGCGAGCCGGAACTCGCCTCTGTCCCCTCCTTGTCGCGTGCGGAAAAAAATACATTGCAGCGTGTACGAGTATTTGCACATGTATAAAAATCGGATGGCGCGGTAACAAAAATTCTAAATTATACAGCACAAGTTGCAGCAATGCATGCGCATAAGTTAAATTACCTGCATACCGCCGTTTCCTCAAACTGTGTGTTCATAACTGGCACTAGGAGGATCGCAGTGCCACCACTGCGCGGAGGCCCAGGACTCTGCGCGGCATACGCTGGAAGAATGTCCAGCGTGGTCGGCACCGCGCAGAGACCTAGGGGGCGTTATTGGGATGGACCTCCCGTTGCCGGTCGTGGTCGACCACATGACCGGCAGCGAGAGGTCAAGAGCAGCGATTGCCTCCTTCTGCGAGATTGTGATAACGCAGAAGGAGGCAGCGGAGAGGGAAAGGGAAGCCGACCCGCTCTCCGCCAGGAGGCTAGCATCGGCGGGGCAACCCCGACGAGGCCGACGGCCCCCGTAAGGGGCCGCAGACGTAATGGCGGCGGTGGTACTACTTAGTACTTCCACCGCCGCCAAGGGGGGCTGGCCGTTAAGGCGCCCCCGAGGTGGACAGGTCGCGGGGGGCGAGGTGGAGCAATAATCCCCTCCCCCCCCTCTACAAAGATGCGACCTGCCGGTCGACCCCCCTCCTTTTATTTTATAATATTTCATTTTACTCTATATTATAAATTTTATCTTTTATTCCCCTTTATTTTGCCCCCCTTCTTATGTTTGTTGTGTTTTGTCCATTGTATTTATTTACTTATTATTATTTATTTATTTATTGACTTTTATTTTATCTATTTTATCTATACACCTTTTCATTTACTGATTTTATCTTTTATTTTATCATATTTTTAAGTTTTATGCGGGTTGACCAGGGGGGTGGGACGGGGGGTGGGGACAGACGCGAGCCGGAACTCGCCTCTGTCCCCTCCTTGTCGCGTGCGGAAAAAAATACAAAGCAGCGTGTACGAGTATTTGCACATGTATAAAAATCGGATGGCGAGGTAACAAAAATTCTAAATTATACAGCACAAGTTGCAGCAATGCATGCGCATAAGTTAAATTACCTGAATACCGCCGTTTCCTCAAACTGTGTGTTCATAACTGGCACTAGGAGGATCGCAGTGCCACCACTGCGAGGAGGCCCAGGACTCTGCGCGGCATACGCTGGAAGAATATCCAGCGTGGTCGGCACCGCGTAGAGACCTATGGGGCGTTATTGGGATGGACCTCCCGTTGCCGGTCGTAGTCGACCAAATGATCGGCAGCGAGAGGTCAAGAGCCGCGATTGCCTCCTTCTGCGAGATTGTGATAACGCAGAAGGAGGCAGCGGAGAGGGAGAGGGAAGCCGACCCGCTCTCCGACAGGAGGCTAGCATCGGCGGGGTAACCCCGACGAGGCCGACGGCCCCCGTAAGGGGCCGCAGACATAATGGCGGCGGTGGTACTACTTAGTACTTCCACCGCCGCCAAGGGGGGCTGGCCGTTAAGGCGCCCCCGAGGTGGACAGTTCGCGGGGGGCGAGGTGGAGCAATAATCCCCTCCCCCTCCTCTACAAAGATGCGACCTGCCGGTCGACCCCCCTCCTTTTATTTTATAAAATTTCATTTTACTCCACATTATAAATTTTATCTTTATCTTTTATTCCCATTTATTTTGCCCCCCCCTTCTTATGTTTGTTGTGTTTTGTCCATTGTATTTATTTACTTATTATTATTTATTTATTTATTGACTTTTATTTTATCTATTTTATCTATACACCTTTTCAATTATTGATTTTATCTTTTATTTTATCATATTTTTAATATGAGCCGGAACTCGCCTCTGTCAACTCCTTGTCGCGTGCGGAAAAAAATACAATGCAGCGTGTACGAGTATTTGCACATGTATAAAAATCGGATGGCGCGGTAACAAAAATTCTAAATTATACAGCACAAGTTGCAGCAATGCATGCGCATAAGTTAAATTACCTGCATACCTCCGTTTCCTCAAACTGTGTGTTCATAACTGGCATTGGGAGGATCGCAGTGCCACCACTGCGAGGAGGCCCAGGACTCTGCGCGGCATACGCTGGAAGAATGTCCAGCGTGGTCGGCACCGCGCAGAGACCTAGGGGGCGTTATTGGGATGGACCTCCCGTTGCCGGTCGTGGTCGACCACATGACCGGCAGCGAGAGGTCAAGAGCAGCGATTGCCTCCTTCTGCGAGATTGTGATAACGCAGAAGGAGACAGCGGAGAGGGAAAGGGAAGCCGACCCGCTCTCCGCCAGGAGGCTAGCATCGGCGGGGCAACCCCGACGAGGCCGACGGCCCCCGTAAGGGGCCGCAGACGTAATGGCGGCGGTGGTACTACTTAGTACTTCCACCGCCGCCAAGGGGGGCTGGCCGTTAAGGCGCCCCCGAGGTGGACAGGTCGCGGGGGGGCGAGGTGGAGCAATAATCCCCTCCCCCCCCTCTACAAAGATGCGACCTGCCGGTCGACCCCCCTCCTTTTATTTTATAATATTTCATTTTACTCTATATTATAAATTTTATCTTTTATTCCCCTTTATTTTGCCCCCCTTCTTATGTTTGTTGTGTTTTGTCCATTGTATTTATTTACTTATTATTATTTATTTATTTATTGACTTTTATTTTATCTATTTTATCTATACACACTTTCATTTACTGATTTTATCTTTTATTTTATCATATTTTTAAGTTTTATGCGGGTTGACCAGGGGGGTGGGACGGGGGGAGGGGACAGAAGCGAGCCGGAACTCGCTTCTGTCCCCTCCTTGTCGCGTGCGGAAAAAAATACAATGCAGCGTGTACGAGTATTTGCACATGTATAAAAATCGGATGGCGCGGTAACAAAAATTCTAAATTATACAGCACAAGTTGCAGCAATGCATGCGCATAAGTTAAATTACCTGCATACCTCCGTTTCCTCAAACTGTGTGTTCATAACTGGCATTGGGAGGATCGCAGTGCCACCACTGCGAGGAGGCCCAGGACTCTGCGCGGCATACGCTGGAAGAATGTCCAGCGTGGTCGGCACCGCGCAGAGACCTAAGGGGCGTTATTGGGATGGACCTCCCGTTGCCGGTCGTGGTCGACCACATGATCGGCAGCGAGAGGTCAAGAGCAGCGATTGCCTCCTTCTGCTACATTGTGATAACGCAGAAGGAGGCAGCGGAGAGGGAGAGGGAAGCCGACCCGCTCTCCGCCAGGAGGCTAGCATCGGCGGGGCAACCCCGACGAGGCCGACGGCCCCCGTAAGGGGCCGCAGACGTAATGGCGGCGGTGGTACTACTTAGTACTTCCACCGCCGCCAAGGAGGGGCTGGCCGTTAAGGCGCCCCCGAGGTGGACAGGTCGCGGGGGGCGAGGTGGCGCAATAATCCCCTCCCCCCCTCTCTACAAAGATGCGACCTACCGGTCCACCCCCCTCCTTTCATTTTATAATATTTCATTTTACTCTATATTATAAATTTTATGTTTATCTTTTATTCCCCTTTATTTTGCCCCCCTTCTTAAGTTTATTGTGTTTTGTCCATTGCATTTATTTACTTATTATTATTTATTTATTTATTGACTTTTATTTTATCTATTTTATCTATACACCTTTTCATTTACTGATTTTATCTTTTATTTTATCATATTTTTAAGTTTTATGCGGGTTGACCAGGGGGGTGGGACGGGGGGAGGGGACAGACGCGAGCCGGAACTCGCCTCTGTCCCCTCCTTGTCGCGTGCGGAAAAAAATACAATGCAGCGTGTACGAGTATTTGCACATGTATAAAAATCGGATGGCGCGGTAACAAAAATTCTAAATTATACAGCACAAGTTGCAGCAATGCATGCGCATAAGTTAAATTGCCTGCATACCTCCGTTTCCTCAAACTGTGTGTTCATAACTGGCATTGGGAGGATCGCAGTGCCACCACTGCGAGGAGGCCCAGGACTCTGCGCGGCATACGCTGGAAGAATGTCCAGCGTGGTCGGCACCGCGCAGAGACCTAAGGGGCGTTTTTGGGATGGACCTCCCGTTGCCGGTCGTGGTCGAACACATGATCGGCAGCGAGAGGTCAAGAGCAGCGATTGCCTCCTTCTGCTAGATTGTGATAACGCAGAAGGAGGCAGCGGAGAGGGAGAGGGAAGCCGACCCGCTCTCCGCCAGGAGGCTAGCATCGGCGGGGCAACCCCGACGAGGCCGACGGCCCCCGTAAGGGGCCGCAGACGTAATGGCGGCGGTGGTACTACTTAGTACTTCCACCGCCGCCAAGGGGGGTTGGCCGTTAAGGCGCCCCCGAGGTGGACAGGTCGCGGGGGGCGAGGTGGAGCAATAATCCCCTCCCCCCCTCTCTACAAAGATGCGACCTGCCGGTCGACCCCCCTCCTTTTATTCTATAATATTTCATTTTACTCTATATTATAAATTTTATCTTTATCTTTTATTCGCCTTTATTTTGCCCCCCCCTTCTTATGTTTGTTGCGTTTTGTCCATTGTATTTATTTACTTATTATTATTTATTTATTTATTGACTTTTATTTTATCTATTTTATCTATACACCCTTTCATTTACTGATTTTATCTTTTATTTTATCATATTTTTAAATTTTAAGCGGTTTGACCAGGGGGGTGGGACGGGGGGAGGTGACAGACGCGAGCCGGAACTCGCTTCTGTCCCCTCCTTGTCGCGTGCGGAAAAAAATACAATGCAGCGTGTACGAGTATTTGCACATGTATAAAAATCGGATGGCGCGGTAACAAAAATTCTAAATTATACAGCACAAGTTGCAGCAATGCATGCGCATAAGTTAAATTACCTGCATACCTCCGTTTCCTCAAACTGTGTGTTCATAACTGGCATTGGGAGGATCGAAGTGCCACCACTGCGAGGAGGCCCAGGACTCTGCGCGGCATACGCTGGAAGAATGTCCAGCGTGGTCGGCACCGCGCAGAGACCTAGGGGGCGTTATTGGGATGGACCTCCCGTTGCCGGTCGTGGTCGACCACATGATCGGCAGCGAGAGGTCAAGAGCAGCGATTGCCTCCTTCTGCGTGATTGTGATAACGCAGAAGGAGGCAGCGGAGAGGGAAAGGGAAGCCGACCCGTTCGCCGCCAGGAGGCTAGCATCGGCGGGGCAACCCCGACGACGCCGACGGCCCCCGTAAGGGGCCGCAGACGTAATGGCGGCGGTGGTACTACTTAGTACTTCCACCGCCGCCAAGGGGGGCTGGCCGTTAAGGCGCCCCCGAGGTTGACAGGTCGCGGGGGGCGAGGTGGAGTAATAATCCCCTCCCCCCCTCTCTACAAAGATGCGACCTGCCGGTCGACCCCCCTCCTTTATTCTATAATATTTCATTTTACTCTATATTATAAATTTTATCTTTATCTTTTATTCCCCTTTATTTTGCCCCCCCTTCTTATGTTTGTTGTGTTTTGTCCATTGTATTTATTTACTTATTATTATTTATTTATTTATTGACTTTTATTTTATCTATTTTATCTATACACCCTTTCATTTACTAATTTTATCTTTTATTTGATCATATTTTTAAGTTTTATGCGGGTTGACCAGGGGGTGGGACGGGGGGAGGGGACAGACGCGAGCCGGAACTCGCTTCTGTCCCCTCCTTGTCGCGTGCGGAAAAAAATACAATGCAGCGTGTACGAGTATTTGCACATGTATAAAAATCGGATGGTGCGGTAACAAAAATTCTAAATTATACAGCACAAGTTGCAGCAATGCATGCGCATAAGTTAAATTACCTGCATACCGCCGTTTCCTCAAACTGTGTGTTCATAACTGGCACTAGGAGGATCGCAGTGCCACCACTGCGCGGAGGCCCAGGACTCTGCGCGGCATACGCTGGAAGAATGTCCATCGTGGTCGGCACCGCGCAGAGACCTAAGGGGCGTTATTGGGATGGACCTCCCGTTGCCGGTCGTGGTCGACCACATGATCGGCAGCGAGAGGTCAAGAGCAGCGATTGCCTCCTTCTGCGAGATTGTGATAACGCAGAAGGAGGCAGCGGAGAGGGAAAGGGAAGCCGACCCGCTCTCCGCCAGGAGGCTAGCATCGGCGGGGCAACCCCGACGAGGCCGACGGCCCCCGTAAGGGGCCGCAGACGTAATGGCGGCGGTGGTACTACTTAGTACTTCCACCGCCGCCAAGGGGGGCTGGCCGTTAAGGCGCCCCCGAGGTGGACAGGTCGCGGGGGGCGAGGTGGAGCAATAATCCCCTCCCCCCCCTCTACAAAGATGCGACCTGCCGGTCGACCCCCCTCCTTTTATTTTATAATATTTCATTTTACTCTATATTATAAATTTTATCTTTTATTCCCCTTTATTTTGCCCCCTTTCTTATGTTTGTTGTGTTTTGTCCATTGTATTTATTTACTTATTATTATTTATTTATTTATTGACTTTTATTTTATCTATTTTATCCATACACCTTTTCATTTACTGATTTTATCTTTTATTTTATCATATTTTTAAGTTTTATGCGGGTTGACCAGGGGGGTGGGACGGGGGGTGGGGACAGACGCGAGCCGGAACTCGCCTCTGTCCCCTCCTTGTCGCGTGCGGAAAAAAATACATTGCAGCGTGTACGAGTATTTGCACATGTATAAAAATCGGATGGCGCGGTAACAAAAATTCTAAATTATACAGCACAAGTTGCAGCAATGCATGCGCATAAGTTAAATTACCTGCATACCGCCGTTTCCTCAAACTGTGTGTTCATAACTGGCACTAGGAGGATCGCAGTGCCACCACTGCGCGGAGGCCCAGGACTCTGCGCGGCATACGCTGGAAGAATGTCCAGCGTGGTCGGCACCGCGCAGAGACCTAGGGGGCGTTATTGGGATGGACCTCCCGTTGCCGGTCGTGGTCGACCACATGACCGGCAGCGAGAGGTCAAGAGCAGCGATTGCCTCCTTCTGCGAGATTGTGATAACGCAGAAGGAGGCAGCGGAGAGGGAAAGGGAAGCCGACCCGCTCTCCGCCAGGAGGCTAGCATCGGCGGGGCAACCCCGACGAGGCCGACGGCCCCCGTAAGGGGCCGCAGACGTAATGGCGGCGGTGGTACTACTTAGTACTTCCACCGCCGCCAAGGGGGGCTGGCCGTTAAGGCGCCCCCGAGGTGGACAGGTCGCGGGGGGCGAGGTGGAGCAATAATCCCCTCCCCCCCCTCTACAAAGATGCGACCTGCCGGTCGACCCCCCTCCTTTTATTTTATAATATTTCATTTTACTCTATATTATAAATTTTATCTTTTATTCCCCTTTATTTTGCCCCCCTTCTTATGTTTGTTGTGTTTTGTCCATTGTATTTATTTACTTATTATTATTTATTTATTTATTGACTTTTATTTTATCTATTTTATCTATACACCTTTTCATTTACTGATTTTATCTTTTATTTTATCATATTTTTAAGTTTTATGCGGGTTGACCAGGGGGGTGGGACGGGGGGTGGGGACAGACGCGAGCCGGAACTCGCCTCTGTCCCCTCCTTGTCGCGTGCGGAAAAAAATACAAAGCAGCGTGTACGAGTATTTGCACATGTATAAAAATCGGATGGCGAGGTAACAAAAATTCTAAATTATACAGCACAAGTTGCAGCAATGCATGCGCATAAGTTAAATTACCTGAATACCGCCGTTTCCTCAAACTGTGTGTTCATAACTGGCACTAGGAGGATCGCAGTGCCACCACTGCGAGGAGGCCCAGGACTCTGCGCGGCATACGCTGGAAGAATATCCAGCGTGGTCGGCACCGCGTAGAGACCTATGGGGCGTTATTGGGATGGACCTCCCGTTGCCGGTCGTAGTCGACCAAATGATCGGCAGCGAGAGGTCAAGAGCCGCGATTGCCTCCTTCTGCGAGATTGTGATAACGCAGAAGGAGGCAGCGGAGAGGGAGAGGGAAGCCGACCCGCTCTCCGACAGGAGGCTAGCATCGGCGGGGTAACCCCGACGAGGCCGACGGCCCCCGTAAGGGGCCGCAGACATAATGGCGGCGGTGGTACTACTTAGTACTTCCACCGCCGCCAAGGGGGGCTGGCCGTTAAGGCGCCCCCGAGGTGGACAGTTCGCGGGGGGCGAGGTGGAGCAATAATCCCCTCCCCCTCCTCTACAAAGATGCGACCTGCCGGTCGACCCCCCTCCTTTTATTTTATAAAATTTCATTTTACTCCACATTATAAATTTTATCTTTATCTTTTATTCCCATTTATTTTGCCCCCCCCTTCTGATGTTTGTTGTGTTTTGTCCATTGTATTTATTTACTTATTATTATTTATTTATTTATTGACTTTTATTTTATCTATTTTATCTATACACCTTTTCAATTATTGATTTTATCTTTTATTTTATCATATTTTTAATATGAGCCGGAACTCGCCTCTGTCAACTCCTTGTCGCGTGCGGAAAAAAATACAATGCAGCGTGTACGAGTATTTGCACATGTATAAAAATCGGATGGCGCGGTAACAAAAATTCTAAATTATACAGCACAAGTTGCAGCAATGCATGCGCATAAGTTAAATTACCTGCATACCTCCGTTTCCTCAAACTGTGTGTTCATAACTGGCATTGGGAGGATCGCAGTGCCACCACTGCGAGGAGGCCCAGGACTCTGCGCGGCATACGCTGGAAGAATGTCCAGCGTGGTCGGCACCGCGCAGAGACCTAGGGGGCGTTATTGGGATGGACCTCCCGTTGCCGGTCGTGGTCGACCACATGACCGGCAGCGAGAGGTCAAGAGCAGCGATTGCCTCCTTCTGCGAGATTGTGATAACGCAGAAGGAGACAGCGGAGAGGGAAAGGGAAGCCGACCCGCTCTCCGCCAGGAGGCTAGCATCGGCGGGGCAACCCCGACGAGGCCGACGGCCCCCGTAAGGGGCCGCAGACGTAATGGCGGCGGTGGTACTACTTAGTACTTCCACCGCCGCCAAGGGGGGCTGGCCGTTAAGGCGCCCCCGAGGTGGACAGGTCGCGGGGGGGCGAGGTGGAGCAATAATCCCCTCCCCCCCCTCTACAAAGATGCGACCTGCCGGTCGACCCCCCTCCTTTTATTTTATAATATTTCATTTTACTCTATATTATAAATTTTATCTTTTATTCCCCTTTATTTTGCCCCCCTTCTTATGTTTGTTGTGTTTTGTCCATTGTATTTATTTACTTATTATTATTTATTTATTTATTGACTTGTATTTTATCTATTTTATCTATACACACTTTCATTTACTGATTTTATCTTTTATTTTATCATATTTTTAAGTTTTATGCGGGTTGACCAGGGGGGTGGGACGGGGGGAGGGGACAGAAGCGAGCCGGAACTCGCTTCTGTCCCCTCCTTGTCGCGTGCGGAAAAAAATACAATGCAGCGTGTACGAGTATTTGCACATGTATAAAAATCGGATGGCGCGGTAACAAAAATTCTAAATTATACAGCACAAGTTGCAGCAATGCATGCGCATAAGTTAAATTACCTGCATACCGCCGTTTCCTCAAACTGTGTGTTCATAACTGGCACTAGGAGGATCGCAGTGCCACCACTGCGCGGAGGCCCAGGACTCTGCGCGGCATACGCTGGAAGAATGTCCAGCGTGGTTGGCACCGCGCAGAGACCTAGGGGGCGTTATTGGGATGGACCTCCCGTTGCCGGTCGTGGTCGACCACATGATCGGCAGCGAGAGGTCAAGAGCAGCGATTGCCTCCTTCTGCGAGATTGTGATAACGCAGAAGGAGGCAGCGGAGAGGGAGAGGGAAGCCGACCCGCTCTCCGCCAGGAGGCTAGCATCGGCGGGGCAACCCCGACGAGGCCGACGGCCCCCGTAAGGGCCCGCAGACGTAATGGCGGCGGTGGTACTACTTAGTACTTCCACCGCCGCCAAGGGGGGCTGGCCGTTAAGGCCTCCACGAGGTGGACAGTTCGCGGGGGGCGAGGTGGAGCAATAATCCCCTCCCCCTCCTCTACAAAGATGCGACCTGCCGGTCGACCCCCTCCTTTTATTTTATAAAATTTCATTTTACTCCATATTATAAATTTTATCTTTATCTTTTATTCCCCTTTATTTTGCCCCCCCTTCTTATGTTTGTTGTGTTTTGTCCATTGTATTTATTTACTTATTATTATTTATTTATTTATTGACTTTTATTTTATCTATTTTATCTATACACCTTTTCAATTATTGATTTTATCTTTTATTTTATCATATTTTTAAGTTTTATGCGGGTTGACCAGGGGGTGGGACGGGGGGAGGGGACAGACGCGAGCCGGAACTCGCCTCTGTCCCCTCCTTGTCGCGTGCGGAAAAAAATACAATGCAGCGTGTACGAGTATTTGCACATGTATAAAAATCGGATGGCGCGGTAACAAAAATTCTAAATTATACAGCACAAGTTGCAGCAATGCATGCGCATAAGTTAAATTACCTGCATACCTCCGTTTCCTCAAACTGTGTGTTCATAACTGGCATTGGGAGGATCGCAGTGCCACCACTGCGAGGAGGCCCAGGACTCTGCGCGGCATACGCTGGAAGAATGTCCAGCGTGGTCGGCACCGCGCAGAGACCTAAGGGGCGTTATTGGGATGGACCTCCCGTTGCCGGTCGTGGTCGACCACATGATCGGCAGCAAGAGGTCAAGAGCAGCGATTGCCTCCTTCTGCTAGATTGTGATAACGCAGAAGGAGGCAGCGGAGAGGGAGAGGGAAGCCGACCCGCTCTCCGCCAGGAGGCTAGCATCGGCGGGGCAACCCCGACGAGGCCGACGGCCCCCGTAAGAGGCCGCAGACGTAATGGCGGCGGTGGTACTACTTAGTACTTCCACCGCCGCCAAGGGGGGCTGGCCGTTAAGGCGCCCCCGAGGTGGACAGGTCGCGGGGGGCGAGGTGGAGCAATAATCCCCTCCCCCCCTCTACAAAGATGCGACCTGCCGGTCGACCCCCCTCCTTTTATTTTATAATATTTCATTTTACTCTATATTATAAATTTTATCTTTTATTCCCCTTTATTTTGCCCCCCTTCTTATGTTTGTTGTGTTTTGTCCATTGTATATATTTACTTATTATTATTTATTTATTTATTGACTTTTATTTTATCTATTTTATCTATACACCTTTTCATTTACTGATTTTATCTTTTATTTTATCATATTTTTAAGTTTTATGCGGGTTGACCAGGGGGGTGGGACGGGGGGTGGGGACAGACGCGAGCCGGAACTCGCCTCTGTCCCCTCCTTGTCGCGTGCGGAAAAAAATACAAAGCAGCGTGTACGAGTATTTGCACATGTATAAAAATCGGATGGCGAGGTAACAAAAATTCTAAATTATACAGCACAAGTTGCAGCAATGCATGCGCATAAGTTAAATTACCTGAATACCGCCGTTTCCTCAAACTGTGTGTTCATAACTGGCACTAGGAGGATCGCAGTGCCACCACTGCGAGGAGGCCCAGGACTCTGCGCGGCATACGCTGGAAGAATATCCAGCGTGGTCGGCACCGCGTAGAGACCTATGGGGCGTTATTGGGATGGACCTCCCGTTGCCGGTCGTAGTCGACCACATGATCGGCAGCGAGAGGTCAAGAGCAGCGATTGCCTCCTTCTGCGAGATTGTGATAACGCAGAAGGAGGCAGCGGAGAGGGAGAGGGAAGCCGACCCGCTCTCCGCCAGGAGGCTAGCATCGGCGGGGTAACCCCGACGAGGCCGACGGCCCCCGTAAGGGGCCGCAGACGTAATGGCGGCGGTGGTACTACTTAGTACTTCCACCGCCGCCAAGGGGGGCTGGCCGTTAAGGCGCCCCCGAGGTGGACAGGTCGCGGGGGGCGAGGTGGAGCAATAATCCCCTCCCCCCCCTCTCTACAAAGATGCGACCTGCCGGTCGACCCCCCTCCTTTTATTTTATAATATTTCATTTTACTCTATATTATAAATTTTATCTTTATCTTTTATTCCCCTTTATTTTGCCCCCCCTTCTTATGTTTGTTGTGTTTTGTCCATTGTATTTATTTACTTATTATTATTTATTTATTTATTGACTTTTATTTTATCTATTTTATCTATACACCCTTTCATTTACTGATTTTATCTTTTATTTTATCATATTTTTAAGTTTTATGCGGGTTGACCAGGGGGTTGGGACGGGGGGAGGGGACAGACGCGAGCCGGAACTCGCTTCTGTCCCCTCCTTGTCGCGTGCGGAAAAAAATACAATGCAGCGTGTACGAGTATTTGCACATGTATAAAAATCGGATGGCGCGGTAACAAAAATTCTAAATTATACAGCACAAGTTGCAGCAATGCATGCGCATAAGTTAAATTACCTGCATACCTCCGTTTCCTCAAACTGTGTGTTCATAACTGGCACTAGGAGGATCGCAGTGCCACCACTGCGCGGAGGCCCAGGACTCTGCGCGGCATACGCTGGAAGAATGTCCAGCGTGGTCGGCACCGCGCAGAGACCTAGGGGGCGTTATTGGGATGGACCTCCCTTGCCGGTCGTGGTCGACCACATGATCGGCAGCGAGAAGTCAAGAGCAGCGATTGCCTCCTTCTGCGAGATTGTGATAACGCAGAAGGAGGCAGCGGAGAGGGAAAGGGAAGCCGACCCGCTCTCCGCCAGGAGGCTAGCATCGGCGGGGCAACCCCGACGAGGCCGACGGCCCCCGTAAGGGGCCGCAGACGTAATGGCGGCGGTGGTACTACTTAGTACTTCCACCGCCGCCAAGGGGGGCTGGCCGTTAAGGCGCCCCCGAGGTGGACAGGTCGCGGGGGGCGAGGTGGAGCAATAATCCCCTCCCCCTCCTCTACAAAGATGCGACCTGCCGGTCGACCCCCCTCCTTTTATTTTATAAAATTTCATTTTACTCCATATTATAAATTTTATCTTTATCTTTTATTCCCCTTTATTTTGCCCCCCCTTCTTATGTTTGTTGTGTTTTGTCCATTGTATTTATTTACTTATTATTATTTATTTATTTATTGACTTTTATTTTATCTATTTTATCTATACACCTTTTCAATGATTGATTTTATCTTTTATTTTATCATATTTTTAAGTTTTATGCGGGTTGACCAGGGGGTGGGACGGGGGGAGGGGACAGACGCGAGCCGGAACTCGCCTCTGTCCCCTCCTTGTCGCGTGCGGAAAAAAATACAATGCAGCGTGTACGAGTATTTGCACATGTATAAAAATCGGATGGCGCGGTAACAAAAATTCTAAATTATACAGCACAAGTTGCAGCAATGCATGCGCATAAGTTAAATTACCTGCATACCTCCGTTTCCTCAAACTGTGTGTTCATAACTGGCATTGGGAGGATCGCAGTGCCACCACTGCGAGTAGGCCCAGGACTCTGCGCGGCATACGCTGGAAGAATGTCCAGCGTGGTCGGCACCGCGCAGAGACCTAAGGGGCGTTATTGGGATGGACCTCCCGTTGCCGGTCGAGGTCGACCACATGATCGGCAGCGAGAGGTCAAGAGCAGCGAATGCCTCCTTCTGCTAGATTGTGATAACGCAGAAGGAGGCAGCGGAGAGGGAGAGGGAAGCCGACCCGCTCTCCGCCAGGAGGCTAGCATCGGCGGGGCAACCCCGACGAGGCCGACGGCCCCCGTAAGTGGCCGCAGACGTAATGGCGGCGGTGGTACTACTTAGTACTTCCACCGCCGCCAAGGGGGGCTGGCCGTTAAGGCGCCCCCGAGGTGGACAGGTCGCGGGGGGCGAGGTGGAGCAATAATCCCCTCCCCCCCTCTCTACAAAGATGCGACCTGCCGGTCAACCCCCCTCCTTTTATTTTATAATATTTCATTTTACTCTATATTATAAATTTTATCTTTTATTCCCCTTTATTTTGCCCCCCCTTCTTATGTTTGTTGTGTTTTGTCCATTGTATTTATTTACTTATTATTATTTATTTATTTATTGACTTTTATTTTATCTATTTTATCTATACACCCTTTCATTTACTGATTTTATCTTTTATTTTATCATATTTTTAAGTTTTATGCGGGTTGACCAGGGGGGTGGGACGGGGGGAGGGGACAGACGCGAGCCGGAACTCGCTTCTGTCCCCTCCTTGTCGCGTGCGGAAAAAAATACAATGCAGCGTGTACGAGTATTTGCACATGTATAAAAATCGGATGGCGCGGTAACAAAAATTCTAAATTATACAGCACAAGTTGCAGCAATGCATGCGCATAAGTTAAATTACCTGCATACCGCCGTTTCCTCAAACTGTGTGTTCATAACTGGCACTAGGAGGATCGCAGTGCCACCACTGCGCGGAGGCCCAGGACTCTGCGCGGCATACGCTGGAAGAATGTCCAGCGTGGTCGGCACCGCGCAGAGACCTAGGGGACGTTATTGGGATGGACCTCCCGTTGCCGGTCGTGGTCGACCACATGATCGGCAGCGAGAGGTCAAGAGCAGCGATTGCCTCCTTCTGCGAGATTGTGATAACGCAGAAGGAGGCAGCGTAGAGGGAGAGGGAAGCCGAACCGCTCTCCGCCAGGAGGCTAGCATCGGCGGGGCAACCCCGACGAGGCCGACGGCCCCCGTAAGTGGCCGCAGACGTAATGGCGGCGGTGGTACTACTTAGTACTTCCACCGCCGCCAAGGGGGGCTGGCCGTTAAGGCGCCCCCGAGGTGGACAGGTCGCGGGGGGCGAGGTGGAGCAATAATCCCCTCCCCCCCTCTCTACAAAGATGCGACCTGCCGGTCAACCCCCCTCCTTTTATTTTATAATATTTCATTTTACTCTATATTATAAATTTTATCTTTTATTCCCCTTTATTTTGCCCCCCCTTCTTATGTTTGTTGTGTTTTGTCCATTGTATTTATTTACTTATTATTATTTATTTATTTATTGACTTTTATTTTATCTATTTTATCTATACACCTTTTCAATGATTGATTTTATCTTTTATTTTATCATATTTTTAAGTTTTATGCGGGTTGACCAGGGGGTGGGACGGGGGGAGGGGACAGACGCGAGCCGGAACTCGCCTCTGTCCCCTCCTTGTCGCGTGCGGAAAAAAATACAATGCAGCGTGTACGAGTATTTGCACATGTATAAAAATCGGATGGCGCGGTAACAAAAATTCTAAATTATACAGCACAAGTTGCAGCAATGCATGCGCATAAGTTAAATTACCTGCATACCTCCGTTTCCTCAAACTGTGTGTTCATAACTGGCATTGGGAGGATCGCAGTGCCACCACTGCGAGTAGGCCCAGGACTCTGCGCGGCATACGCTGGAAGAATGTCCAGCGTGGTCGGCACCGCGCAGAGACCTAAGGGGCGTTATTGGGATGGACCTCCCGTTGCCGGTCGAGGTCGACCACATGATCGGCAGCGAGAGGTCAAGAGCAGCGAATGCCTCCTTCTGCTAGATTGTGATAACGCAGAAGGAGGCAGCGGAGAGGGAGAGGGAAGCCGACCCGCTCTCCGCCAGGAGGCTAGCATCGGCGGGGCAACCCCGACGAGGCCGACGGCCCCCGTAAGTGGCCGCAGACGTAATGGCGGCGGTGGTACTACTTAGTACTTCCACCGCCGCCAAGGGGGGCTGGCCGTTAAGGCGCCCCCGAGGTGGACAGGTCGCGGGGGGCGAGGTGGAGCAATAATCCCCTCCCCCCCTCTCTACAAAGATGCGACCTGCCGGTCAACCCCCCTCCTTTTATTTTATAATATTTCATTTTACTCTATATTATAAATTTTATCTTTTATTCCCCTTTATTTTGCCCCCCTTCTTATGTTTGTTGTGTTTTGTCCATTGTATATATTTACTTATTATTATTTATTTATTTATTGACTTTTATTTTATCTATTTTATCTATACACCTTTTCATTTACTGATTTTATCTTTTATTTTATCATATTTTTAAGTTTTATGCGGGTTGACCAGGGGGTGGGACGGGGGGAGGGGACAGACGCGAGCCGGAACTCGCCTCTGTCCCCTCCTTGTCGCGTGCGGAAAAAAATACAATGCAGCGTGTACGAGTATTTGCACATGTATAAAAATCGGATGGCGCGGTAACAAAAATTCTAAATTATACAGCACAAGTTGCAGCAATGCATGCGCATAAGTTAAATTACCTGCATACCTCCGTTTCCTCAAACTGTGTGTTCATAACTGGCATTGGGAGGATCGCAGTGCCACCACTGCGAGTAGGCCCAGGACTCTGCGCGGCATACGCTGGAAGAATGTCCAGCGTGGTCGGCACCGCGCAGAGACCTAAGGGGCGTTATTGGGATGGACCTCCCGTTGCCGGTCGAGGTCGACCACATGATCGGCAGCGAGAGGTCAAGAGCAGCGAATGCCTCCTTCTGCTAGATTGTGATAACGCAGAAGGAGGCAGCGGAGAGGGAGAGGGAAGCCGACCCGCTCTCCGCCAGGAGGCTAGCATCGGCGGGGCAACCCCGACGAGGCCGACGGCCCCCGTAAGTGGCCGCAGACGTAATGGCGGCGGTGGTACTACTTAGTACTTCCACCGCCGCCAAGGGGGGCTGGCCGTTAAGGCGCCCCCGAGGTGGACAGGTCGCGGGGGGCGAGGTGGAGCAATAATCCCCTCCCCCCCTCTCTACAAAGATGCGACCTGCCGGTCAACCCCCCTCCTTTTATTTTATAATATTTCATTTTACTCTATATTATAAATTTTATCTTTTATTCCCCTTTATTTTGCCCCCCCTTCTTATGTTTGTTGTGTTTTGTCCATTGTATTTATTTACTTATTATTATTTATTTATTTATTGACTTTTATTTTATCTATTTTATCTATACACCCTTTCATTTACTGATTTTATCTTTTATTTTATCATATTTTTAAGTTTTATGCGGGTTGACCAGGGGGGTGGGACGGGGGGAGGGGACAGACGCGAGCCGGAACTCGCTTCTGTCCCCTCCTTGTCGCGTGCGGAAAAAAATACAATGCAGCGTGTACGAGTATTTGCACATGTATAAAAATCGGATGGCGCGGTAACAAAAATTCTAAATTATACAGCACAAGTTGCAGCAATGCATGCGCATAAGTTAAATTACCTGCATACCGCCGTTTCCTCAAACTGTGTGTTCATAACTGGCACTAGGAGGATCGCAGTGCCACCACTGCGCGGAGGCCCAGGACTCTGCGCGGCATACGCTGGAAGAATGTCCAGCGTGGTCGGCACCGCGCAGAGACCTAGGGGACGTTATTGGGATGGACCTCCCGTTGCCGGTCGTGGTCGACCACATGATCGGCAGCGAGAGGTCAAGAGCAGCGATTGCCTCCTTCTGCGAGATTGTGATAACGCAGAAGGAGGCAGCGTAGAGGGAGAGGGAAGCCGAACCGCTCTCCGCCAGGAGGCTAGCATCGGCGGGGCAACCCCGACGAGGCCGACGGCCCCCGTAAGTGGCCGCAGACGTAATGGCGGCGGTGGTACTACTTAGTACTTCCACCGCCGCCAAGGGGGGCTGGCCGTTAAGGCCTCCACGAGGTGGACAGTTCGCGGGGGGCGAGGTGGAGCAATAATCCCCTCCCCCTCCTCTACAAAGATGCGACCTGCCGGTCGACCCCCTCCTTTTATTTTATAAAATTTCATTTTACTCCATATTATAAATTTTATCTTTATCTTTTATTCCCCTTTATTTTGCCCCCCCTTCTTATGTTTGTTGTGTTTTGTCCATTGTATTTATTTACTTATTATTATTTATTTATTTATTGACTTTTATTTTATCTATTTTATCTATACACCTTTTCAATTATTGATTTTATCTTTTATTTTATCATATTTTTAAGTTTTATGCGGGTTGACCAGGGGGTGGGACGGGGGGAGGGGACAGACGCGAGCCGGAACTCGCCTCTGTCCCCTCCTTGTCGCGTGCGGAAAAAAATACAATGCAGCGTGTACGAGTATTTGCACATGTATAAAAATCGGATGGCGCGGTAACAAAAATTCTAAATTATACAGCACAAGTTGCAGCAATGCATGCGCATAAGTTAAATTACCTGCATACCTCCGTTTCCTCAAACTGTGTGTTCATAACTGGCATTGGGAGGATCGCAGTGCCACCACTGCGAGGAGGCCCAGGACTCTGCGCGGCATACGCTGGAAGAATGTCCAGCGTGGTCGGCACCGCGCAGAGACCTAAGGGGCGTTATTGGGATGGACCTCCCGTTGCCGGTCGTGGTCGACCACATGATCGGCAGCAAGAGGTCAAGAGCAGCGATTGCCTCCTTCTGCTAGATTGTGATAACGCAGAAGGAGGCAGCGGAGAGGGAGAGGGAAGCCGACCCGCTCTCCGCCAGGAGGCTAGCATCGGCGGGGCAACCCCGACGAGGCCGACGGCCCCCGTAAGAGGCCGCAGACGTAATGGCGGCGGTGGTACTACTTAGTACTTCCACCGCCGCCAAGGGGGGCTGGCCGTTAAGGCGCCCCCGAGGTGGACAGGTCGCGGGGGGCGAGGTGGAGCAATAATCCCCTCCCCCCCTCTACAAAGATGCGACCTGCCGGTCGACCCCCCTCCTTTTATTTTATAATATTTCATTTTACTCTATATTATAAATTTTATCTTTTATTCCCCTTTATTTTGCCCCCCTTCTTATGTTTGTTGTGTTTTGTCCATTGTATATATTTACTTATTATTATTTATTTATTTATTGACTTTTATTTTATCTATTTTATCTATACACCTTTTCATTTACTGATTTTATCTTTTATTTTATCATATTTTTAAGTTTTATGCGGGTTGACCAGGGGGGTGGGACGGGGGGTGGG
Organism: Lasioglossum baleicum; assembly: GCF_051020765.1. Classification (NCBI taxonomy): domain Eukaryota; kingdom Metazoa; phylum Arthropoda; class Insecta; order Hymenoptera; family Halictidae; genus Lasioglossum; species Lasioglossum baleicum. Next base: position 1,606,034 of record NW_027469083.1, read on the forward strand.
GACAGACGCGAGCCGGAACTCGCCTCTGTCCCCTCCTTGTCGCGTGCGGAAAAAAATACAAAGCAGCGTGTACGAGTATTTGCACATGTATAAAAATCGGATGGCGAGGTAACAAAAATTCTAAATTATACAGCACAAGTTGCAGCAATGCATGCGCATAAGTTAAATTACCTGAATACCGCCGTTTCCTCAAACTGTGTGTTCATAACTGGCACTAGGAGGATCGCAGTGCCACCACTGCGAGGAGGCCCAGGACTCTGCGCGGCATACGCTGGAAGAATATCCAGCGTGGTCGGCACCGCGTAGAGACCTATGGGGCGTTATTGGGATGGACCTCCCGTTGCCGGTCGTAGTCGACCACATGATCGGCAGCGAGAGGTCAAGAGCAGCGATTGCCTCCTTCTGCGAGATTGTGATAACGCAGAAGGAGGCAGCGGAGAGGGAGAGGGAAGCCGACCCGCTCTCCGCCAGGAGGCTAGCATCGGCGGGGTAACCCCGACGAGGCCGACGGCCCCCGTAAGGGGCCGCAGACGTAATGGCGGCGGTGGTACTACTTAGTACTTCCACCGCCGCCAAGGGGGGCTGGCCGTTAAGGCGCCCCCGAGGTGGACAGGTCGCGGGGGGCGAGGTGGAGCAATAATCCCCTCCCCCCCCTCTCTACAAAGATGCGACCTGCCGGTCGACCCCCCTCCTTTTATTTTATAATATTTCATTTTACTCTATATTATAAATTTTATCTTTATCTTTTATTCCCCTTTATTTTGCCCCCCCTTCTTATGTTTGTTGTGTTTTGTCCATTGTATTTATTTACTTATTATTATTTATTTATTTATTGACTTTTATTTTATCTATTTTATCTATACACCCTTTCATTTACTGATTTTATCTTTTATTTTATCATATTTTTAAGTTTTATGCGGGTTGACCAGGGGGTTGGGACGGGGGGAGGGGACAGACGCGAGCCGGAACTCGCTTCTGTCCCCTCCTTGTCGCGTGCGGAAAAAAATACAATGCAGCGTGTACGAGTATTTGCACATGTATAAAAATCGGATGGCGCGGTAACAAAAATTCTAAATTATACAGCACAAGTTGCAGCAATGCATGCGCATAAGTTAAATTACCTGCATACCTCCGTTTCCTCAAACTGTGTGTTCATAACTGGCACTAGGAGGATCGCAGTGCCACCACTGCGCGGAGGCCCAGGACTCTGCGCGGCATACGCTGGAAGAATGTCCAGCGTGGTCGGCACCGCGCAGAGACCTAGGGGGCGTTATTGGGATGGACCTCCCTTGCCGGTCGTGGTCGACCACATGATCGGCAGCGAGAAGTCAAGAGCAGCGATTGCCTCCTTCTGCGAGATTGTGATAACGCAGAAGGAGGCAGCGGAGAGGGAAAGGGAAGCCGACCCGCTCTCCGCCAGGAGGCTAGCATCGGCGGGGCAACCCCGACGAGGCCGACGGCCCCCGTAAGGGGCCGCAGACGTAATGGCGGCGGTGGTACTACTTAGTACTTCCACCGCCGCCAAGGGGGGCTGGCCGTTAAGGCGCCCCCGAGGTGGACAGGTCGCGGGGGGCGAGGTGGAGCAATAATCCCCTCCCCCTCCTCTACAAAGATGCGACCTGCCGGTCGACCCCCCTCCTTTTATTTTATAAAATTTCATTTTACTCCATATTATAAATTTTATCTTTATCTTTTATTCCCCTTTATTTTGCCCCCCCTTCTTATGTTTGTTGTGTTTTGTCCATTGTATTTATTTACTTATTATTATTTATTTATTTATTGACTTTTATTTTATCTATTTTATCTATACACCTTTTCAATGATTGATTTTATCTTTTATTTTATCATATTTTTAAGTTTTATGCGGGTTGACCAGGGGGTGGGACGGGGGGAGGGGACAGACGCGAGCCGGAACTCGCCTCTGTCCCCTCCTTGTCGCGTGCGGAAAAAAATACAATGCAGCGTGTACGAGTATTTGCACATGTATAAAAATCGGATGGCGCGGTAACAAAAATTCTAAATTATACAGCACAAGTTGCAGCAATGCATGCGCATAAGTTAAATTACCTGCATACCTCCGTTTCCTCAAACTGTGTGTTCATAACTGGCATTGGGAGGATCGCAGTGCCACCACTGCGAGTAGGCCCAGGACTCTGCGCGGCATACGCTGGAAGAATGTCCAGCGTGGTCGGCACCGCGCAGAGACCTAAGGGGCGTTATTGGGATGGACCTCCCGTTGCCGGTCGAGGTCGACCACATGATCGGCAGCGAGAGGTCAAGAGCAGCGAATGCCTCCTTCTGCTAGATTGTGATAACGCAGAAGGAGGCAGCGGAGAGGGAGAGGGAAGCCGACCCGCTCTCCGCCAGGAGGCTAGCATCGGCGGGGCAACCCCGACGAGGCCGACGGCCCCCGTAAGTGGCCGCAGACGTAATGGCGGCGGTGGTACTACTTAGTACTTCCACCGCCGCCAAGGGGGGCTGGCCGTTAAGGCGCCCCCGAGGTGGACAGGTCGCGGGGGGCGAGGTGGAGCAATAATCCCCTCCCCCCCTCTCTACAAAGATGCGACCTGCCGGTCAACCCCCCTCCTTTTATTTTATAATATTTCATTTTACTCTATATTATAAATTTTATCTTTTATTCCCCTTTATTTTGCCCCCCCTTCTTATGTTTGTTGTGTTTTGTCCATTGTATTTATTTACTTATTATTATTTATTTATTTATTGACTTTTATTTTATCTATTTTATCTATACACCCTTTCATTTACTGATTTTATCTTTTATTTTATCATATTTTTAAGTTTTATGCGGGTTGACCAGGGGGGTGGGACGGGGGGAGGGGACAGACGCGAGCCGGAACTCGCTTCTGTCCCCTCCTTGTCGCGTGCGGAAAAAAATACAATGCAGCGTGTACGAGTATTTGCACATGTATAAAAATCGGATGGCGCGGTAACAAAAATTCTAAATTATACAGCACAAGTTGCAGCAATGCATGCGCATAAGTTAAATTACCTGCATACCGCCGTTTCCTCAAACTGTGTGTTCATAACTGGCACTAGGAGGATCGCAGTGCCACCACTGCGCGGAGGCCCAGGACTCTGCGCGGCATACGCTGGAAGAATGTCCAGCGTGGTCGGCACCGCGCAGAGACCTAGGGGACGTTATTGGGATGGACCTCCCGTTGCCGGTCGTGGTCGACCACATGATCGGCAGCGAGAGGTCAAGAGCAGCGATTGCCTCCTTCTGCGAGATTGTGATAACGCAGAAGGAGGCAGCGTAGAGGGAGAGGGAAGCCGAACCGCTCTCCGCCAGGAGGCTAGCATCGGCGGGGCAACCCCGACGAGGCCGACGGCCCCCGTAAGTGGCCGCAGACGTAATGGCGGCGGTGGTACTACTTAGTACTTCCACCGCCGCCAAGGGGGGCTGGCCGTTAAGGCGCCCCCGAGGTGGACAGGTCGCGGGGGGCGAGGTGGAGCAATAATCCCCTCCCCCCCTCTCTACAAAGATGCGACCTGCCGGTCAACCCCCCTCCTTTTATTTTATAATATTTCATTTTACTCTATATTATAAATTTTATCTTTTATTCCCCTTTATTTTGCCCCCCCTTCTTATGTTTGTTGTGTTTTGTCCATTGTATTTATTTACTTATTATTATTTATTTATTTATTGACTTTTATTTTATCTATTTTATCTATACACCTTTTCAATGATTGATTTTATCTTTTATTTTATCATATTTTTAAGTTTTATGCGGGTTGACCAGGGGGTGGGACGGGGGGAGGGGACAGACGCGAGCCGGAACTCGCCTCTGTCCCCTCCTTGTCGCGTGCGGAAAAAAATACAATGCAGCGTGTACGAGTATTTGCACATGTATAAAAATCGGATGGCGCGGTAACAAAAATTCTAAATTATACAGCACAAGTTGCAGCAATGCATGCGCATAAGTTAAATTACCTGCATACCTCCGTTTCCTCAAACTGTGTGTTCATAACTGGCATTGGGAGGATCGCAGTGCCACCACTGCGAGTAGGCCCAGGACTCTGCGCGGCATACGCTGGAAGAATGTCCAGCGTGGTCGGCACCGCGCAGAGACCTAAGGGGCGTTATTGGGATGGACCTCCCGTTGCCGGTCGAGGTCGACCACATGATCGGCAGCGAGAGGTCAAGAGCAGCGAATGCCTCCTTCTGCTAGATTGTGATAACGCAGAAGGAGGCAGCGGAGAGGGAGAGGGAAGCCGACCCGCTCTCCGCCAGGAGGCTAGCATCGGCGGGGCAACCCCGACGAGGCCGACGGCCCCCGTAAGTGGCCGCAGACGTAATGGCGGCGGTGGTACTACTTAGTACTTCCACCGCCGCCAAGGGGGGCTGGCCGTTAAGGCGCCCCCGAGGTGGACAGGTCGCGGGGGGCGAGGTGGAGCAATAATCCCCTCCCCCCCTCTCTACAAAGATGCGACCTGCCGGTCAACCCCCCTCCTTTTATTTTATAATATTTCATTTTACTCTATATTATAAATTTTATCTTTTATTCCCCTTTATTTTGCCCCCCTTCTTATGTTTGTTGTGTTTTGTCCATTGTATATATTTACTTATTATTATTTATTTATTTATTGACTTTTATTTTATCTATTTTATCTATACACCTTTTCATTTACTGATTTTATCTTTTATTTTATCATATTTTTAAGTTTTATGCGGGTTGACCAGGGGGTGGGACGGGGGGAGGGGACAGACGCGAGCCGGAACTCGCCTCTGTCCCCTCCTTGTCGCGTGCGGAAAAAAATACAATGCAGCGTGTACGAGTATTTGCACATGTATAAAAATCGGATGGCGCGGTAACAAAAATTCTAAATTATACAGCACAAGTTGCAGCAATGCATGCGCATAAGTTAAATTACCTGCATACCTCCGTTTCCTCAAACTGTGTGTTCATAACTGGCATTGGGAGGATCGCAGTGCCACCACTGCGAGTAGGCCCAGGACTCTGCGCGGCATACGCTGGAAGAATGTCCAGCGTGGTCGGCACCGCGCAGAGACCTAAGGGGCGTTATTGGGATGGACCTCCCGTTGCCGGTCGAGGTCGACCACATGATCGGCAGCGAGAGGTCAAGAGCAGCGAATGCCTCCTTCTGCTAGATTGTGATAACGCAGAAGGAGGCAGCGGAGAGGGAGAGGGAAGCCGACCCGCTCTCCGCCAGGAGGCTAGCATCGGCGGGGCAACCCCGACGAGGCCGACGGCCCCCGTAAGTGGCCGCAGACGTAATGGCGGCGGTGGTACTACTTAGTACTTCCACCGCCGCCAAGGGGGGCTGGCCGTTAAGGCGCCCCCGAGGTGGACAGGTCGCGGGGGGCGAGGTGGAGCAATAATCCCCTCCCCCCCTCTCTACAAAGATGCGACCTGCCGGTCAACCCCCCTCCTTTTATTTTATAATATTTCATTTTACTCTATATTATAAATTTTATCTTTTATTCCCCTTTATTTTGCCCCCCCTTCTTATGTTTGTTGTGTTTTGTCCATTGTATTTATTTACTTATTATTATTTATTTATTTATTGACTTTTATTTTATCTATTTTATCTATACACCCTTTCATTTACTGATTTTATCTTTTATTTTATCATATTTTTAAGTTTTATGCGGGTTGACCAGGGGGGTGGGACGGGGGGAGGGGACAGACGCGAGCCGGAACTCGCTTCTGTCCCCTCCTTGTCGCGTGCGGAAAAAAATACAATGCAGCGTGTACGAGTATTTGCACATGTATAAAAATCGGATGGCGCGGTAACAAAAATTCTAAATTATACAGCACAAGTTGCAGCAATGCATGCGCATAAGTTAAATTACCTGCATACCGCCGTTTCCTCAAACTGTGTGTTCATAACTGGCACTAGGAGGATCGCAGTGCCACCACTGCGCGGAGGCCCAGGACTCTGCGCGGCATACGCTGGAAGAATGTCCAGCGTGGTCGGCACCGCGCAGAGACCTAGGGGACGTTATTGGGATGGACCTCCCGTTGCCGGTCGTGGTCGACCACATGATCGGCAGCGAGAGGTCAAGAGCAGCGATTGCCTCCTTCTGCGAGATTGTGATAACGCAGAAGGAGGCAGCGTAGAGGGAGAGGGAAGCCGAACCGCTCTCCGCCAGGAGGCTAGCATCGGCGGGGCAACCCCGACGAGGCCGACGGCCCCCGTAAGTGGCCGCAGACGTAATGGCGGCGGTGGTACTACTTAGTACTTCCACCGCCGCCAAGGGGGGCTGGCCGTTAAGGCGCCCCCGAGGTGGACAGGTCGCGGGGGGCGAGGTGGAGCAATAATCCCCTCCCCCCCTCTCTACAAAGATGCGACCTGCCGGTCAACCCCCCTCCTTTTATTTTATAATATTTCATTTTACTCTATATTATAAATTTTATCTTTTATTCCCCTTTATTTTGCCCCCCCTTCTTATGTTTGTTGTGTTTTGTCCATTGTATTTATTTACTTATTATTATTTATTTATTTATTGACTTTTATTTTATCTATTTTATCTATACACCTTTTCAATGATTGATTTTATCTTTTATTTTATCATATTTTTAAGTTTTATGCGGGTTGACCAGGGGGTGGGACGGGGGGAGGGGACAGACGCGAGCCGGAACTCGCCTCTGTCCCCTCCTTGTCGCGTGCGGAAAAAAATACAATGCAGCGTGTACGAGTATTTGCACATGTATAAAAATCGGATGGCGCGGTAACAAAAATTCTAAATTATACAGCACAAGTTGCAGCAATGCATGCGCATAAGTTAAATTACCTGCATACCTCCGTTTCCTCAAACTGTGTGTTCATAACTGGCATTGGGAGGATCGCAGTGCCACCACTGCGAGTAGGCCCAGGACTCTGCGCGGCATACGCTGGAAGAATGTCCAGCGTGGTCGGCACCGCGCAGAGACCTAAGGGGCGTTATTGGGATGGACCTCCCGTTGCCGGTCGAGGTCGACCACATGATCGGCAGCGAGAGGTCAAGAGCAGCGAATGCCTCCTTCTGCTAGATTGTGATAACGCAGAAGGAGGCAGCGGAGAGGGAGAGGGAAGCCGACCCGCTCTCCGCCAGGAGGCTAGCATCGGCGGGGCAACCCCGACGAGGCCGACGGCCCCCGTAAGTGGCCGCAGACGTAATGGCGGCGGTGGTACTACTTAGTACTTCCACCGCCGCCAAGGGGGGCTGGCCGTTAAGGCGCCCCCGAGGTGGACAGGTCGCGGGGGGCGAGGTGGAGCAATAATCCCCTCCCCCCCTCTCTACAAAGATGCGACCTGCCGGTCAACCCCCCTCCTTTTATTTTATAATATTTCATTTTACTCTATATTATAAATTTTATCTTTTATTCCCCTTTATTTTGCCCCCCTTCTTATGTTTGTTGTGTTTTGTCCATTGTATATATTTACTTATTATTATTTATTTATTTATTGACTTTTATTTTATCTATTTTATCTATACACCTTTTCATTTACTGATTTTATCTTTTATTTTATCATATTTTTAAGTTTTATGCGGGTTGACCAGGGGGTGGGACGGGGGGAGGGGACAGACGCGAGCCGGAACTCGCCTCTGTCCCCTCCTTGTCGCGTGCGGAAAAAAATACAATGCAGCGTGTACGAGTATTTGCACATGTATAAAAATCGGATGGCGCGGTAACAAAAATTCTAAATTATACAGCACAAGTTGCAGCAATGCATGCGCATAAGTTAAATTACCTGCATACCTCCGTTTCCTCAAACTGTGTGTTCATAACTGGCATTGGGAGGATCGCAGTGCCACCACTGCGAGTAGGCCCAGGACTCTGCGCGGCATACGCTGGAAGAATGTCCAGCGTGGTCGGCACCGCGCAGAGACCTAAGGGGCGTTATTGGGATGGACCTCCCGTTGCCGGTCGAGGTCGACCACATGATCGGCAGCGAGAGGTCAAGAGCAGCGAATGCCTCCTTCTGCTAGATTGTGATAACGCAGAAGGAGGCAGCGGAGAGGGAGAGGGAAGCCGACCCGCTCTCCGCCAGGAGGCTAGCATCGGCGGGGCAACCCCGACGAGGCCGACGGCCCCCGTAAGTGGCCGCAGACGTAATGGCGGCGGTGGTACTACTTAGTACTTCCACCGCCGCCAAGGGGGGCTGGCCGTTAAGGCGCCCCCGAGGTGGACAGGTCGCGGGGGGCGAGGTGGAGCAATAATCCCCTCCCCCCCTCTCTACAAAGATGCGACCTGCCGGTCAACCCCCCTCCTTTTATTTTATAATATTTCATTTTACTCTATATTATAAATTTTATCTTTTATTCCCCTTTATTTTGCCCCCCCTTCTTATGTTTGTTGTGTTTTGTCCATTGTATTTATTTACTTATTATTATTTATTTATTTATTGACTTTTATTTTATCTATTTTATCTATACACCCTTTCATTTACTGATTTTATCTTTTATTTTATCATATTTTTAAGTTTTATGCGGGTTGACCAGGGGGGTGGGACGGGGGGAGGGGACAGACGCGAGCCGGAACTCGCTTCTGTCCCCTCCTTGTCGCGTGCGGAAAAAAATACAATGCAGCGTGTACGAGTATTTGCACATGTATAAAAATCGGATGGCGCGGTAACAAAAATTCTAAATTATACAGCACAAGTTGCAGCAATGCATGCGCATAAGTTAAATTACCTGCATACCGCCGTTTCCTCAAACTGTGTGTTCATAACTGGCACTAGGAGGATCGCAGTGCCACCACTGCGCGGAGGCCCAGGACTCTGCGCGGCATACGCTGGAAGAATGTCCAGCGTGGTCGGCACCGCGCAGAGACCTAGGGGGCGTTATTGGGATGGACCTCCCGTTGCCGGTCGTGGACGACCACATGATCGGCAGCGAGAGGTCAAGAGCAGCGATTGCCTCCTTCTGCGAGATTGTGATAACGCAGAAGGAGGCAGCGTAGAGGGAGAGGGAAGCCGAACCGCTCTCCGCCAGGAGGCTAGCATCGGCGGGGCAACCCCGACGAGGCCGACGGCCCCCGTAAGGGCCCGCAGACGTAATGGCGGCGGTGGTACTACTTAGTACTTCCATCGCCGCCAAGGGGGGCTGGCCGTTAAGGCGCCCCCGAGGTGGACAGTTCGCGGGGGGCGAGGTGGAGCAATAATCCCCTCCCCCTCCTCTACAAAGATGCGACCTGCCGGTCGACCCCCCTCCTTTTATTTTATAATATTTCATTTTGCTCTATATTATAAATTTTATCTTTTATTCCCCTTTATTTTGCCCCCCTTCTTATGTTTGTTGTGTTTTGTCCATTGTATATATTTACTTATTATTATTTATTTATTTATTGACTTTTATTTTATCTATTTTATCTATACACCTTTTCATTTACTGATTTTATCTTTTATTTTATCATATTTTTAAGTTTTATGCGGGTTGACCAGGGGGGTGGGACGGGGGGTGGGGACAGACGCGAGCCGGAACTCGCCTCTGTCCCCTCCTTGTCGCGTGCGGAAAAAAATACAAAGCAGCGTGTACGAGTATTTGCACATGTATAAAAATCGGATGGCGAGGTAACAAAAATTCTAAATTATACAGCACAAGTTGCAGCAATGCATGCGCATAAGTTAAATTACCTGAATACCGCCGTTTCCTCAAACTGTGTGTTCATAACTGGCACTAGGAGGATCGCAGTGCCACCACTGCGAGGAGCCCCAGGACTCTGCGCGGCATACGCTGGAAGAATATCCAGCGTGGTCGGCACCGCGTAGAGACCTATGGGGCGTTATTGGGATGGACCTCCCGTTGCCGGTCGTAGTCGACCACATGATCGGCAGCGAGAGGTCAAGAGCAGCGATTGCCTCCTTCTGCTAGATTGTGATAACGCAGAAGGAGGCAGCGGAGAGGGAGAGGGAAGCCGACCCGCTCTCCGCCAGGAGGCTAGCATCGGCAGGGCAACCCCGACGAGGCCGACGGCCCCCGTAAGGGGCCGCAGACGTAATGGCGGCGGTGGTACTACTTAGTACTTCCACCGCCGCCAAGGGGGGTTGGCCGTTAAGGCGCCCCCGAGGTGGACAGGTCGCGGGGGGCGAGGTGGGGCAATAATCCCCTCCCCCCCTCTCTACAAAGATGCGACCTGCCGGTCGACCCCCCTCCTTTTATTCTATAATATTTCATTTTACTCTATATTATAAATTTTATCTTTATCTTTTATTCCCCTTTATTTTGCCCCCCCTTCTTATGTTTGTTGTGTTTTGTCCATTGTATTTATTTACTTATTATTATTTATTTATTTATTGACTTTTATTTTATCTATTTTATCTATACACCCTTTCATTTACTGATTTTATCTTTTATTTTATCATATTTTTAAGTTTTATGCGGGTTGACCAGGGGGGTGGGACGGGGGGAGGGGACAGACGCGAGCCGGAACTCGCTTCTGTCCCCTCCTTGTCGCGTGCGGAAAAAAATACAATGCAGCGTGTACGAGTATTTGCACATGTATAAAAATCGGATGGCGCGGTAACAAAAATTCTAAATTATACAGCACAAGTTGCAGCAATGCATGCGCATAAGTTAAATTACCTGCATACCGCCGTTTCCTCAAACTGTGTGTTCATAACTGGCATTGGGAGGATCGCAGTGCCACCACTGCGAGTAGGCCCAGGACTCTGCGCGGCATACGCTGGAAGAATGTCCAGCGTGGTCGGCACCGCGCAGAGACCTAAGGGGCGTTATTGGGATGGACCTCCCGTTGCCGGTCGAGGTCGACCACATGATCGGCAGCGAGAGGTCAAGAGCAGCGAATGCCTCCTTCTGCTAGATTGTGATAACGCAGAAGGAGGCAGCGGAGAGGGAGAGGGAAGCCGACCCGCTCTCCGCCAGGAGGCTAGCATCGGCGGGGCAACCCCGACGAGGCCGACGGCCCCCGTAAGTGGCCGCAGACGTAATGGCGGCGGTGGTACTACTTAGTACTTCCACCGCCGCCAAGGGGGGCTGGCCGTTAAGGCGCCCCCGAGGTGGACAGGTCGCGGGGGGCGAGGTGGAGCAATAATCCCCTCCCCCCCTCTCTACAAAGATGCGACCTGCCGGTCAACCCCCCTCCTTTTATTTTATAATATTTCATTTTACTCTATATTATAAATTTTATCTTTTATTCCCCTTTATTTTGCCCCCCCTTCTTATGTTTGTTGTGTTTTGTCCATTGTATTTATTTACTTATTATTATTTATTTATTTATTGACTTTTATTTTATCTATTTTATCTATACACCCTTTCATTTACTGATTTTATCTTTTATTTTATCATATTTTTAAGTTTTATGCGGGTTGACCAGGGGGGTGGGACGGGGGGAGGGGACAGACGCGAGCCGGAACTCGCTTCTGTCCCCTCCTTGTCGCGTGCGGAAAAAAATACAATGCAGCGTGTACGAGTATTTGCACATGTATAAAAATCGGATGGCGCGGTAACAAAAATTCTAAATTATACAGCACAAGTTGCAGCAATGCATGCGCATAAGTTAAATTACCTGCATACCGCCGTTTCCTCAAACTGTGTGTTCATAACTGGCACTAGGAGGATCGCAGTGCCACCACTGCGCGGAGGCCCAGGACTCTGCGCGGCATACGCTGGAAGAATGTCCAGCGTGGTCGGCACCGCGCAGAGACCTAGGGGACGTTATTGGGATGGACCTCCCGTTGCCGGTCGTGGTCGACCACATGATCGGCAGCGAGAGGTCAAGAGCAGCGATTGCCTCCTTCTGCGAGATTGTGATAACGCAGAAGGAGGCAGCGTAGAGGGAGAGGGAAGCCGAACCGCTCTCCGCCAGGAGGCTAGCATCGGCGGGGCAACCCCGACGAGGCCGACGGCCCCCGTAAGTGGCCGCAGACGTAATGGCGGCGGTGGTACTACTTAGTACTTCCACCGCCGCCAAGGGGGGCTGGCCGTTAAGGCGCCCCCGAGGTGGACAGGTCGCGGGGGGCGAGGTGGAGCAATAATCCCCTCCCCCCCTCTCTACAAAGATGCGACCTGCCGGTCAACCCCCCTCCTTTTATTTTATAATATTTCATTTTACTCTATATTATAAATTTTATCTTTTATTCCCCTTTATTTTGCCCCCCCTTCTTATGTTTGTTGTGTTTTGTCCATTGTATTTATTTACTTATTATTATTTATTTATTTATTGACTTTTATTTTATCTATTTTATCTATACACCTTTTCAATGATTGATTTTATCTTTTATTTTATCATATTTTTAAGTTTTATGCGGGTTGACCAGGGGGTGGGACGGGGGGAGGGGACAGACGCGAGCCGGAACTCGCCTCTGTCCCCTCCTTGTCGCGTGCGGAAAAAAATACAATGCAGCGTGTACGAGTATTTGCACATGTATAAAAATCGGATGGCGCGGTAACAAAAATTCTAAATTATACAGCACAAGTTGCAGCAATGCATGCGCATAAGTTAAATTACCTGCATACCTCCGTTTCCTCAAACTGTGTGTTCATAACTGGCATTGGGAGGATCGCAGTGCCACCACTGCGAGTAGGCCCAGGACTCTGCGCGGCATACGCTGGAAGAATGTCCAGCGTGGTCGGCACCGCGCAGAGACCTAAGGGGCGTTATTGGGATGGACCTCCCGTTGCCGGTCGAGGTCGACCACATGATCGGCAGCGAGAGGTCAAGAGCAGCGAATGCCTCCTTCTGCTAGATTGTGATAACGCAGAAGGAGGCAGCGGAGAGGGAGAGGGAAGCCGACCCGCTCTCCGCCAGGAGGCTAGCATCGGCGGGGCAACCCCGACGAGGCCGACGGCCCCCGTAAGTGGCCGCAGACGTAATGGCGGCGGTGGTACTACTTAGTACTTCCACCGCCGCCAAGGGGGGCTGGCCGTTAAGGCGCCCCCGAGGTGGACAGGTCGCGGGGGGCGAGGTGGAGCAATAATCCCCTCCCCCCCTCTCTACAAAGATGCGACCTGCCGGTCAACCCCCCTCCTTTTATTTTATAATATTTCATTTTACTCTATATTATAAATTTTATCTTTTATTCCCCTTTATTTTGCCCCCCTTCTTATGTTTGTTGTGTTTTGTCCATTGTATATATTTACTTATTATTATTTATTTATTTATTGACTTTTATTTTATCTATTTTATCTATACACCTTTTCATTTACTGATTTTATCTTTTATTTTATCATATTTTTAAGTTTTATGCGGGTTGACCAGGGGGTGGGACGGGGGGAGGGGACAGACGCGAGCCGGAACTCGCCTCTGTCCCCTCCTTGTCGCGTGCGGAAAAAAATACAATGCAGCGTGTACGAGTATTTGCACATGTATAAAAATCGGATGGCGCGGTAACAAAAATTCTAAATTATACAGCACAAGTTGCAGCAATGCATGCGCATAAGTTAAATTACCTGCATACCTCCGTTTCCTCAAACTGTGTGTTCATAACTGGCATTGGGAGGATCGCAGTGCCACCACTGCGAGTAGGCCCAGGACTCTGCGCGGCATACGCTGGAAGAATGTCCAGCGTGGTCGGCACCGCGCAGAGACCTAAGGGGCGTTATTGGGATGGACCTCCCGTTGCCGGTCGAGGTCGACCACATGATCGGCAGCGAGAGGTCAAGAGCAGCGAATGCCTCCTTCTGCTAGATTGTGATAACGCAGAAGGAGGCAGCGGAGAGGGAGAGGGAAGCCGACCCGCTCTCCGCCAGGAGGCTAGCATCGGCGGGGCAACCCCGACGAGGCCGACGGCCCCCGTAAGTGGCCGCAGACGTAATGGCGGCGGTGGTACTACTTAGTACTTCCACCGCCGCCAAGGGGGGCTGGCCGTTAAGGCGCCCCCGAGGTGGACAGGTCGCGGGGGGCGAGGTGGAGCAATAATCCCCTCCCCCCCTCTCTACAAAGATGCGACCTGCCGGTCAACCCCCCTCCTTTTATTTTATAATATTTCATTTTACTCTATATTATAAATTTTATCTTTTATTCCCCTTTATTTTGCCCCCCCTTCTTATGTTTGTTGTGTTTTGTCCATTGTATTTATTTACTTATTATTATTTATTTATTTATTGACTTTTATTTTATCTATTTTATCTATACACCCTTTCATTTACTGATTTTATCTTTTATTTTATCATATTTTTAAGTTTTATGCGGGTTGACCAGGGGGGTGGGACGGGGGGAGGGGACAGACGCGAGCCGGAACTCGCTTCTGTCCCCTCCTTGTCGCGTGCGGAAAAAAATACAATGCAGCGTGTACGAGTATTTGCACATGTATAAAAATCGGATGGCGCGGTAACAAAAATTCTAAATTATACAGCACAAGTTGCAGCAATGCATGCGCATAAGTTAAATTACCTGCATACCGCCGTTTCCTCAAACTGTGTGTTCATAACTGGCACTAGGAGGATCGCAGTGCCACCACTGCGCGGAGGCCCAGGACTCTGCGCGGCATACGCTGGAAGAATGTCCAGCGTGGTCGGCACCGCGCAGAGACCTAGGGGACGTTATTGGGATGGACCTCCCGTTGCCGGTCGTGGTCGACCACATGATCGGCAGCGAGAGGTCAAGAGCAGCGATTGCCTCCTTCTGCGAGATTGTGATAACGCAGAAGGAGGCAGCGTAGAGGGAGAGGGAAGCCGAACCGCTCTCCGCCAGGAGGCTAGCATCGGCGGGGCAACCCCGACGAGGCCGACGGCCCCCGTAAGTGGCCGCAGACGTAATGGCGGCGGTGGTACTACTTAGTACTTCCACCGCCGCCAAGGGGGGCTGGCCGTTAAGGCGCCCCCGAGGTGGACAGGTCGCGGGGGGCGAGGTGGAGCAATAATCCCCTCCCCCCCTCTCTACAAAGATGCGACCTGCCGGTCAACCCCCCTCCTTTTATTTTATAATATTTCATTTTACTCTATATTATAAATTTTATCTTTTATTCCCCTTTATTTTGCCCCCCCTTCTTATGTTTGTTGTGTTTTGTCCATTGTATTTATTTACTTATTATTATTTATTTATTTATTGACTTTTATTTTATCTATTTTATCTATACACCTTTTCAATGATTGATTTTATCTTTTATTTTATCATATTTTTAAGTTTTATGCGGGTTGACCAGGGGGTGGGACGGGGGGAGGGGACAGACGCGAGCCGGAACTCGCCTCTGTCCCCTCCTTGTCGCGTGCGGAAAAAAATACAATGCAGCGTGTACGAGTATTTGCACATGTATAAAAATCGGATGGCGCGGTAACAAAAATTCTAAATTATACAGCACAAGTTGCAGCAATGCATGCGCATAAGTTAAATTACCTGCATACCTCCGTTTCCTCAAACTGTGTGTTCATAACTGGCATTGGGAGGATCGCAGTGCCACCACTGCGAGTAGGCCCAGGACTCTGCGCGGCATACGCTGGAAGAATGTCCAGCGTGGTCGGCACCGCGCAGAGACCTAAGGGGCGTTATTGGGATGGACCTCCCGTTGCCGGTCGAGGTCGACCACATGATCGGCAGCGAGAGGTCAAGAGCAGCGAATGCCTCCTTCTGCTAGATTGTGATAACGCAGAAGGAGGCAGCGGAGAGGGAGAGGGAAGCCGACCCGCTCTCCGCCAGGAGGCTAGCATCGGCGGGGCAACCCCGACGAGGCCGACGGCCCCCGTAAGTGGCCGCAGACGTAATGGCGGCGGTGGTACTACTTAGTACTTCCACCGCCGCCAAGGGGGGCTGGCCGTTAAGGCGCCCCCGAGGTGGACAGGTCGCGGGGGGCGAGGTGGAGCAATAATCCCCTCCCCCCCTCTCTACAAAGATGCGACCTGCCGGTCAACCCCCCTCCTTTTATTTTATAATATTTCATTTTACTCTATATTATAAATTTTATCTTTTATTCCCCTTTATTTTGCCCCCCTTCTTATGTTTGTTGTGTTTTGTCCATTGTATATATTTACTTATTATTATTTATTTATTTATTGACTTTTATTTTATCTATTTTATCTATACACCTTTTCATTTACTGATTTTATCTTTTATTTTATCATATTTTTAAGTTTTATGCGGGTTGACCAGGGGGTGGGACGGGGGGAGGGGACAGACGCGAGCCGGAACTCGCCTCTGTCCCCTCCTTGTCGCGTGCGGAAAAAAATACAATGCAGCGTGTACGAGTATTTGCACATGTATAAAAATCGGATGGCGCGGTAACAAAAATTCTAAATTATACAGCACAAGTTGCAGCAATGCATGCGCATAAGTTAAATTACCTGCATACCTCCGTTTCCTCAAACTGTGTGTTCATAACTGGCATTGGGAGGATCGCAGTGCCACCACTGCGAGTAGGCCCAGGACTCTGCGCGGCATACGCTGGAAGAATGTCCAGCGTGGTCGGCACCGCGCAGAGACCTAAGGGGCGTTATTGGGATGGACCTCCCGTTGCCGGTCGAGGTCGACCACATGATCGGCAGCGAGAGGTCAAGAGCAGCGAATGCCTCCTTCTGCTAGATTGTGATAACGCAGAAGGAGGCAGCGGAGAGGGAGAGGGAAGCCGACCCGCTCTCCGCCAGGAGGCTAGCATCGGCGGGGCAACCCCGACGAGGCCGACGGCCCCCGTAAGTGGCCGCAGACGTAATGGCGGCGGTGGTACTACTTAGTACTTCCACCGCCGCCAAGGGGGGCTGGCCGTTAAGGCGCCCCCGAGGTGGACAGGTCGCGGGGGGCGAGGTGGAGCAATAATCCCCTCCCCCCCTCTCTACAAAGATGCGACCTGCCGGTCAACCCCCCTCCTTTTATTTTATAATATTTCATTTTACTCTATATTATAAATTTTATCTTTTATTCCCCTTTATTTTGCCCCCCCTTCTTATGTTTGTTGTGTTTTGTCCATTGTATTTATTTACTTATTATTATTTATTTATTTATTGACTTTTATTTTATCTATTTTATCTATACACCCTTTCATTTACTGATTTTATCTTTTATTTTATCATATTTTTAAGTTTTATGCGGGTTGACCAGGGGGGTGGGACGGGGGGAGGGGACAGACGCGAGCCGGAACTCGCTTCTGTCCCCTCCTTGTCGCGTGCGGAAAAAAATACAATGCAGCGTGTACGAGTATTTGCACATGTATAAAAATCGGATGGCGCGGTAACAAAAATTCTAAATTATACAGCACAAGTTGCAGCAATGCATGCGCATAAGTTAAATTACCTGCATACCGCCGTTTCCTCAAACTGTGTGTTCATAACTGGCACTAGGAGGATCGCAGTGCCACCACTGCGCGGAGGCCCAGGACTCTGCGCGGCATACGCTGGAAGAATGTCCAGCGTGGTCGGCACCGCGCAGAGACCTAGGGGGCGTTATTGGGATGGACCTCCCGTTGCCGGTCGTGGACGACCACATGATCGGCAGCGAGAGGTCAAGAGCAGCGATTGCCTCCTTCTGCGAGATTGTGATAACGCAGAAGGAGGCAGCGTAGAGGGAGAGGGAAGCCGAACCGCTCTCCGCCAGGAGGCTAGCATCGGCGGGGCAACCCCGACGAGGCCGACGGCCCCCGTAAGGGCCCGCAGACGTAATGGCGGCGGTGGTACTACTTAGTACTTCCATCGCCGCCAAGGGGGGCTGGCCGTTAAGGCGCCCCCGAGGTGGACAGTTCGCGGGGGGCGAGGTGGAGCAATAATCCCCTCCCCCTCCTCTACAAAGATGCGACCTGCCGGTCGACCCCCCTCCTTTTATTTTATAATATTTCATTTTGCTCTATATTATAAATTTTATCTTTTATTCCCCTTTATTTTGCCCCCCTTCTTATGTTTGTTGTGTTTTGTCCATTGTATATATTTACTTATTATTATTTATTTATTTATTGACTTTTATTTTATCTATTTTATCTATACACCTTTTCATTTACTGATTTTATCTTTTATTTTATCATATTTTTAAGTTTTATGCGGGTTGACCAGGGGGGTGGGACGGGGGGTGGGGACAGACGCGAGCCGGAACTCGCCTCTGTCCCCTCCTTGTCGCGTGCGGAAAAAAATACAAAGCAGCGTGTACGAGTATTTGCACATGTATAAAAATCGGATGGCGAGGTAACAAAAATTCTAAATTATACAGCACAAGTTGCAGCAATGCATGCGCATAAGTTAAATTACCTGAATACCGCCGTTTCCTCAAACTGTGTGTTCATAACTGGCACTAGGAGGATCGCAGTGCCACCACTGCGAGGAGCCCCAGGACTCTGCGCGGCATACGCTGGAAGAATATCCAGCGTGGTCGGCACCGCGTAGAGACCTATGGGGCGTTATTGGGATGGACCTCCCGTTGCCGGTCGTAGTCGACCACATGATCGGCAGCGAGAGGTCAAGAGCAGCGATTGCCTCCTTCTGCTAGATTGTGATAACGCAGAAGGAGGCAGCGGAGAGGGAGAGGGAAGCCGACCCGCTCTCCGCCAGGAGGCTAGCATCGGCAGGGCAACCCCGACGAGGCCGACGGCCCCCGTAAGGGGCCGCAGACGTAATGGCGGCGGTGGTACTACTTAGTACTTCCACCGCCGCCAAGGGGGGTTGGCCGTTAAGGCGCCCCCGAGGTGGACAGGTCGCGGGGGGCGAGGTGGGGCAATAATCCCCTCCCCCCCTCTCTACAAAGATGCGACCTGCCGGTCGACCCCCCTCCTTTTATTCTATAATATTTCATTTTACTCTATATTATAAATTTTATCTTTATCTTTTATTCCCCTTTATTTTGCCCCCCCTTCTTATGTTTGTTGTGTTTTGTCCATTGTATTTATTTACTTATTATTATTTATTTATTTATTGACTTTTATTTTATCTATTTTATCTATACACCCTTTCATTTACTGATTTTATCTTTTATTTTATCATATTTTTAAGTTTTATGCGGGTTGACCAGGGGG
Organism: Lasioglossum baleicum; assembly: GCF_051020765.1. NCBI lineage: Eukaryota > Metazoa > Arthropoda > Insecta > Hymenoptera > Halictidae > Lasioglossum > Lasioglossum baleicum. The sequence goes on from NW_027469083.1 coordinate 1,624,883, forward strand.
GTGGGACGGGGGGAGGGGACAGACGCGAGCCGGAACTCGCTTCTGTCCCCTCCTTGTCGCGTGCGGAAAAAAATACAATGCAGCGTGTACGAGTATTTGCACATGTATAAAAATCGGATGGCGCGGTAACAAAAATTCTAAATTATACAGCACAAGTTGCAGCAATGCATGCGCATAAGTTAAATTACCTGCATACCGCCGTTTCCTCAAACTGTGTGTTCATAACTGGCATTGGGAGGATCGCAGTGCCACCACTGCGAGTAGGCCCAGGACTCTGCGCGGCATACGCTGGAAGAATGTCCAGCGTGGTCGGCACCGCGCAGAGACCTAAGGGGCGTTATTGGGATGGACCTCCCGTTGCCGGTCGAGGTCGACCACATGATCGGCAGCGAGAGGTCAAGAGCAGCGAATGCCTCCTTCTGCTAGATTGTGATAACGCAGAAGGAGGCAGCGGAGAGGGAGAGGGAAGCCGACCCGCTCTCCGCCAGGAGGCTAGCATCGGCGGGGCAACCCCGACGAGGCCGACGGCCCCCGTAAGTGGCCGCAGACGTAATGGCGGCGGTGGTACTACTTAGTACTTCCACCGCCGCCAAGGGGGGCTGGCCGTTAAGGCGCCCCCGAGGTGGACAGGTCGCGGGGGGCGAGGTGGAGCAATAATCCCCTCCCCCCCTCTCTACAAAGATGCGACCTGCCGGTCAACCCCCCTCCTTTTATTTTATAATATTTCATTTTACTCTATATTATAAATTTTATCTTTTATTCCCCTTTATTTTGCCCCCCCTTCTTATGTTTGTTGTGTTTTGTCCATTGTATTTATTTACTTATTATTATTTATTTATTTATTGACTTTTATTTTATCTATTTTATCTATACACCCTTTCATTTACTGATTTTATCTTTTATTTTATCATATTTTTAAGTTTTATGCGGGTTGACCAGGGGGGTGGGACGGGGGGAGGGGACAGACGCGAGCCGGAACTCGCTTCTGTCCCCTCCTTGTCGCGTGCGGAAAAAAATACAATGCAGCGTGTACGAGTATTTGCACATGTATAAAAATCGGATGGCGCGGTAACAAAAATTCTAAATTATACAGCACAAGTTGCAGCAATGCATGCGCATAAGTTAAATTACCTGCATACCGCCGTTTCCTCAAACTGTGTGTTCATAACTGGCACTAGGAGGATCGCAGTGCCACCACTGCGCGGAGGCCCAGGACTCTGCGCGGCATACGCTGGAAGAATGTCCAGCGTGGTCGGCACCGCGCAGAGACCTAGGGGGCGTTATTGGGATGGACCTCCCGTTGCCGGTCGTGGACGACCACATGATCGGCAGCGAGAGGTCAAGAGCAGCGATTGCCTCCTTCTGCGAGATTGTGATAACGCAGAAGGAGGCAGCGTAGAGGGAGAGGGAAGCCGAACCGCTCTCCGCCAGGAGGCTAGCATCGGCGGGGCAACCCCGACGAGGCCGACGGCCCCCGTAAGGGCCCGCAGACGTAATGGCGGCGGTGGTACTACTTAGTACTTCCATCGCCGCCAAGGGGGGCTGGCCGTTAAGGCGCCCCCGAGGTGGACAGTTCGCGGGGGGCGAGGTGGAGCAATAATCCCCTCCCCCTCCTCTACAAAGATGCGACCTGCCGGTCGACCCCCCTCCTTTTATTTTATAATATTTCATTTTGCTCTATATTATAAATTTTATCTTTTATTCCCCTTTATTTTGCCCCCCTTCTTATGTTTGTTGTGTTTTGTCCATTGTATATATTTACTTATTATTATTTATTTATTTATTGACTTTTATTTTATCTATTTTATCTATACACCTTTTCATTTACTGATTTTATCTTTTATTTTATCATATTTTTAAGTTTTATGCGGGTTGACCAGGGGGGTGGGACGGGGGGTGGGGACAGACGCGAGCCGGAACTCGCCTCTGTCCCCTCCTTGTCGCGTGCGGAAAAAAATACAAAGCAGCGTGTACGAGTATTTGCACATGTATAAAAATCGGATGGCGAGGTAACAAAAATTCTAAATTATACAGCACAAGTTGCAGCAATGCATGCGCATAAGTTAAATTACCTGAATACCGCCGTTTCCTCAAACTGTGTGTTCATAACTGGCACTAGGAGGATCGCAGTGCCACCACTGCGAGGAGCCCCAGGACTCTGCGCGGCATACGCTGGAAGAATATCCAGCGTGGTCGGCACCGCGTAGAGACCTATGGGGCGTTATTGGGATGGACCTCCCGTTGCCGGTCGTAGTCGACCACATGATCGGCAGCGAGAGGTCAAGAGCAGCGATTGCCTCCTTCTGCTAGATTGTGATAACGCAGAAGGAGGCAGCGGAGAGGGAGAGGGAAGCCGACCCGCTCTCCGCCAGGAGGCTAGCATCGGCAGGGCAACCCCGACGAGGCCGACGGCCCCCGTAAGGGGCCGCAGACGTAATGGCGGCGGTGGTACTACTTAGTACTTCCACCGCCGCCAAGGGGGGTTGGCCGTTAAGGCGCCCCCGAGGTGGACAGGTCGCGGGGGGCGAGGTGGGGCAATAATCCCCTCCCCCCCTCTCTACAAAGATGCGACCTGCCGGTCGACCCCCCTCCTTTTATTCTATAATATTTCATTTTACTCTATATTATAAATTTTATCTTTATCTTTTATTCCCCTTTATTTTGCCCCCCCTTCTTATGTTTGTTGTGTTTTGTCCATTGTATTTATTTACTTATTATTATTTATTTATTTATTGACTTTTATTTTATCTATTTTATCTATACACCCTTTCATTTACTGATTTTATCTTTTATTTTATCATATTTTTAAGTTTTATGCGGGTTGACCAGGGGGGTGGGACGGGGGGAGGGGACAGACGCGAGCCGGAACTCGCTTCTGTCCCCTCCTTGTCGCGTGCGGAAAAAAATACAATGCAGCGTGTACGAGTATTTGCACATGTATAAAAATCGGATGGCGCGGTAACAAAAATTCTAAATTATACAGCACAAGTTGCAGCAATGCATGCGCATAAGTTAAATTACCTGCATACCGCCGTTTCCTCAAACTGTGTGTTCATAACTGGCACTAGGAGGATCGCAGTGCCACCACTGCGCGGAGGCCCAGAACTCTGCGCGGCGTACGCTGGAAGAATGTCCAGCGTGGTCGGCACCGCGCAGAGACCTAGGGGGCGTTATTGGGATGGACCTCCCGTTGCCGGTCGTGGTCGACCACATGATCGGCAGCGAGAGGTCAAGAGCAGCGATTGCCTCCTTCAGCGAGATTGTGATAACGCAGAAGGAGGCAGCGGAGAGGGAAAGGGAAGCCGACCCGCTCTCCGCCAGGAGGCTAGCATCGGCGGGGCAACCCCGACGAGGCCGACGGCCCCCGTAAGTGGCCGCAGACGTAATGGCGGCGGTGGTACTACTTAGTACTTCCACCGCCGCCAAGGGGGGCTGGCCGTTAAGGCGCCCCCGAGGTGGACAGGTCGCGGGGGGCGAGGTGGAGCAATAATCCCCTCCCCCCTCTCTACAAAGATGCGACCTGCCGGTCGACCCCCTCCTTTTATTTTATAATATTTCATTTTACTCTATATTATAAATTTTATCTTTTATTCCCCTTTATTTTGCCCCCCCTTCTTATGTTTGTTGTGTTTTGTCCATTGTATTTATTTACTTATTATTATTTATTTATTTATTGACTTTTATTTTATCTATTTTATCTATACACCCTTTCATTTACTGATTTTATCTTTTATTTTATCATATTTTTAAGTTTTATGCGGGTTGACCAGGGGGGTGGGACGGGGGGAGGGGACAGACGCGAGCCGGAACTCGCTTCTGTCCCCTCCTTGTCGCGTGCGGAAAAAAATACAATGCAGCGTGTACGAGTATTTGCACATGTATAAAAATCGGATGGCGCGGTAACAAAAATTCTAAATTATACAGCACAAGTTGCAGCAATGCATGCGCATAAGTTAAATTACCTGCATACCGCCGTTTCCTCAAACTGTGTGTTCATAACTGGCAGTAGGAGGGTCGCAGTGCCACCACTGCGCGGAGGCCCAGGACTCTGCGCGGCATACGCTGGAAGAATGTCCAGCGTGGTCGGCACCGCGCAGAGACCTAGGTGGCGTTATTGGGATGGACCTCCCGTTGCCGGTCGTGGTCGACCACATGATCGGCAGCGAGAGGTCAAGAGCAGCGATTGCCTCCTTCTGCGAGATTGTGATAACGCAGAAGGAGGCAGCGGAGAGGGAGAGGGAAGCCGACCCGCTCTCCGCCAGGAGGCTAGCATCGGCGGGGCAACCCCGACGAGGCCGACGGCCCCCGTAAGGGCCCGCAGACATAATGGCGGCGGTGGTACTACTTAGTACTTCCACCGCCGCCAAGGGGGGCTGGCCGTTAAGGCGCCCCCGAGGTGGACAGTTCGCGGGGGGCGAGGTGGAGCAATAATCCCCTCCCCCTCCTCTACAAAGATGCGACCTGCCGGTCGACCCCCCTCCTTTTATTTTATAAAATTTCATTTTACTCCATATTATAAATTTTATCTTTATCTTTTATTCCCCTTTATTTTGCCCCCCCTTCTTATGTTTGTTGTGTTTTGTCCATTGTATTTATTTACTTATTATTATTTATTTATTTATTGACTTTTATTTTATCTATTTTATCTATACACCTTTTCAATTATTGATTTTATCTTTTATTTTATCATATTTTTTAGTTTTATGCGGGTTGACAAGGGGGTGGGACGGGGGGAGGGGACAGACGCGAGCCGGAACTCGCCTCTGTCCCCTCCTTGTCGCGTGCGGAAAAAAATACAATGCAGCGTGTACGAGTATTTGCACATGTATAAAAATCGGATGGCGCGGTAACAAAAATTCTAAATTATACAGCACAAGTTGCAGCAATGCATGCGCATAAGTTAAATTACCTGCATACCTCCGTTTCCTCAAACTGTGTGTTCATAACTGGCACTAGGAGGATCGCAGTGCCACCACTGCGAGGAGGCCCAGGACTCTGCGCGACATACGCTGGAAGAATGTCCAGCGTGGACGGCACCGCGCAGAGACCTAAGGGGCGTTATTGGGATGGACCTCCCGTTGCCGGTCGAGGTCGACCACATGATCGGCAGCGAGAGGTCAAGAGCAGCGAATGCCTCCTTCTGCTAGATTGTGATAACGCAGAGGAGGCAGCGGAGAGGGAGAGGGAAGCCGACCCGCTCTCCGCCAGGAGGCTAGCATCGGCGGGGCAACCCCGACGAGGCCGACGGCCCCCGTAAGTGGCCGCAGACGTAATGGCGGCGGTGGTACTACTTAGTACATCCACCGCCGCCAAGGGGGGCTGGCCGTTAAGGCGCCCCCGAGGTGGACAGGTCGCGGGGGGCGAGGTGGAGCAATAATCCCCTCCCCCCTCTCTACAAAGATGCGACCTGCCGGTCGACCCCCTCCTTTTATTTTATAATATTTCATTTTACTCTATATTATAAATTTTATCTTTTATTCCCCTTTATTTTGCCCCCCCTTCTTATGTTTGTTGTGTTTTGTCCATTGTATTTATTTACTTATTATTATTTATTTATTTATTGACTTTTATTTTATCTATTTTATCTATACACCCTTTCATTTACTGATTTTATCTTTTATTTTATCATATTTTTAAGTTTTATGCGGGTTGACCAGGGGGGTGGGACGGGGGGAGGGGACAGACGCGAGCCGGAACTCGCTTCTGTCCCCTCCTTGTCGCGTGCGGAAAAAAATACAATGCAGCGTGTACGAGTATTTGCACATGTATAAAAATCGGATGGCGCGGTAACAAAAATTCTAAATTATACAGCACAAGTTGCAGCAATGCATGCGCATAAGTTAAATTACCTGCATACCGCCGTTTACTCAAACTGTGTGTTCATAACTGGCAGTAGGAGGGTCGCAGTGCCACCACTGCGCGGAGGCCCAGGACTCTGCGCGGCATACGCTGGAAGAATGTCCAGCGTGGTCGGCACCGCGCAGAGACCTAGGTGGCGTTATTGGGATGGACCTCCCGTTGCCGGTCGTGGTCGACCACATGATCGGCAGCGAGAGGTCAAGAGCAGCGATTGCCTCCTTCTGCGAGATTGTGATAACGCAGAAGGAGGCAGCGGAGAGGGAGAGGGAAGCCGACCCGCTCTCCGCCAGGAGGCTAGCATCGGCGGGGCAACCCCGATGAGGCCGACGGCCCCCGTAAGGGCCCGCAGACATAATGGCGGCGGTGGTACTACTTAGTACTTCCACCGCCGCCAAGGCGGGCTGGCCGTTAAGGCGCCCCCGAGGTGGACAGTTCACGGGGGGCGAGGTGGAGCAATAATCCCCTCCCCCTCCTCTACAAAGATGCGACCTGCCGGTCGACCCCCCTCCTTTTATTTTATAAAATTTCATTTTACTCCATATTATAAATTTTATCTTTATCTTTTATTCCCCTTTATTTTGCCCCCCCCTTCTTATGTTTGTTGTGTTTTGTCCATTGTATTTATTTACTTATTATTATTTATTTATTTATTGACTTTTATTTTATCTATTTTATCTATACACCTTTTCAATTATTGATTTTATCTTTTATTTTATCATATTTTTTAGTTTTATGCGGGTTGACAAGGGGGTGGGACGGGGGGAGGGGACAGACGCGAGCCGGAACTCGCCTCTGTCCCCTCCTTGTCGCGTGCGGAAAAAAATACAATACAGCGTGTACGAGTATTTGCACATGTATAAAAATCGGATGGCGCGGTAACAAAAATTCTAAATTATACAGCACAAGTTGCAGCAATGCATGCGCATAAGTTAAATTACCTGCATACCTCCGTTTCCTCAAACTGTGTGTTCATAACTGGCACTAGGAGGATCGCAGTGCCACCACTGCGAGGAGGCCCAGGACTCTGCGCGGCGTACGCTGGAAGAATATCCAGCGTGGTCGGCACCGCGTAGAGACCTATGGGGCGTTATTGGGATGGACCTCCCGTTGCCGGTCGTAGTCGACCACATGATCGGCAGCGAGAGGTCAAGAGCAGCGATTGCCTCCTTCTGCTAGATTGTGATAACGCAGAAGGAGGCAGCGGAGAGGGAGAGGGAAGCCGGCCCGCTCTCCGCCAGGAGGCTAGCATCGGCGGGGTAACCCCGACGAGGCCGACGGCCCCCGTAAGGGGCCGCAGACGTAATGGCGGCGGTGGTACTACTTAGTACTTCCACCGCCGCCAAGGGGGGCTGGCCGTTAAGGCGCCCCCGAGGTGGACAGGTCGCGGGGGGCGAGGTGGAGCAATAATCCCCTCCCCCCCTCTCTACAAAGATGCGACCTGCCGGTCGACCCCCCTCCTTTTATTTTATAATATTTCATTTTACTCTATATTATAAATTTTATCTTTATCTTTTATTCCCCTTTATTTTGCCCCCCCTTCTTATGTTTGTTGTGTTTTGTCCATTGTATTTATTTACTTATTATTATTTATTTATTTATTGACTTTTATTTTATCTATTTTATCTATACACCCTTTCATTTACTGATTTTATCTTTTATTTTATCATATTTTTAAGTTTTATGCGGGTTGACCAGGGGGTGGGACGGGGGGAGGGGACAGACGCGAGCCGGAACTCGCTTCTGTCCCCTCCTTGTCGCGTGCGGAAAAAAATACAATGCAGCGTGTACGAGTATTTGCACATGTATAAAAATCGGATGGCGAGGTAACAAAAATTCTAAATTATACAGCACAAGTTGCAGCAATGCATGCGCATAAGTTAAATTACCTGCATACCGCCGTTTCCTCAAACTGTGTGTTCATAACTGGCACTAGGAGGATCGCAGTGCCACCACTGCGAGGAGGCCCAGGACTCTGCGCGGCATACGCTGGAAGAATATCCAGCGTGGTCGGCACCGCGTAGAGACCTATGGGGCGTTATTGGGATGGACCTCCCGTTGCCGGTCGTAGTCGACCACATGATCGGCAGCGAGAGGTCAAGAGCAGCGAATGCCTCCTTCTGCTAGATTGTGATAACGCAGAAGGAGGCAGCGGAGAGGGAGAGGGAAGCCGACCCGCTCTCCGCCAGGAGGCTAGCATCGGCGGGGCAACCCCGACGAGGCCGACGGCCCCCGTAAGGGGCCGCAGACGTAATGGCGGCGGTGGTACTACTTAGTACTTCCACCGCCGCCAAGGGGGGTTGGCCGTTAAGGCGCCCCCGAGGTGGACAGGTCGCGGGGGGCGAGGTGGAGCAATAATCCCCTCCCCCCCCTCTCTACAAAGATGCGACCTGCCGGTCGACCCCCTCCTTTTATTTTATAATATTTCATTTTACTCTATATTATAAATTTTATCTTTATCTTTTATTCCCCTTTATTTTGCCCCCCCTTCTTATGTTTGTTGTGTTTTGTCCATTGTATTTATTTACTTATTATTATTTATTTATTTATTGACTTTTATTTTATCTATTTTATCTATACACCCTTTCATTTACTGATTTTATCTTTTATTTTATCATATTTTTAAGTTTTATGCGGGTTGACCAGGGGGTTGGGACGGGGGGAGGGGACAGACGCGAGCCGGAACTCGCTTCTGTCCCCTCCTTGTCGCGTGCGGAAAAAAATACAATGCAGCGTGTACGAGTATTTGCACATGTATAAAAATCGGATGGCGCGGTAACAAAAATTCTAAATTATACAGCACAAGTTGCAGCAATGCATGCGCATAAGTTAAATTACCTGCATACCGCCGTTTCCTCAAACTGTGTGTTCATAACTGGCAGTAGGAGGGTCGCAGTGCCACCACTGCGCGGAGGCCCAGGACTCTGCGCGGCATACGCTGGAAGAATGTCCAGCGTGGTCGGCACCGCGCAGAGACCTAGGTGGCGTTATTGGGATGGACCTCCCGTTGCCGGTCGTGGTCGACCACATGATCGGCAGCGAGAGGTCAAGAGCAGCGATTGCCTCCTTCTGCGAGATTGTGATAACGCAGAAGGAGGCAGCGGAGAGGGAGAGGGAAGCCGACCCGCTCTCCGCCAGGAGGCTAGCATCGGCGGGGCAACCCCGACGAGGCCGACGGCCCCCGTAAGGGCCCGCAGACATAATGGCGGCGGTGGTACTACTTAGTACTTCCACCGCCGCCAAGGGGGGCTGGCCGTTAAGGCGCCCCCGAGGTGGACAGTTCGCGGGGGGCGAGGTGGAGCAATAATCCCCTCCCCCTCCTCTACAAAGATGCGACCTGCCGGTCGACCCCCCTCCTTTTATTTTATAAAATTTCATTTTACTCCATATTATAAATTTTATCTTTATCTTTTATTCCCCTTTATTTTGCCCCCCCTTCTTATGTTTGTTGTGTTTTGTCCATTGTATTTATTTACTTATTATTATTTATTTATTTATTGACTTTTATTTTATCTATTTTATCTATACACCTTTTCAATTATTGATTTTATCTTTTATTTTATCATATTTTTTAGTTTTATGCGGGTTGACAAGGGGGTGGGACGGGGGGAGGGGACAGACGCGAGCCGGAACTCGCCTCTGTCCCCTCCTTGTCGCGTGCGGAAAAAAATACAATGCAGCGTGTACGAGTATTTGCACATGTATAAAAATCGGATGGCGCGGTAACAAAAATTCTAAATTATACAGCACAAGTTGCAGCAATGCATGCGCATAAGTTAAATTACCTGCATACCTCCGTTTCCTCAAACTGTGTGTTCATAACTGGCACTAGGAGGATCGCAGTGCCACCACTGCGAGGAGGCCCAGGACTCTGCGCGGCATACGCTGGAAGAATGTCCAGCGTGGTCGGCACCGCGCAGAGACCTAAGGGGCGTTATTGGGATGGACCTCCCGTTGCCGGTCGAGGTCGACCACATGATCGGCAGCGAGAGGTCAAGAGCAGCGAATGCCTCCTTCTGCTAGATTGTGATAACGCAGAGGAGGCAGCGGAGAGGGAGAGGGAAGCCGACCCGCTCTCCGCCAGGAGGCTAGCATCGGCGGGGCAACCCCGACGAGGCCGACGGCCCCCGTAAGTGGCCGCAGACGTAATGGCGGCGGTGGTACTACTTAGTACATCCACCGCCGCCAAGGGGGGCTGGCCGTTAAGGCGCCCCCGAGGTGGACAGGTCGCGGGGGGCGAGGTGGAGCAATAATCCCCTCCCCCCTCTCTACAAAGATGCGACCTGCCGGTCGACCCCCTCCTTTTATTTTATAATATTTCATTTTACTCTATATTATAAATTTTATCTTTTATTCCCCTTTATTTTGCCCCCCCTTCTTATGTTTGTTGTGTTTTGTCCATTGTATTTATTTACTTATTATTATTTATTTATTTATTGACTTTTATTTTATCTATTTTATCTATACACCCTTTCATTTACTGATTTTATCTTTTATTTTATCATATTTTTAAGTTTTATGCGGGTTGACCAGGGGGGTGGGACGGGGGGAGGGGACAGACGCGAGCCGGAACTCGCTTCTGTCCCCTCCTTGTCGCGTGCGGAAAAAAATACAATGCAGCGTGTACGAGTATTTGCACATGTATAAAAATCGGATGGCGCGGTAACAAAAATTCTAAATTATACAGCACAAGTTGCAGCAATGCATGCGCATAAGTTAAATTACCTGCATACCGCCGTTTACTCAAACTGTGTGTTCATAACTGGCAGTAGGAGGGTCGCAGTGCCACCACTGCGCGGAGGCCCAGGACTCTGCGCGGCATACGCTGGAAGAATGTCCAGCGTGGTCGGCACCGCGCAGAGACCTAGGTGGCGTTATTGGGATGGACCTCCCGTTGCCGGTCGTGGTCGACCACATGATCGGCAGCGAGAGGTCAAGAGCAGCGATTGCCTCCTTCTGCGAGATTGTGATAACGCAGAAGGAGGCAGCGGAGAGGGAGAGGGAAGCCGACCCGCTCTCCGCCAGGAGGCTAGCATCGGCGGGGCAACCCCGACGAGGCCGACGGCCCCCGTAAGGGCCCGCAGACATAATGGCGGCGGTGGTACTACTTAGTACTTCCACCGCCGCCAAGGCGGGCTGGCCGTTAAGGCGCCCCCGAGGTGGACAGTTCACGGGGGGCGAGGTGGAGCAATAATCCCCTCCCCCTCCTCTACAAAGATGCGACCTGCCGGTCGACCCCCCTCCTTTTATTTTATAAAATTTCATTTTACTCCATATTATAAATTTTATCTTTATCTTTTATTCCCCTTTATTTTGCCCCCCCCTTCTTATGTTTGTTGTGTTTTGTCCATTGTATTTATTTACTTATTATTATTTATTTATTTATTGACTTTTATTTTATCTATTTTATCTATACACCTTTTCAATTATTGATTTTATCTTTTATTTTATCATATTTTTTAGTTTTATGCGGGTTGACAAGGGGGTGGGACGGGGGGAGGGGACAGACGCGAGCCGGAACTCGCCTCTGTCCCCTCCTTGTCGCGTGCGGAAAAAAATACAATGCAGCGTGTACGAGTATTTGCACATGTATAAAAATCGGATGGCGCGGTAACAAAAATTCTAAATTATACAGCACAAGTTGCAGCAATGCATGCGCATAAGTTAAATTACCTGCATACCTCCGTTTCCTCAAACTGTGTGTTCATAACTGGCACTAGGAGGATCGCAGTGCCACCACTGCGAGGAGGCCCAGGACTCTGCGCGGCGTACGCTGGAAGAATATCCAGCGTGGTCGGCACCGCGTAGAGACCTATGGGGCGTTATTGGGATGGACCTCCCGTTGCCGGTCGTAGTCGACCACATGATCGGCAGCGAGAGGTCAAGAGCAGCGATTGCCTCCTTCTGCTAGATTGTGATAACGCAGAAGGAGGCAGCGGAGAGGGAGAGGGAAGCCGACCCGCTCTCCGCCAGGAGGCTAGCATCGGCGGGGTAACCCCGACGAGGCCGACGGCCCCCGTAAGGGGCCGCAGACGTAATGGCGGCGGTGGTACTACTTAGTACTTCCACCGCCGCCAAGGGGGGCTGGCCGTTAAGGCGCCCCCGAGGTGGACAGGTCGCGGGGGGCGAGGTGGAGCAATAATCCCCTCCCCCCCTCTCTACAAAGATGCGACCTGCCGGTCGACCCCCCTCCTTTTATTTTATAATATTTCATTTTACTCTATATTATAAATTTTATCTTTATCTTTTATTCCCCTTTATTTTGCCCCCCCTTCTTATGTTTGTTGTGTTTTGTCCATTGTATTTATTTACTTATTATTATTTATTTATTTATTGACTTTTATTTTATCTATTTTATCTATACACCCTTTCATTTACTGATTTTATCTTTTATTTTATCATATTTTTAAGTTTTATGCGGGTTGACCAGGGGGTGGGACGGGGGGAGGGGACAGACGCGAGCCGGAACTCGCTTCTGTCCCCTCCTTGTCGCGTGCGGAAAAAAATACAATGCAGCGTGTACGAGTATTTGCACATGTATAAAAATCGGATGGCGAGGTAACAAAAATTCTAAATTATACAGCACAAGTTGCAGCAATGCATGCGCATAAGTTAAATTACCTGCATACCGCCGTTTCCTCAAACTGTGTGTTCATAACTGGCACTAGGAGGATCGCAGTGCCACCACTGCGAGGAGGCCCAGGACTCTGCGCGGCATACGCTGGAAGAATATCCAGCGTGGTCGGCACCGCGTAGAGACCTATGGGGCGTTATTGGGATGGACCTCCCGTTGCCGGTCGTAGTCGACCACATGATCGGCAGCGAGAGGTCAAGAGCAGCGAATGCCTCCTTCTGCTAGATTGTGATAACGCAGAAGGAGGCAGCGGAGAGGGAGAGGGAAGCCGACCCGCTCTCCGCCAGGAGGCTAGCATCGGCGGGGCAACCCCGACGAGGCCGACGGCCCCCGTAAGGGGCCGCAGACGTAATGGCGGCGGTGGTACTACTTAGTACTTCCACCGCCGCCAAGGGGGGTTGGCCGTTAAGGCGCCCCCGAGGTGGACAGGTCGCGGGGGGCGAGGTGGAGCAATAATCCCCTCCCCCCCTCTCTACAAAGATGCGACCTGCCGGTCGACCCCCCTCCTTTTATTCTATAATATTTCATTTTACTCTATATTATAAATTTTATCTTTATCTTTTATTCCCCTTTATTTTGCCCCCCCTTCTTATGTTTGTTGTGTTTTGTCCATTGTATTTATTTACTTATTATTATTTATTTATTTATTGACTTTTATTTTATCTATTTTATCTATACACCTTTTCAATTATTGATTTTATCTTTTATTTTATCATATTTTTAAGTTTTATGCGGGTTGATCAGGGGGTGGGACGGGGGGAGGAGACAGACGTGAGCCGGAACTCGCCTCTGTCCCCTCCTTGTCGCGTGCGGAAAAAAATACAATGCAGCGTGTACGAGTATTTGCACATGTATAAAAATCGGATGGCGCGGTAACAAAAATTCTAAATTATACAGCACAAGTTGCAGCAATGCATGCGCATAAGTTAAACTACCTGCATACCTCCGTTTCCTCAAACTGTGTGTTCGTAACTGGCATTGGGAGGATCGCAGTGCCACCACTGCGAGGAGGCCCAGGACTCTGCGCGGCATACGCTGGAAGAATGTCCAGCGTGGTCGGCACCGCGCAGAGACCTAAGGGGCGTTATTGGGATGGACCTCCCGTTGCCGGTCGAGGTCGACCACATGATCGGCAGCGAGAGGTCAAGAGCAGCGAATGCCTCCTTCTGCTCGATTGTGATAACGCAGAAGGAGGCAGCGGAGAGGGAGAGGGAAGCCGACCCGCTCTCCGCCAGGAGGCTAGCATCGGCGGGGCAACCCCGACGAGGCCGACGGCCCCCGTAAGTGGCCGCAGACGTAATGGCGGCGGTGGTACTACTTAGTACTTCCACCGCCGCCAAGGGGGGCTGGCCGTTAAGGCGCCCCCGAGGTGGACAGGTCGCGGGGGGCGAGGTGGAGCAATAATCCCCTCCCCCCCTCTCTACAAAAATGCGACCTGCCGGTCGACCCCCTCCTTTTATTTTATAATATTTCATTTTACTCTATATTATAAATTTTATCTTTTATTCCCCTTTATTTTGCCCCCCCTTCTTATGTTTGTTGTGTTTTGTCCATTGTATTTATTTACTTATTATTATTTATTTATTTATTGACTTTTATTTTATCTATTTTATCTATACACCCTTTCATTTACTGATTTTATCTTTTATTTTATCATATTTTTAAGTTTTATGCGGGTTGACCAGGGGGGTGGGACGGGGGGAGGGGACAGACGCGAGCCGGAACTCGCTTCTGTCCCCTCCTTGTCGCGTGCGGAAAAAAATACAATGCAGCGTGTACGAGTATTTGCACATGTATAAAAATCGGATGGCGCGGTAACAAAAATTCTAAATTATACAGCACAAGTTGCAGCAATGCATGCGCATAAGTTAAATTACCTGCATACCGCCGTTTCCTCAAACTGTGTGTTCATAACTGGCACTAGGAGGATCGCAGTGCCACCACTGCGCGGAGGCCCAGGACTCTGCGCGGCATACGCTGGAAGAATGTCCAGCGTGGTCGGCACCGCGCAGAGACCTAGGTGGCGTTATTGGGATGGACCTCCCGTTGCCGGTCGTGGTCGACCACATGATCGGCAGCGAGAGGTCAAGAGCAGCGATTGCCTCCTTCTGCGAGATTGTGATAACGCAGAAGGAGGCAGCGGAGAGGGAGAGGGAAGCCGACCCGCTCTCCGCCAGGAGGCTAGCATCGGCGGGGCAACCCCGACGAGGCCGACGGCCCCCGTAAGGGCCCGCAGACATAATGGCGGCGGTGGTACTACTTAGTACTTCCACCGCCGCCAAGGGGGGCTGGCCGTTAAGGCGCCCCCGAGGTGGACAGTTCGCGGGGGGCGAGGTGGAGCAATAATCCCCTCCCCCTCCTCTACAAAGATGCGACCTGCCGGTCGACCCCCCTCCTTTTATTTTATAAAATTTCATTTTACTCCATATTATAAATTTTATCTTTATCTTTTATTCCCCTTTATTTTGCCCCCCCTTCTTATGTTTGTTGTGTTTTGTCCATTGTATTTATTTACTTATTATTATTTATTTATTTATTGACTTTTATTTTATCTATTTTATCTATACACCTTTTCAATTATTGATTTTATCTTTTATTTTATCATATTTTTAAGTTTTATGCGGGTTGACCAGGGGGTGGGACGGGGGGAGGGGACAGACGCGAGCCGGAACTCGCCTCTGTCCCCTCCTTGTCGCGTGCGGAAAAAAATACAATGCAGCGTGTACGAGTATTTGCACATGTATAAAAATCGGATGGCGCGGTAACAAAAATTCTAAATTATACAGCACAAGTTGCAGCAATGCATGCGCATAAGTTAAATTACCTGCATACCTCCGTTTCCTCAAACTGTGTGTTCATAACTGGCACTAGGAGGATCGCAGTGCCACCACTGCGAGGAGGCCCAGGACTCTGCGCGGCGTACGCTGGAAGAATATCCAGCGTGGTCGGCACCGCGTAGAGACCTATGGGGCGTTATTGGGATGGACCTCCCGTTGCCGGTCGTAGTCGACCACATGATCGGCAGCGAGAGGTCAAGAGCAGCGATTGCCTCCTTCTGCTAGATTGTGATAACGCAGAAGGAGGCAGCGGAGAGGGAGAGGGAAGCCGACCCGCTCTCCGCCAGGAGGCTAGCATCGGCGGGGTAACCCCGACGAGGCCGACGGCCCCCGTAAGGGGCCGCAGACGTAATGGCGGCGGTGGTACTACTTAGTACTTCCACCGCCGCCAAGGGGGGCTGGCCGTTAAGGCGTCCCCGAGGTGGACAGGTCGCGGGGGGCGAGGTGGAGCAATAATCCCCTCCCCCCCTCTCTACAAAGATGCGACCTGCCGGTCGACCCCCCTCCTTTTATTTTATAATATTTCATTTTACTCTATATTATAAATTTTATCTTTATCTTTTATTCCCCTTTATTTTGCCCCCCCTTCTTATGTTTGTTGTGTTTTGTCCATTGTATTTATTTACTTATTATTATTTATTTATTTATTGACTTTTATTTTATCTATTTTATCTATACACCCTTTCATTTACTGATTTTATCTTTTATTTTATCATATTTTTAAGTTTTATGCGGGTTGACCAGGGGGGTGGGACGGGGGGAGGGGACAGACGCGAGCCGGAACTCGCTTCTGTCCCCTCCTTGTCGCGTGCGGAAAAAAATACAATGCAGCGTGTACGGGTATTTGCACATGTATAAAAATCGGATGGCGCGGTAACAAAAATTCTAAATTATACAGCACAAGTTGCAGCAATGCATGCGCATAAGTTAAATTACCTGCACACCGCCGTTTCCTCAAACTGTGTGTTCATAACTGGCACTAGGAGGATCGCAGTGCCACCACTGCGCGGAGGCCCAGGACTCTGCGCGGCATACGCTGGAAGAATGTCCAGCGTGGTCGGCACCGCGCAGAGACCTAGGGGGCGTTATTGGGATGGACCTCCCGTTGCCGGTCGTGGTCGACCACATGATCGGCAGCGAGAGGTCAAGAGCAGCGATTGCCTCCTTCAGCGAGATTGTGATAACGCAGAAGGAGGCAGCGGAGAGGGAAAGGGAAGCCGACCCGCTCTCCGCCAGGAGGCTAGCATCGGCGGGGCAACCCCGACGAGGCCGACGGCCCCCGTAAGTGGCCGCAGACGTAATGGCGGCGGTGGTACTACTTAGTACTTCCACCGCCGCCAAGGGGGGCTGGCCGTTAAGGCGCCCCCGAGGTGGACAGTTCGCGGGGGGCGAGGTGGAGCAATAATCCCCTCCCCCTCCTCTACAAAGATGCGACCTGCCGGTCGACCCCCTCCTTTTATTTTATAAAATTTCATTTTACTCCATATTATAAATTTTATCTTTATCTTTTATTCCCCTTTATTTTGCCCCCCCTTCTTATGTTTGTTGTGTTTTGTCCATTGTATTTATTTACTTATTATTATTTATTTATTTATTGACTTTTATTTTATCTATTTTATCTATACACCTTTTCAATTATTGATTTTATCTTTTATTTTATCATATTTTTAAGTTTTATGCGGGTTGATCAGGGGGTGGGACGGGGGGAGGAGACAGACGTGATCCGGAACTCGCCTCTGTCCCCTCCTTGTCGCGTGCGGAAAAAAATACAATGCAGCGTGTACGAGTATTTGCACATGTATAAAAATCGGATGGCGCGGTAACAAAAATTCTAAATTATACAGCACAAGTTGCAGCAATGCATGCGCATAAGTTAAATTACCTGCATACCTCCGTTTCCTCAAACTGTGTGTTCGTAACTGGCATTGGGAGGATCGCAGTGCCACCACTGCGAGGAGGCCCAGGACTCTGCGCGGCATACGCTGGAAGAATGTCCAGCGTGGTCGGCACCGCGCAGAGACCTAAGGGGCGTTATTGGGATGGACCTCCCGTTGCCGGTCGTGGTCGACCACATGATCGGCAGCGAGAGGTCAAGAGCAGCGATTGCCTCCTTCAGCGAGATTGTGATAACGCAGAAGGAGGCAGCGGAGAGGGAAAGGGAAGCCGACCCGCTCTCCGCCAGGAGGCTAGCATCGGCGGGGCAACCCCGACGAGGCCGACGGCCCCCGTAAGGGGCCGCAGACGTAATGGCGGCGGTGGAACTACTTAGTACTTCCACCGCCGCCAAGGGGGGCTGGCCGTTAAGGCGCCCCCGAGGTGGACAGGTCGCGGGGGGCGAGGTGGAGCAATAATCCCCTCCCCCCCTCTACAAAGATGCGACCTGCCGGTCGACCCCCCTCCTTTTATTTTATAATATTTCATTTTACTCTATATTATAAATTTTATCTTTTATTCCCCTTTATTTTGCCCCCCTTCTTATGTTTGTTGTGTTTTGTCCATTGTATTTATCTACTTATTATTATTTATTTATTTATTGACTTTTATTTTATCTATTTTATCTATACACCTTTTCATTTACTGATTTTATCTTTTATTTTATCATATTTTTAAGTTTTATGCGGGTTGACCAGGGTGATGGGACGGGGGGAGGGGACAGACGCGAGCCGGAACTCGCTTCTGTCCCCTCCTTGTCGCGTGCGGAAAAAAATACAATGCAGCGTGTACGAGTATTTGCACATGTATAAAAATCGGATGGCGCGGTAACAAAAATTCTAAATTATACAGCACAAGTTGCAGCAATGCATGCGCATAAGTTAAATTACCTGCATACCTCCGTTTCCTCAAACGGTGTGTTCATAACTGGCATTGGGAGGATCGCAGTGCCACCACTGCGAGGAGGCCCAGGACTCTGCGCGGCATACGCTGGAAGAATGTCCAGCGTGGTCGGCACCGCGCAGAGACCTAAGGGGCGTTATTGGGATGGACCTCCCGTTGCCGGTCGTGGTCGACCACATGATCGGCAGCGAGAGGTCAAGAGCAGCGATTGCCTCCTTCAGCGAGATTGTGATAACGCAGAAGGAGGCAGCGGAGAGGGAAAGGGAAGCCGACCCGCTCTCCGCCAGGAGGCTAGCATCGGCGGGGCAACCCCGACGAGGCCGACGGCCCCCGTAAGGGCCCGCAGACGTAATGGCGGCGGTGGTACTACTTAGTACTTCCATCGCCGCCAAGGGGGGCTGGCCGTTAAGGCGCCCCCGAGGTGGACAGGTCGCGGGGGGCGAGGTGGAGCAATAATCCCCTCCCCCCCTCTCTACAAAGATGCGACCTGCCGGTCGACCCCCCTCCTTTTATTCTATAATATTTCATTTTACTCTATATTATAAATTTTATCTTTATCTTTTATTCCCCTTTATTTTGCCCCCCCTTCTTATGTTTGTTGTGTTTTGTCCATTGTATTTATTTACTTATTATTATTTATTTATTTATTTCTTTTATTTTATCTATTTTATCTATACACCTTTTCGGGCTTCCGTTTCCGGTTGTGTGAGAGGTTGTAGTGGGTAACTGCTGTGCGTGATTTTTGTGAGCTAGAGTAGGGTGGAAAGAAGTGTGAGTGCTGAAAGCTGCTGAGAGTGGTTAGGAGGAGTAGGGAAAGGCGGGAGAGAAAGGGCTAAGGGCGTGGGAGTGCGAGAAAGAGCAATAGGAAGGGGATAAGTGAGTGGGGAGTGTAGGTTAGGTTTGCGAGGAGATTGGCAGGTGGGCGCGTGAAAAGAAAGTAGGAGGAAGGTGGCGCGATCTGGAGAGAGAATAAGTAAACTAGGGGTCAATTAGACTGAGAAGCGGGAACTTTTGAAAAGGAATAAGAGGGAAAAAGCTAAAAGTGTAGGAAAACGGGCGAGAGAAGAGAGATAGAAAAGGGTATGGAGAGGGAGGAAGGGAAGGGAAGACTGGGGAGGATTATGAGGGATGATAATTTAGAGCGGTGGTTCAGCTCAGAAAGTGTGGACAGCACGGGGAGGAAAAGAGGAATCGAGAGCGTAGAGGGAGGGGGGGAGGACGTTAATGCAATCTTTAAAAGAAGCGATACCACGAGCAGGTCGCCGCAAAAATATAGTAGAGGTGAGGGAGGGAAATTTAAGGAAATGGAAGAAATGTTTAGAGGGCTAATGGGAGAGGTGAGGAGGATGAGGGATGAGATGAGGGGGGAAAGGGAGGAAGGGAAATTATTAATAGATGAATGGAGGAGGGAAAGGGAAAAATGGAGGGAAGAGAGAAGGGAGGAAGAGGTAAATAGGGAAAGGATGAGGAATTGGTTAGAAAGCTTAGAAGAAAGGGTGGTAAAGGTAGAGGGGAGAATAGAGGAGGTGGTTAGGGAGGAGGGGGAAGGGGGTAGGAGGGAAAAAGCAGAGAAGAGAATGGATAGTATAGAGGGAAAATTGGGTAAAATGGAGGACTGGATAGGTGAAAAGGAAAGGGGGGGAAAAGAGACGGGGGAGTATGGGGTAAGGGGAGAACTAACGTTAGATGAGAATAGGAGAAGAATAAGGTTGTTAGAAATTAAGCAGGACAAGAGGGATAGAGAGGAGAAGAAAAACAATATTGTAATAAGGAGGATAAAAGTCGAGGGTAGTGACTTAAAAGTAGAGGTTAGAAGACTGTGGGAAAAGATGGAGTTGAAAGAAGAGGGTATTACGGAAATTAGGAAGATAGGGAAAGTAGGTAAAGACGGAAGGGGAATGGCTCTAGTGAAGTTGGCAAGTAGGGAATTTAAAGGAAGAGTAATGGAGGGGAAGAAAAAGCTTAGGGGGCAAGAAGAAAGGGTAGATGACGATCTAACAGAAGAGGAGAGGAGGGCAAGGTGGAAAATTGAAAGGGAAGCTGAGAAAGAAAGGAGGGAGGGAAAAAAGGTCCAGATAGGTTACATGAAGTTATGGGTAAATGGAAAGGTGAAAAGATGGGATGAGATTGAGGAAAAATGGATGGAGGGGCAGGGAAACGAATAGGGAGGGAATCAGGGGAGGGTGGGGATAAGGGGAAGAGGGAAGGGTATAAAATAAGTTTCTGGAATGTGGCAGGGCTGTTAAATAAAGATAACGATTTCTGGAAAGGGATAGAAGATTGGGAAGTAATTGTAATGATGGAAACCTGGCTAGAAGAGAAAGGGTGGGTTAAAATCAGGGATAAGCTCCCAAAAGGGTATGTATGGGAGGCTCAATGGGCAAAAAGGGAGGAAAAGAAGGGAAGGGCAAAGGGGGGTATGGTAGTGGGGGTGAGGAAGGAATTAGAAATAGAAAGGGAGGATAAAAAAGAAAGGGAGGGGATTATGTCGGTGAAGGTGAAGATAGAGGGGTTTTGGTGGAGGGTGGTGGGGGTATATGTAAATGGGGATTTAGACAGGAAGCTAGATGAGATGGGGGAATGGGTACAAGCTAGGGAAAAAGGGGTAAGGGTGATTATAGGGGGGGATTTTAATGCGAGAACGGGAAGGGAAGGGGGAGAGGTTTTAGAAGAAGGAGGGGGGAGAGGGATAAGAAGCTCTAAGGACGTAAAAGTTAATGGGGATGGGAGGAAAATGTGTAAGTTCATAGGAGAAAGGGGGTGGGGAATTATGAACGGGAATATAAAGGGGGATGAGGAAGGGGATTGGACATACGTAGGGGCGAGAGGGAACTCGGTGATTGACTACGTGCTAGGGAATGAGGATACAAGGGAGGGTGTGGGAAAGGTAGAGATTGGGGATAAAATAGACTCGGACCATATGCCCATAATAGTATGGATAAAGGGGGAGATGAGAGGGAAAAAATGGAGGAAGGGAGGAGGGAAAAGAAATATGGTGGGGAGGTGGTCGGAAGAAACAGGGGAGGTTTTTAGGAAAAAATTTGTATTAAAAACAAGTAGAGGGGATGGGGCACAGGAAGGCTGGGAAGGGCTGAGAGGGAAAATAAAGGAAGTTATAGGGGAGGTGGGGAAAAATGAAAAAATAAAGAGAAAAGGATGGTGGGATGAGGAATGTAGAGTAGGTAAAAAGTTAGCGAGGGAGGAGTTAAGGAAGTGGAGAAAGGAAGGAGGGAATGGAATAGCTTTTAGGGAGAAGAAAAGGGAATACCAAAAGCTGTGCGAAGAGAAGAAGAAAAAAGAGAGGGAAAAATGGGAAAAAGAAGTAGAGGGGATAAAAACGGAGAGTCAGGTTTGGAAGGTCGTAAATAGGGAAAGAAAAAGGAGATCAAGGGTAGACGAAAGAATAAGGTTGGAAGAGTGGGAGCAGTATTTTAGGGATTTGCTAGGAGGGGTAGGAGGGAGGGTGGGGAAGTTAGGAAAAAGTAGAAGAGAGGGGGACGGAGAGAAAGAGTTAGAAATAGGGGAAATCATGAGGGTGGTAAAAGGGCTGAAGGATGGGAAAGCGGCGGGGGGAGACGGGATTCCAAATGAAATATGGAAACATGGGGGTTCCGAGGTGCAGGAGGGGTTATGGAGGATTTGTAATAGGGTGTGGAGGGGAGAGGGCTGGCCGGAGGATTGGTCAGAGGGGGTAGTGGTTCCAATAGCGAAAAAAGGGGATAGCAGAAGGGTGGGGAGCTATAGGGGGGTAACACTAACGCAGACAGCGTATAAGATATATGCTGCGGTGCTAGCGGAGAGGATAAGGGAGGAGGTGGAGAGAAAGGGGCTGTTACCGGCAAGCCAAACAGGTTTTAGAAAAGGCATAGGCTGCATAGATAACATTTATGTATTAAATTACCTTATAAACAGGCAGGTGAGGAGGAAAGAAAGGAGGATAATAATTATGTTTGTAGACCTGAAGGCGGCTTTTGACTCGGTAGACAGGGAGATATTGATAGAAGCGATGAGGAAAAGGGGAGTGAGAGAAGGGCTAGTAGAGAGGTGTGTGGAGGTGCTAAAAGAAACAAAATGTAAAATAAGAGTGGGGGAAGAAGAAGGGGAATATTTCTGGACGGAAAGAGGGGTTAGACAGGGGTGCCCACTTAGCCCACTGTTATTCACGTTATTGTTGGCGGATATAGATGAGGAGCTCGAGAAGGGTGGCTGGGGAGGGGTTAAAGTGGGGGGAAGAAAAATACATACGCTATCCTATGCAGATGATATAGCATTGTTAGCAGAGGAGGAAGATGGGATGAGGGGAATGATGGGGGTTTTAGAAAGGTATTTAGAGGGGAAAAAGCTACAACTGAACGCGGACAAATCGAAGGTAATGAGGTGTAGGGTGGGAGGGGGGAGATGGAAGAAGGTGTCATGGAGGTGGAAAGGGAAGGTAATCGAAGAGGTGGGGGAGTACAAATACTTAGGGTACACGATCACAAGGGATGGGGCTCAGAAGGCTCACATAGAAGAAAGATTAAGGAAGGGGGCGGCGGTTATGGGACAGGTTTGGGGGATAGGGAAGAGGAGGTTTGGTAAAGATTGGGGTAGGAGATTGTGGTTGTTTGATAAGCTGGTATGGTCGGTAGTTAGCTACAGAGTAGAAATCTGGGGGTGGAAAGAGTGGGAAGGAATAGAGAGGCTACAGGAAAGGTACTTGAAGTGGATATTAGGGGTAGGTAGGTGCACGCCAGGATATATGGCTAGGGAAGAGTTGCAAAGGGAATTGTTGAGGGGGAGGGCTGGGGTAAGGGCGTGGGGGTACGAGAAGAAGTTAGGGGAGGGTAAAGGGGGGGAGTTAGCACGGTTATGCTGGGAAGAGATAAGGAGGAGGGATAGGAGGGGAGGGATAAGGAATGGGTGGGAAAGGGAGAGAGAGGAATTTTTAAGGGGGCAAGGGTGGTCTTGGGAGGAATGGAACGAATTAGTAGAGGGGAGGAAAGAGTTAATCAGTGGAGAGATAATAAAAAGAGAGGGGAAAAGGCAAAGAAAGGATAGGTGGGAGAGAATAGAAAACTCCAGGTCAAACAAGTGGTATGGGAGGGTAAAGGGGGAGGGGTTGCCGGGTTATCTAAGGAAAGGGTGGGGCGAGAGTAGGTGGCAGAGGGTGGCAAGGTACAGGTTAGGGAATGAGATGATGGGTGAGAGATATTGGTTGGACGAAGACAAGAGAATGTGTAGAGTGTGTGGATGGGAAAGCGAAACATGGGAGCATGTGTGGGAAGTGTGTATGAGGGGGGATGAAAGTAAAGGATGGCAGGAGAGTATGTGGGAAGTGTTGGAAGATGAAGGAGGAGGGGAGGAATGGATGAGGTTGATAGACGACTGGAGAATGGGAATGAATGAGAAGTTTGGGATGAATGTGAACATCAACCGGAAAGGGGAGCCCACGGATAGGGAAGGGAGGTCTGAGAGGGGATGCGGGAACGAGGTTATGGGGGAGAAGGGGCGAGCTAGCCGATGAGCTAGTTAGGTTAGTGTATGCGTGTCTCTCTCTTTCTCTGTAGGTATTTTTAGGCTAAGATTAGTTTGTAAGTTAGGTTTAAGTAATTAGTATGTAAGTTTTAAGTGTATATGAGCGATGTTTTGGTAGGAGACATGTGTAAATTTGTAACCCCAAGGGGATCAAATAAAGTATTTTCACAACTATACACCTTTTCAATTATTGATTTTATCTTTTATTTTATCATATTTTTAAGTTTTATGCGGGTTGACCAGGGGGTGGGACGGGGGGAGGGGACAGACGCGAGCCGGAACTCGCTTCTGTCCCCTCCTTGTCGCGTGCGGAAAAAAATACAATGCAGCGTGTACGAGTATTTGCACATGTATAAAAATCGGATGGCGCGGTAACAAAAATTCTAAATTATACAGCACAAGTTGCAGCAATGCATGCGCATAAGTTAAATTACCTGCATACCTCCGTTTCCTCAAACTGTGTGTTCATAACTGGCATTGGGAGGATCGCAGTGCCACCACTGCGAGGAGGCCCAGGACTCTGCACGGCATACGCTGGAAGAATGTCCAGCGTGGTCGGCACCGCGCAAAGACCTAAGGGACGTTATTGGGATGGACCTCCCGTTGCCGGTCGTGGTCGACCACATGATCGGCAGCGAGAGGTCAAGAGCAGCGATTGCCTCCTGCTGCGAGATTGTGATAACGCAGAAGGAGGCAGCGGAGAGGGAGAGGGAAGCCGACCCGCTCTCCGCCAGGAGGCTAGCATCGACGGGGCAACCCCGACGAGGCCGACGGCCCCCGTAAGGGGCCGCAGACGTAATGGCGGCGGTGGTACTACTTAGTACTTCCACCGCCGCCAAGGGGGGCTGGCCGTTAAGGCGCCCCCGAGGTGGACAGGTCGCGGGGGGCGAGGTGGAGCAATAATCCCCTCCCCCCCTCTCTACAAAGATGCGACCTGCCGGTCGACCCCCTCCTTTTATTTTATAATATTTCATTTTACTCTATATTATAAATTTTATCTTTATCTTTTATTCCCCTTTATTTTGTCCCCCTTCTTATGTTTGTTGTGTTTTGTCCATTGTATTTATTTACTTATTATTATTTATTTATTTATTGACTTTTATTTTATCTATTTTATCTATACACCTTTTCATTTACTGATTTTATCTTTTATTTTATCATATTTTTAAGTTTTATGCGGGTTGACCAGGGGGGTGGGACGGGGGGAGGGGACAGACGCGAGCCGGAACTTGCTTCTGTCCCCTCCTTGTCGCGTGCGGAAAAAAATACAATGCAGCGTGTACGAGTATTTGCACATGTATAAAAATCGGATGGCGCGGTAACAAAAATTCTAAATTATACAGCACAAGTTGCAGCAATGCATGCGTATAAGTTAAATTACCTGCATACCTCCGTTTCCTCAAACTGTGTGTTCATAACTGGCATTGGGAGGATCGCAGTGCCACCACTGCGAGGAGGCCCAGGACTCTGCACGGCATACGCTGGAAGAATGTCCAGCGTGGTCGGCACCGCGCAAAGACCTAAGGGACGTTATTGGGATGGACCTCCCGTTGCCGGTCGTGGTCGACCACATGATCGGCAGCGAGAGGTCAAGAGCAGCGATTGCCTCCTGCTGCGAGATTGTGATAACGCAGAAGGAGGCAGCGGAGAGGGAGAGGGAAGCCGACCCGCTCTCCGCCAGGAGGCTAGCATCGGCGGGGCAACCCCGACGAGGCCGACGGACCCCGTAATGGGCCGCAGACGTAATGGCGGCGGTGGTACTACTTAGTACTTCCACCGCCGCCAAGGGGGCTGGCCGTTATGGCGCCACCGAGGTGGACAGGTCGCGGGGGGCGAGGTGGAGCAATAATCCTCTCCCCCCCCTCTACAAAGATGCGACCTGCCGGTCGACCCGCCTCCTTTTATTTTATAATATTTCATTTTACTCTATATTATAAATTTTATCTTTTTCTTTTATTCCTCTTTATTTTGCCCCCCTTCTTATGTTTGTTGTCTTTTGTCCATTGTATTTATTTACTTATTATTATTTATTTATTTAATGACTTCTATTTTATCTATTTTATCTATACACCTTTACATTTACTGATTTTATCTTTTATTTTATCATATTTTTGAGTTTTATGCGGGTTGACCAGGGGGGTGGGACGGGGGGAGGGGACAGACGCGAGCCGGAACTCGCCTCTGTCCCCTCCTTGTCGCGTGCGGAAACAAATACAATGCAGCGTGTACGAGTATTTGCACATGTATAAAAATCGGATGGCGCGGTAACAAAAATTCTAAATTATACAGCACAAGTTGCAGCAATGCATGCGTATAAGTTAAATTACCTGCATACCTCCGTTTCCTCAAACTGTGTGTTCATACCTGGCATTGGGAGGATCGCAGTGCCACCACTGCGAGGAGGCCCAGGACTCTGCACGGCATACGCTGGAAGAATGTCCAGCGTGGTCGGCACCGCGCAAAGACCTAAGGGACGTTATTGGGATGGACCTCCCGTTGCCGGTCGTGGTCGACCACATGATCGGCAGCGAGAGGTCAAGAGCAGCGATTGCCTCCTGCTGCGAGATTGTGATAACGCAGAAGGAGGCAGCGGAGAGGGAGAGGGAAGCCGACCCGCTCTCCGCCAGGAGGCTAGCATCGGCGGGGCAACCCCGACGAGGCCGACGGCCCCCGTAATGGGCCGCAGACGTAATGGCGGCGGTGGTACTACTTAGTACTTCCACCGCCGCCAAGGGGGCTGGCCGTTATGGCGCCCCCGAGGTGGACAGGTCGCGGGGGGCGAGGTGGAGCAATAATCCCCTCCCCCCCCCCTCTACAAAGATGCGACCTGCCGGTCGACCCGCCTCCTTTTATTTTATAATATTTCATTTTACTCTATATTATAAATTTTATCTTTATCTTTTATTCCTCTTTATTTTGCCCCCCTTCTTATGTTTGTTGTCTTTTGTCCATTGTATTTATTTACTTATTATTATTTATTTATTTAATGACTTCTATTTTATCTATTTTATCTATACACCTTTACATTTACTGATTTTATCTTTTATTTTATCATATTTTTAAGTTTTATGCGGGTTGACCAGGGGGGTGGGACGGGGGGAGGGGACAGACGCGAGCCGGAACTCGCCTCTGTCCCCTCCTTGTCGCGTGCGGAAACAAATACAATGCAGCGTGTACGAGTATTTGCACATGTATAAAAATCGGATGGCGCGGTAACAAAAATTCTAAATTATACAGCACAAGTTGCAGCAATGCATGCGCATAAGTTAAATTACCTGCATACCTCCGTTTCCTCAAACTGTGTGTTCATAACTGGCATTGGGAGGATCGCAGTGCCACCACTGCGAGGAGGCCCAGGACTCTGCGCGGCATACGCTGGAAGAATGTCCAGCGTGGTCGGCACCGCGCAGAGACCTAAGGGACGTTATTGGGATCGACCTCCCGTTGCCGGTCGTGGTCGACCACATGATCGGCAGCGAGAGGTCAAGAGCAGCGATTGCCTCCTTCTGCTAGATTGTGATAACGCAGAAGGAGGCAGCGGAGAGGGAGAGGGAAGCCGACCCGCTCTCCGCCAGGAGGCTAGCATCGGCGGGGCAACCCCGACGAGGCCGACGGCCCCCGTAAGGGGCCGCAGACGTAATGGCGGCGGTGGTACTACTTAGTACTTCCACCGCCGCCAAGGGGGGCTGGCCGTTAAGGCGCCCCCGAGGTGGACAGGTCGCGGGGGGCGAGGTGGAGCAATAATCCCCTCCCCCCCTCTCTACAAAGATGCGACCTGCCGGTCGACCCCCTCCTTTTATTTTATAATATTTCATTTTACTCTATATTATAAATTTTATCTTTATCTTTTATTCCCCTTTATTTTGTCCCCCTTCTTATGTTTGTTGTGTTTTGTCCATTGTATTTATTTACTTATTATTATTTATTTATTTATTGACTTTTATTTTATCTATTTTATCTATACACCTTTTCATTTACTGATTTTATCTTTTATTTTATCATATTTTTAAGTTTTATGCGGGTTGACCAGGGGGGTGGGACGGGGGGAGGGGACAGACGCGAGCCGGAACTTGCTTCTGTCCCCTCCTTGTCGCGTGCGGAAAAAAATACAATGCAGCGTGTACGAGTATTTGCACATGTATAAAAATCGGATGGCGCGGTAACAAAAATTCTAAATTATACAGCACAAGTTGCAGCAATGCATGCGTATAAGTTAAATTACCTGCATACCTCCGTTTCCTCAAACTGTGTGTTCATAACTGGCATTGGGAGGATCGCAGTGCCACCACTGCGAGGAGGCCCAGGACTCTGCACGGCATACGCTGGAAGAATGTCCAGCGTGGTCGGCACCGCGCAAAGACCTAAGGGACGTTATTGGGATGGACCTCCCGTTGCCGGTCGTGGTCGACCACATGATCGGCAGCGAGAGGTCAAGAGCAGCGATTGCCTCCTGCTGCGAGATTGTGATAACGCAGAAGGAGGCAGCGGAGAGGGAGAGGGAAGCCGACCCGCTCTCCGCCAGGAGGCTAGCATCGGCGGGGCAACCCCGACGAGGCCGACGGACCCCGTAATGGGCCGCAGACGTAATGGCGGCGGTGGTACTACTTAGTACTTCCACCGCCGCCAAGGGGGCTGGCCGTTATGGCGCCACCGAGGTGGACAGGTCGCGGGGGGCGAGGTGGAGCAATAATCCTCTCCCCCCCCCTCTACAAAGATGCGACCTGCCGGTCGACCCGCCTCCTTTTATTTTATAATATTTCATTTTACTCTATATTATAAATTTTATCTTTTTCTTTTATTCCTCTTTATTTTGCCCCCCTTCTTATGTTTGTTGTCTTTTGTCCATTGTATTTATTTACTTATTATTATTTATTTATTTAATGACTTCTATTTTATCTATTTTATCTATACACCTTTACATTTACTGATTTTATCTTTTATTTTATCATATTTTTGAGTTTTATGCGGGTTGACCAGGGGGGTGGGACGGGGGGAGGGGACAGACGCGAGCCGGAACTCGCCTCTGTCCCCTCCTTGTCGCGTGCGGAAACAAATACAATGCAGCGTGTACGAGTATTTGCACATGTATAAAAATCGGATGGCGCGGTAACAAAAATTCTAAATTATACAGCACAAGTTGCAGCAATGCATGCGTATAAGTTAAATTACCTGCATACCTCCGTTTCCTCAAACTGTGTGTTCATACCTGGCATTGGGAGGATCGCAGTGCCACCACTGCGAGGAGGCCCAGGACTCTGCACGGCATACGCTGGAAGAATGTCCAGCGTGGTCGGCACCGCGCAAAGACCTAAGGGACGTTATTGGGATGGACCTCCCGTTGCCGGTCGTGGTCGACCACATGATCGGCAGCGAGAGGTCAAGAGCAGCGATTGCCTCCTGCTGCGAGATTGTGATAACGCAGAAGGAGGCAGCGGAGAGGGAGAGGGAAGCCGACCCGCTCTCCGCCAGGAGGCTAGCATCGGCGGGGCAACCCCGACGAGGCCGACGGCCCCCGTAATGGGCCGCAGACGTAATGGCGGCGGTGGTACTACTTAGTACTTCCACCGCCGCCAAGGGGGCTGGCCGTTATGGCGCCCCCGAGGTGGACAGGTCGCGGGGGGCGAGGTGGAGCAATAATCCCCTCCCCCCCCCCTCTACAAAGATGCGACCTGCCGGTCGACCCGCCTCCTTTTATTTTATAATATTTCATTTTACTCTATATTATAAATTTTATCTTTATCTTTTATTCCTCTTTATTTTGCCCCCCTTCTTATGTTTGTTGTCTTTTGTCCATTGTATTTATTTACTTATTATTATTTATTTATTTAATGACTTCTATTTTATCTATTTTATCTATACACCTTTACATTTACTGATTTTATCTTTTATTTTATCATATTTTTAAGTTTTATGCGGGTTGACCAGGGGGGTGGGACGGGGGGAGGGGACAGACGCGAGCCGGAACTCGCCTCTGTCCCCTCCTTGTCGCGTGCGGAAACAAATACAATGCAGCGTGTACGAGTATTTGCACATGTATAAAAATCGGATGGCGCGGTAACAAAAATTCTAAATTATACAGCACAAGTTGCAGCAATGCATGCGCATAAGTTAAATTACCTGCATACCTCCGTTTCCTCAAACTGTGTGTTCATAACTGGCATTGGGAGGATCGCAGTGCCACCACTGCGAGGAGGCCCAGGACTCTGCGCGGCATACGCTGGAAGAATGTCCAGCGTGGTCGGCACCGCGCAGAGACCTAAGGGACGTTATTGGGATGGACCTCCCGTTGCCGGTCGTGGTCGACCACATGATCGGCAGCGAGAGGTCAAGAGCAGCGATTGCCTCCTTCTGCTAGATTGTGATAACGCAGAAGGAGGCAGCGGAGAGGGAGAGGGAAGCCGACCCGCTCTCCGCCAGGAGGCTAGCATCGGCGGGGCAACCCCGACGAGGCCGACGGCCCCCGTAAGGGGCCGCAGACGTAATGGCGGCGGTGGTACTACTTAGTACTTCCACCGCCGCCAAGGGGGGCTGGCCGTTAAGGCGCCCCCGAGGTGGACAGGTCGCGGGGGGCGAGGTGGAGCAATAATCCCCTCCCCCCCCTCTCTACAAAGATGCGACCTGCCGGTCGACCCCCCTCCTTTTATTTTATAATATTTCATTTTACTCTATATTATAAATTTTATCTTTATCTTTTATTCCCCTTTATTTTGCCCCCCTTCTTATGTTTGTTGTGTTTTGTCCATTGTATTTATTTACTTATTATTATTTATTTATTTATTGACTTTTATTTTATCTATTTTATCTATACACCTTTTCATTTACTGATTTTATCTTTTATTTTATCATATTTTTAAGTTTTATGCGGGTTGACCAGGGGGGTGGGACGGGGGGAGGGGACAGACGCGAGCCGGAACTCGCCTCTGTCCCCTCCTTGTCGCGTGCGGAAACAAATACAATGCAGCGTGTACGAGTATTTGCACATGTATAAAAATCGGATGGCGCGGTAACAAAAATTCTAAATTATTCAGCACAAGTTGCAGCAATGCATGCGCATAAGTTAAATTACCTGCATACCTCCGTTTCCTCAAACTGTGTGTTCATAACTGGCATTGGGAGGATCGCAGTGCCACCACTGCGAGGAGGCCCAGGACTCTGCGCGGCATACGCTGGAAGAATGTCCAGCGTGGTCGGCACCGCGCAGAGACCTAAGGGACGTTATTGGGATGGACCTCCCGTTGCCGGTCGTGGTCGACCACATGATCGGCAGCGAGAGGTCATGAGCAGCGATTGCCTAATTCTGCGAGATTGTGATAACGTAGAAGGAGGCAGCGGAGAGGGAAAGGGAAGCCGACCCGCTCTCCGCCAGGAGGCTAGCATCGGCGGGGCAACCCCGACGAGGCCGACGGCCCCCGTAAGGGGCCGCAGACGTAATGGCGGCGGTGGTACTACTTAGTACTTCCACCGCCGCCAAGGGGGGCTGGCCGTTAAGGCGCCCCCGAGGTGGACAGGTCGCGGGGGGCGAGGTGGAGCAATAATCCCCTCCCCCCCTCTACAATGATGCGACCTGACGGTCGACCCCCCTCCTTTTATTTTATAATATTTCATTTTACTCTATATTATAAATTTTATCTTTATCTTTTATTCCCCTTTATTTTGTCCCCCTTCTTATGATTGTTGTGTTTTGTCCATTGTATTTATTTACTTATTATTATTTATTTATTTAATGACTTTTATTTTATCTATTTTATCTATACACCTTTACATTTACTGATTTTATCTTTTATTTTATCATATTTTTAAGTTTTATGCGGGTTGACCAGGGGGGTGGGACGGGGGGAGGGGACAGACGCGAGCCGGAACTCGCCTCTGTCACCTCCTTGTCGCGTGCGGAAACAAATACAATGCAGCGTGTACGAGTATTTGCACATGTATAAAAATCGGATGGCGCGGTAACAAAAATTCTAAATTATACAGCACAAGTTGCAGCAATGCATGCGCATAAGTTAAATTACCTGCATACCTCCGTTTCCTCAAACTGTGTGTTCATAACTGGCATTGGGAGGATCGCAGTGCCACCACTGCGAGGAGGCCCAGGACTCTGCGCGGCATACGCTGGAAGAATGTCCAGCGTGGTCGGCACCGCGCAGAGACCTAAGGGGCGTTATTGGGATGGACCTCCCGTTGCCGGTCGTGGTCGACCACATGATCGGCAGCGAGAGGTCAAGAGCAGCGATTGCCTCCTTCTGCGAGATTGTGATAACGCAGAAGGAGGCAGCGGAGAGGGAGAGGGAAGCCCACCCGCTCTCCGCCAGGAGGCTAGCATCGGCGGGGCAACCCCGACGAGGCCGACGGCCCCCGTAAGGGGCCGCAGACGTAATGGCGGCGATGGTACTACTTAGTACTTCCACCGCCGCCAAGGGGGGCTGGCCGTTAAGGCGCCCCCGAGGTGGACAGGTCGCGGGGGGCGAGGTGGGGCAATAATCCCCTCCCCCCCTCTACAAAGATGCGAACTGCCGGTCGACCCCCTCCTTTTATTTTATAATATTTCATTTTACTCTATATTATAAATTTTATCTTTATCTTTTATTCCCCTTTATTTTGCCCCCCTTCTTATGTTTGTTGTGTTTTGTCCATTGTATTTATTTACTTATTATTATTTATTTATTGATTTTTATTTTATCTATTTTATCTATACACCTTTTCAATTTTATCTTTTATTTTATCATATTTTTAAGTTTTATGCGGGTTGACCAGGGGGGTGGGACGGGGGGAGGGGACAGACGCGATCCGGAACTCGCCTCTGTCCCCTCCTTGTCGCGTGCGGAAAAAAATACAATGCAGCGTGTACGAGTATTTGCACATGTATAAAAATCGGATGGCGCGGTAACAAAAATTCTAAATTATACAGCACAAGTTGCAGCAATGCATGCGCATAAGTTAAATTACCTGCATACCTCCGTTTCCTCATACTGTGTGTTCATAACTGGCACTAGGGGGATCGCAGTGCCACCACTGCGAGGAGGCCCAGGACTCTGCGCGGCATACGCTGGAAGAATGTCCAGCGTGGTCGGCACCGCGCAGAGACCTAAGGGGCGTTATTGGGATGGACCTCCCGTTGCCGGTCGTGGTCGACCACATGATCGGCAGCGAGAGGTCAAGAGCAGCGATTGCCTCCTTCTGCGAGATTGTGATAACGCAGAAGGAGGCAGCGGAGAGGTAGAGGGAAGCCGACCCGCTCTCCGCCAGGAGGCTAGCATCGGCGGGGCAACCCCGACGAGGCCGACGGCCCCCGTAAGGGGCCGCAGACGGAATGGCGGCGATGGTACTACTTAGTACTTCCACCGCCGCCAAGGGGGGCTGGCCGTTAAGGCGCCCCCGAGGTGGACAGGTCGCGGGGGGCGAGGTGGGGCAATAATCCCCTCCCCCCCTCTACAAAGATGCGAACTGCCGGTCGACCCCCTCCTTTTATTTTATAATATTTCATTTTACTCTATATTATAAATTTATCTTTATCTTTTATTCCCCTTTATTTTGCCCCCCCTCTTATGTTTGTTGTGTTTTGTCCATTGTATTTATTTACTTATTATTATTTATTTATTGACTTTTATTTTATCTATTTTATCTATACACCTTTTCAATTTTATCTTTTATTTTATCATATTTTTAAGTTTTATGCGGGTTGACCAGGGGGGTGGGACGGGGGGAGGGGACAGACGCGAGCCCGAACTCGCCTCTGTCCCCTCCTTGTCGCGTGCGGAAAAAAATACAATGCAGCGTGTACGAGTATTTGCACATGTATAAAAATCAGATGGCGCGGTAACAAAAATTCTAAATTATACAGCACAAGTTGCAGCAATGCATGCGCATAAGTTAAATTACCTGCATACCGCCGTTTCCTCAAACTGTGTGTTCATAACTGGCACTAGGAGGATCGCAGTGCCACCACCGCGAGGAGGCCCAGGACTCTGCGCGGCATACGCTGGAAGAATGTCCAGCGTGGTCGGCACCGCGCAGAGACCTAAGGGGCGTTATTGGGATGGACCTCCCGTTGCCGGTCGTGGTCGACCACATGATCGGCAGCGAGAGGTCAAGAGCAGCGATTGCCTCCTTCTGCGAGATTGTGATAACGCAGAAGGAGGCAGCGGAGAGGGAAAGGGAAGCCGACCCGCTCTCCGCCAGGAGGCTAGCATCGGCGGGGCAACCCCGACGAGGCCGACGGCCCCCGTAAGGGGCCGCAGACGTAATGGCGGCGGTGGTACTACTTAGTACTTCCACCGCCGCCAAGGGGGGCTGGCCGTTAAGGCGCCCTCGAGGTGGACAGGTCGCGGGGGGCGAGGTGGAGCAATAATCCCCTCCCCCCCCCTCTACAAACATGCGACCTGCCGGTCGACCCCCCTCCTTTTATTTTATAATATTTCATTTTACTCTATATTATAAATTTTATCTTTATCTTTTATTCCCCGTTATTTTGTCCCCCTTCTTATGATTGTTGTGTTTTGTCCATTGTATTTATTTACTTATTATTATTTATTTATTTAATGACTTTTATTTTATCTATTTTATCTATACACCTTTACATTTACTGATTTTATCTTTTATTTTATCATATTTTTAAGTTTTATGCGGGTTGACCAGGGGGGTGGGACGGGGGGAGGGGACAGACGCGAGCCGGAACTCGCCTCTGTCCCCTCCTTGTCGCGTGCGGAAAAAAATACAATGCAGCGTGTACGAGTATTTGCACATGTATAAAAATCGGATGGCGCGGTAACAAAAATTCTAAATTATACAGCACAAGTTGCAGCAATGCATGCGCATAAGTTAAATTACCTGCATACCTCCGTTTCCTCAAACTGTGTGTTCATAACTGGCACTAGGAGGATCGCAGTGCCACCACTGCGAGGAGGCCCAGGACTCTGCGCGGCATACGCTGGAAGAATGTCCAGCGTGGTCGGCACCGCGCAGAGACCTAAGGGGCGTTATTGGGATGGACCTCCCGTTGCCGGTCGTGGTCGACCACATGATCGGCAGCGAGAGGTCAAGAGCAGCGATTGCCTCCTTCTGCGAGATTGTGATAACGCAGAAGGAGGCAGCGGACTGGGAGAGGGAAGCCGACCCGCTCTCCGCCAGGAGGCTAGCATCGGCGGGGCAACCCCGACGAGGCCGACGGCCCCCGTAAGGGGCCGCAGACATAATGGCGGCGATGGTACTACTTAGTACTTCCACCGCCGCCAAGGGGGGCTGGCCGTTAAGGCGCCCCCGAGGTGGACAGGTCGCGGGGGGCGTGGTGGGGCAATAATCCCCTCCCTCCCCTCTACAAAGATGCGAACTGCCGGTCGACCCCCTCCTTTTATTTTATAATATTTCATTTTACTCTTATTATAAATTTTATCTTTATCTTTTATTCCCCTTTATTTTGCCCCCCTTCTTATGTTTGTTGTGTTTTGTCCATTGTATTTATTTACTTATTATTATTTATTTATTTAATGACTTTTATTTTATCTATTTTATCTATACACCTTTACATTTACTGATTTTATCTTTTATTTTATCATATTTTTAAGTTTTATGCGGGTTGACCAGGGGGGTGGGACGGGGGGAGGGGACAGACGCGATCCGGAACTCGCCTCTGTCCCCTCCTTGTCGCGTGCGGAAAAAAATACAATGCAGCGTGTACGAGTATTTGCACATGTATAAAAATCGGATGGCGCGGTAACAAAAATTCTAAATTATACAGCACAAGTTGCAGCAATGCATGCGCATAAGTTAAATTACCTGCATACCTCCGTTTCCTCATACTGTGTGTTCATAACTGGCACTAGGGGGATCGCAGTGCCACCACTGCGAGGAGGCCCAGGACTCTGCGCGGCATACGCTGGAAGAATGTCCAGCGTGGTCGGCACCGCGCAGAGACCTAAGGGGCGTTATTGGGATGGACCTCCCGTTGCCGGTCGTGGTCGACCACATGATCGGCAGCGAGAGGTCAAGAGCAGCGATTGCCTCCTTCTGCGAGATTGTGATAACGCAGAAGGAGGCAGCGGAGAGGTAGAGGGAAGCCGACCCGCTCTCCGCCAGGAGGCTAGCATCGGCGGGGCAACCCCGACGAGGCCGACGGCCCCCGTAAGGGGCCGCAGACGGAATGGCGGCGATGGTACTACTTAGTACTTCCACCGCCGCCAAGGGGGGCTGGCCGTTAAGGCGCCCCCGAGGTGGACAGGTCGCGGGGGGCGAGGTGGGGCAATAATCCCCTCCCCCCCTCTACAAAGATGCGAACTGCCGGTCGACCCCCTCCTTTTATTTTATAATATTTCATTTTACTCTATATTATAAATTTATCTTTATCTTTTATTCCCCTTTATTTTGCCCCCCCTCTTATGTTTGTTGTGTTTTGTCCATTGTATTTATTTACTTATTATTATTTATTTATTGACTTTTATTTTATCTATTTTATCTATACACCTTTTCAATTTTATCTTTTATTTTATCATATTTTTAAGTTTTATGCGGGTTGACCAGGGGGGTGGGACGGGGGGAGGGGACAGACGCGAGCCCGAACTCGCCTCTGTCCCCTCCTTGTCGCGTGCGGAAAAAAATACAATGCAGCGTGTACGAGTATTTGCACATGTATAAAAATCGGATGGCGCGGTAACAAAAATTCTAAATTATACAGCACAAGTTGCAGCAATGCATGCGCATAAGTTAAATTACCTGCATACCGCCGTTTCCTCAAACTGTGTGTTCATAACTGGCACTAGGAGGATCGCAGTGCCACCACCGCGAGGAGGCCCAGGACTCTGCGCGGCATACGCTGGAAGAATGTCCAGCGTGGTCGGCACCGCGCAGAGACCTAAGGGGCGTTATTGGGACGGACCTCCCGTTGCCGGTCGTGGTCGACCACATGATCGGCAGCGAGAGGTCAAGAGCAGCGATTGCCTCCTTCTGCGAGATTGTGATAACGCAGAAGGAGGCAGCGGAGAGGGAAAGGGAAGCCGACCCGCTCTCCGCCAGGAGGCTAGCATCGGCGGGGCAACCCCGACGAGGCCGACGGCCCCCGTAAGGGGCCGCAGACGTAATGGCGGCGGTGGTACTACTTAGTACTTCCACCGCCGCCAAGGGGGGCTGGCCGTTAAGGCGCCCTCGAGGTGGACAGGTCGCGGGGGGCGAGGTGGAGCAATAATCCCCTCCCCCCCCCTCTACAAACATGCGACCTGCCGGTCGACCCCCCTCCTTTTATTTTATAATATTTCATTTTACTCTATATTATAAATTTTATCTTTATCTTTTATTCCCCGTTATTTTGTCCCCCTTCTTATGATTGTTGTGTTTTGTCCATTGTATTTATTTACTTATTATTATTTATTTATTTAATGACTTTTATTTTATCTATTTTATCTATACACCTTTACATTTACTGATTTTATCTTTTATTTTATCATATTTTTAAGTTTTATGCGGGTTGACCAGGGGGGTGGGACGGGGGGAGGGGACAGACGCGAGCCGGAACTCGCCTCTGTCCCCTCCTTGTCGCGTGCGGAAAAAAATACAATGCAGCGTGTACGAGTATTTGCACAATGTATAAAAATCGGATGGCGCGGTAACAAAAATTCTAAATTATACAGCACAAGTTGCAGCAATGCATGCGCATAAGTTAAATTACCTGCATACCTCCGTTTCCTCAAACTGTGTGTTCATAACTGGCACTAGGAGGATCGCAGTGCCACCACTGCGAGGAGGCCCAGGACTCTGCGCGGCATACGCTGGAAGAATGTCCAGCGTGGTCGGCACCGCGCAGAGACCTAAGGGGCGTTATTGGGATGGACCTCCCGTTGCCGGTCGTGGTCGACCACATGATCGGCAGCGAGAGGTCAAGAGCAGCGATTGCCTCCTTCTGCGAGATTGTGATAACGCAGAAGGAGGCAGCGGACTGGGAGAGGGAAGCCGACCCGCTCTCCGCCAGGAGGCTAGCATCGGCGGGGCAACCCCGACGAGGCCGACGGCCCCCGTGAGGGGCCGCAGACATAATGGCGGCGATGGTACTACTTAGTACTTCCACCGCCGCCAAGGGGGGCTGGCCGTTAAGGCGCCCCCGAGGTGGACAGGTCGCGGGGGGCGTGGTGGGGCAATAATCCCCTCCCTCCCCTCTACAAAGATGCGAACTGCCGGTCGACCCCCTCCTTTTATTTTATAATATTTCATTTTACTCTTATTATAAATTTTATCTTTATCTTTTATTCCCCTTTATTTTGCCCCCCTTCTTATGTTTGTTGTGTTTTGTCCATTGTATTTATTTACTTATTATTATTTATTTATTTATTGACTTTTATTTTATCTATTTTATCTATACACCTTTTCAATTATTGATTTTATCTTTTATTTTATCATATTTTTAAGTTTTATGCGGGTTGACCAGGGGGGTGGGACGGGGGGAGGGGACAGACGCGATCCGGAACTCGCCTCTGTCCCCTCCTTGTCGCGTGCGGAAAAAAATACAATGCAGCGTGTACGAGTATTTGCACATGTATAAAAATCGGATGGCGCGGTAACAAAAATTCTAAATTATACAGCACAAGTTGCAGCAATGCATGCGCATAAGTTAAATTACCTGCATACCTCCGTTTCCTCATACTGTGTGTTCATAACTGGCACTAGGGGGATCGCAGTGCCACCACTGCGAGGAGGCCCAGGACTCTGCGCGGCATACGCTGGAAGAATGTCCAGCGTGGTCGGCACCGCGCAGAGACCTAAGGGGCGTTATTGGGATGGACCTCCCGTTGCCGGTCGTGGTCGACCACATGATCGGCAGAGAGAGGTCAAGAGCAGCGATTGCCTCCTTCTGCGAGATTGTGATAACGCAGAAGGAGGCAGCGGAGAGGTAGAGGGAAGCCGACCCGCTCTCCGCCAGGAGGCTAGCATCGGCGGGGCAACCCCGACGAGGCCGACGGCCCCCGTAAGGGGCCGCAGACGTAATGGCGGCGATGGTACTACTTAGTACTTCCACCGCCGCCAAGGGGGGCTGGCCGTTAAGGCGCCCCCGAGGTGGACAGGTCGCGGGGGGCGAGGTGGGGCAATAATCCCCTCCCCCCCTCTACAAAGATGCGAACTGCCGGTCGACCCCCTCCTTTTATTTTATAATATTTCATTTTACTCTATATTATAAATTTTATCTTTATCTTTTATTCCCCGTTATTTTGTCCCCCTTCTTATGATTGTTGTGTTTTGTCCATTGTATTTATTTACTTATTATTATTTATTTATTTAATGACTTTTATTTTATCTATTTTATCTATACACCTTTACATTTACTGATTTTATCTTTTATTTTATCATATTTTTAAGTTTTATGCGGGTTGACCAGGGGGGTGGGACGGGGGGAGGGGACAGACGCGAGCCCGAACTCGCCTCTGTCCCCTCCTCGTCGCGTGCGGAAAAAAATACAATGCAGCGTGTACGAGTATTTGCACATGTATAAAAATCGGATGGCGCGGTAACAAAAATTCTAAATTATACAGCACAAGTTGCAGCAATGCATGCGCATAAGTTAAATTACCTGCATACCGCCGTTTCCTCAAACTGTGTGTTCATAACTGGCACTAGGAGGATCGCAGTGCCACCACCGCGAGGAGGCCCAGGACTCTGCGCGGCATACGCTGGAAGAATGTCCAGCGTGGTCGGCACCGCGCAGAGACCTAAGGGGCGTTATTGGGATGGACCTCCCGTTGCCGGTCGTGGTCGACCACATGATCGGCAGCGAGAGGTCAAGAGCAGCGATTGCCTCCTTCTGCGAGATTGTGATAACGCAGAAGGAGGCAGCGGAGAGGGAAAGGGAAGCCGACCCGCTCTCCGCCAGGAGGCTAGCATCGGCGGGGCAACCCCGACGAGGCCGACGGCCCCCGTAAGGGGCCGCAGACGTAATGGCGGCGGTGGTACTACTTAGTACTTCCACCGCCGCCAAGGGGGGCTGGCCGTTAAGGCGCCCTCGAGGTGGACAGGTCGCGGGGGGCGAGGTGGAGCAATAATCCCCTCCCCCCCCCTCTACAAACATGCGACCTGCCGGTCGACCCCCCTCCTTTTATTTTATAATATTTCATTTTACTCTATATTATAAATTTTATCTTTATCTTTTATTCCCCTTTATTTTGCCCCCCCTCTTATGTTTGTTGTGTTTTGTCCATTGTATTTATTTACTTATTATTATTTATTTATTGACTTTTATTTTATCTATTTTATCTATACACCTTTTCAATTATTGATTTTATCTTTTATTTTATCATATTTTTAAGTTTTATGCGGGTTGACCAGGGGGGTGGGACGGGGGGAGGGGACAGACGCGAGCCCGAACTCGCCTCTGTCCCCTCCTTGTCGCGTGTGGAAAAAAATACAATGCAGCGTGTACGAGTATTTGCACATGTATAAAAATCGGATGGCGCGGTAACAAAAATTCTAAATTATACAGCACAAGTTGCAGCAATGCATGCGCATAAGTTAAATTACCTGCTGTGACGTTGCAACCTTTGCGACGTCCCTTCTCCGTTAATTCCGCGCATATTTGAGGGCGATAAGGGACCGGACCGCCCTCTAACGGGACACGTTACCGATACAGGATTCGAGAGCGCTCCTCTAAGAGATTCCGATATTATCGAGGACCTCCTAATGACATCTGTCGCGCGTGCCGAGAACGGCAAGTTTCAGGGCCGTATATGGAACGCGCAGAAGGAACCACCGATCGTCCGAATTGTCACGGGAAATGAACAATCGCCCCAAGGCCAGGAAGCTCCCGACGGAAAAGCGAATGGCCGTTTCGAGAAATTAGAGCTTGGTGCGAGGACACTCGGCCAACAAACCGGAGGCGCCGCCAGGACAGAAGCTCTCTTAAACATCTCGTCCAAGGTGACGCACTGGAAGACCTGACGCCGTCTCGCCCCGGCAAGGGAGAGCTACCCCGGGGTCGGTGCCCTCGTAGCCAAGAAGAGGAAGC
The DNA here is from genome assembly GCF_051020765.1 of Lasioglossum baleicum. NCBI lineage: Eukaryota > Metazoa > Arthropoda > Insecta > Hymenoptera > Halictidae > Lasioglossum > Lasioglossum baleicum. The sequence continues at coordinate 1,665,531 of NW_027469083.1, forward strand.
CCCTCCGCTGGTCAAGTCGAGCGATAGGCTCCTTGACCAATTTCGTGATTGCCCGGGGCCCTAGGGCGCGAAGAGGGAACGCTCCTGTGCCGCAGAGTTACGCCGTGGAAACACGCCATAGGCAATTCGGAAAAGCGGTCGAGTGGGGGGAACCGAGTTCGATCCGCTAGATTGCCGAAAATCGATGGATCACTGTCGCGCTGGCTCTCGTTATCGCATGTCGTGCGTTCTGCACTCGCGTTGCGAACTAATTGTAACTTAGCGTCGGGAAACCGAGAAGTGCCCGTTGGAGGTTTTTGTGGTGTCTAGGATGAAGTCCACCTACGCTCCGGCCGTGCCTCACGCTCTATCGAGAGCAGTTCCGAAGAAGGGCATCGAAAACGAGAAACGGTAAGCCGCACTTGTGATCCATTCGGTATTTCGTTGCGCGACGGCTCGACCTTCGTCGCGAGAGGACGAATGCTTCCCATTCCGTCCTCGATAATTCGCTCGCGTTCGTTTCGGGAATGCTTTGAGATTTCGAGATTATTTTGAGAGTTTTCGTCTCTAAATTACGTGCGAAAGAGTGTCCTAAGAGGAGTCGCGTTTCGTGAGAGTAAATCTTTTCGGTCTCTTCGTGTTTCTCGAATCCTGTGTCTCTCGCCGAACATCGTAGGGTTTTCGTCGGCGTTCGATCGCGTAATTGTTAGCGTACGCGTCGGGGCGAATCACGGGCGGAAGTCATCGCGACAGTCTCGCAGTTCGCCGGTCATCTGCGCCTCGCGTTTCCGAAGTTCGTTGCGAACGAAATCACGGTAATTGTCAGCGGTATCGTGCGAGCAAAATCGGTAAGACAACCGCGCGGCGAACGACCATCTTCTCGCTATCTTGTATGAAGAGCGCGGGCTCTCGGGTCGCGGTCACGTGGCCGCAGATTTTGTAATTTAACGACTGCTACAATAAATAGCTTGAGACCATATCGTAGTCGAATTACTCGATTCCCTGTGAGATCCGTCCTGCCGAGAGGGCTGTCCTAGTCATCCCGTGTTCGAGCCATCTGGCCCAGTCGCGACGTCGTTTTCGATCCGCGTGTCTCGAAGATTCGGCTCTCGACCTCGGCTTCTCCGAGCTCGAGCCTTGTTCTGCGTTCCGTGTGGCATCCTTGCGGTGCCTGGCGCCCGAACCTTTCGTTTGTCGTGAGGAAATCGTCGAATCCTCGAGTCTCGTTTGTCTCGGGCGGACCGCGTGTACTCGGCTTGCACGCGGCCTGGTCTCAGCGCCTGCAAGGCCCGAAGTTGACCGGCTTCCGCGAGTCAAACCGCTCGTCGGAAAAAGGTTAACGTGACACTGCATACCGTCGTTTCCTCAAACTGTGTGTTCATAACTGGCACTAGGAGGATCGCAGTGCCACCACCGCGAGGAGGCCCAGGACTCTGCGCGGCATACGCTGGAAGAATGTCCAGCGTGGTCGGCACCGCGCAGAGACCTAAGGGGCGTTATTGGGATGGACCTCCCGTTGCCGGTCGTGGTCGACCACATGATCGGCAGCGAGAGGTCAAGAGCAGCGATTGCCTCCTTCTGCGAGATTGTGATAACGCAGAAGGAGGCAGCGGAGAGGGAGAGGGAAGCCGACCCGCTCTCCGCCAGGAGGCTAGCATCGGCGGGGCAACCCCGACGAAGCCGACGGCCCCCGTAAGGGGCCGCAGACGTAATGGCGGCGGTGGTACTACTTAGTACTTCCACCGCCGCCGAGGGGGGCTGGCCGTTAAGGAGCCCCCGAGGTGGACAGGTCGCGGGGGGCGAGGTGGAGCAATAATCCCCTCCCCCCCTCTACAAAGATGCCACCTGCCGGTCGACCCCCCTAATTTTATTTTATAATATTTCATTTTACTCTTATTATAAATTTTATCTTTATCTTTTATTCCCCTTTATTTTGCCCCCCTTCTTATGTTTGTTGTGTTTTGTCCATTGTATTTATTTACTTATTATTATTTATTTATTTATTGACTTTTATTTTATCTATTTTATCTATACACCTTTTCAATTATTGATTTTATCTTTTATTTTATCATATTTTTAAGTTTCATGCGGGTTGACCAGGGTGGTGGGACGGGGGAGGGGACAGACGCGATCCGGAACTCGCCTCTGTCCCCTCCTTGTCGCGTGCGGAAAAAAATACAATGCAGCGTGTACGAGTATTAGCACATGTATAAAAATCGGATGGCGCGGTAACAAAAATTCTAAATTATACAGCACAAGTTGCAGCAATGCATGCGCATAAGTTAAATTACCTGCATACCGCCGTTTCCTCGAACTATGTGTTCATAACTGGCACTAGGAGGATCGCAGTGCCACCACTGCGAGGAGGCCCATGACTCTGCGCGGCATACGCTGGAAGAATGTCCAGCGTGGTCGGCACCGCGCAGAGACCTAGGTGGCGTTATTGGGATGGACCTCCCGTTGCCGGTCGTGGTCGACCACATGATCGGCAGCGAGAGGTCAAGAGCAGCGATTGCCTCCTTCTGCGAGATTGTGATAACGCAGAAGGAGGCAGCGGAGAGGGAGAGGGAAGCCGACCCTCTCTCCGCTAGGAGGCTAGCATCGGCGGGGCAACCCCGACGAGGCCGACGGCCCCCGTAAGGGGCCGCAGACGTAATGGCGGCGGTGGTACTACTTAGTACTTCCACCGCCGCCAAGGGGGGCTGGCCGTTAAGGCGCCCCCGAGGTGGACAGGTCGCGGGGGGCGAGGTGGAGCAATAATCCCCTCCCCCCCCTCTACAAAGATGCGAACTGCCGGTCGACCCCCCTCCTTTTATTTTATAATATTTCATTTTACTCTATATTATAAATTTTATCTTTATCTTTTATTCCCCTTTATTTTGCCCCCCCTTCTTATGTTTGTTGTGTTTTGTCCATTGTATTTATTTACTTATTATTATTTATTTATTTATTGACTTTTATTTTATCTATTTTATCTATACACCTTTTCAATTATTGATTTTATCTTTTATTTTATCATATTTTTAAGTTTTATGCGGGTTGACCAGGGGGGTGCGACGGGGGGAGGGGACAGACGCGAGCCCGAACTCGCCTCTGTCCCCTCCTTGTCGCGTACGGAAAAAAATACAATGCAGCGTGTACGAGTATTTGCACATGTATAAAAATCGGATGGCGCGGTAACAAAAATTCTAAATTATACAGCACAAGTTGCAGCAATGCATGCGCATAAGTTAAATTACCTGCATACCTCCGTTTCCTCAAACTGTGTGTTCATAACTGGCATTGGGAGGATCGCAGTGCCACCACTGCGAGGAGGCCCAGGACTCTGCGCGGCATACGCTGGAAGAATGTCCAGCGTGGTCGGCACCGCGCTGAGACCTAAGGGGCGTTATTGGGATGGACCTCTCGTTGCTGGTCGTAGTCGACCACATGATCGGCAGCGAGAGGTCAAGAGCAGCGATTGCCTCCTTCAGCGAGATTGTGATAACGCAGAAGGAGGCAGCGGAGAGGGAAAGGGAAGCCGACCCGCTCTCCGCCAGGAGGCTAGCATCGGCGGGGCAACCCCGACGAGGCCGACGGCCCCCGTAAGGGGCCGCAGACGTAATGGCGGCGGTGGTACTACTTAGTACTTCCACCGCCGCCAAGGGGGGCTGGCCGTTAAGGCGCCCCCGAGGTGGACAGGTCGCGGGGGGCGAGGTGGAGCAATAATCCCCTCCTCCCCCTCTACAAAGATGCGACCTGCCGGTCGACCCCCCTCCTTTTATTTTATAATATTTCATTTTACTCTATATTATAAATTTTATCTTTATCTTTTATTCCCCTCTATTTTGCCCCCCTTCTTATGTTTGTTGTGTTTTGTCCATTGTATTTATTTACTTATTATTATTTATTTATTTAATGACTTATTTTATCTATTTTATCTATACACCTTTACATTTACTGATTTTATCTTTTATTTTATCATATTTTTAAGTTTTATGCGGGTTGACCAGGGGGGTGGGACGGGGGAGGGGACAGACGCGAGCCGGAACTCGCCTCTGTCCCCTCCTTGTCGCGTGCGGAAAAAAATACAATGCAGCGTGTACGAGTATTTGCACATGTATAAAAATCGGATGGCGCGGTAACAAAAATTCTAAATTATACAGCACAAGTTGCAGCAATGCATGCGCATAAGGTAAATTACCTGCATACCTCCGTTTCCTCAAACTGTGTGTTCATAACTGGCATTGGGAGGATCGCAGTGCCACCACTGCGAGGAGGCCCAGGACTCTGCGCGGCATACGCTGGAAGAATGTCCAGCGTGGTCGGCACCGCGCAGAGACCTAAGGGACGTGATTGGGATGGACCTCCCGTTGCCGGTCGTGGTCGACCACATGATCGGCAGCGAGAGGTCAAGAGCAGCGATTGCCTAATTCTGCGAGATTGTGATAACGTAGAAGGAGGCAGCGGGGAGGGAAAGGGAAGCCGACCCGCTCTCCGCCAGGAGGCTAGCATCGGCGGGGCAACCCCGACGAGGCCGAATGCCCCCGTAAGGGGCCGCAGACGTAATGGCGGCGGTGGTACTACTTAGTACTTCCACCGCCGCCAAGGGGGGCTGGCCGTTAAGGCGCCCCCGAGGTGGACAGGTCGCGGGGGGCGAGGTGGAGCAATAATCCCCTCCCCCCCTCTACAAAGATGCGACCTGACGGTCGACCCCCCTCCTTTTATTTTATAATATTTCATTTTACTCTATATTATAAATTTTATCTTTATCTTTTATTCCCCTTTATTTTGTCCCTCTTCTTATGATTGTTGTGTTTTGTCCATTGTATTTATTTACTTATTATTATTTATTTATTTAATGACTTCTATTTTATCTATTTTATCTATACACCTTTACATTTACTGATTTTATCTTTTATTTTATCATATTTTTAAGTTTTATGCGGGTTGACCAGGGTGGTGGGACGGGGGGAGGGGACAGACGCGAGCCGGAACTCGCCTCTGTCCCCTCCTTGTCGCGTGCGGAAACAAATACAATGCAGCGTGTACGAGTATTTGCACATGTATAAAAATCGGATGGCGCGGTAACAAAAATTCTAAATTATACAGCACAAGTTGCAGCAATGCATGCGCATAAGTTAAATTACCTGCATTCCTCCGTTTCCACATACTGTGTGTTCATAACTGGCACTAGGGGGATCGCAGTGCCACCACTGCGAGGAGGCCCAGGACTCTGCGCGGCATACGCTGGAAGAATGTCCAGCGTGGTCGGCACCGCGCAGAGACCTAAGGGGCGTTATTGGGATGGACCTCCCGTTGCCGGTCGTGGTCGACCACATGATCGGCAGCGAGAGGTCAAGAGCAGCGATTGCCCCCTTCTGCGAGATTGTGATAACGCAGAAGGAGGCAGCGGAGAGGGAGAGGGAAGCCGACCCGCTCTCCGCCAGGAGGCTAGCATCGGCGGGGCAACCCCGACGAGGCCGACGGCCCCCGTAAGGGGCCGCAGACGTAATGGCGGCGGTGGTACTACTTAGTACTTCCACCGCCGCCAAGGGGGGCTGGCCGTTAAGGCGCCCCCGAGGTGGACAGGTCGCGGGGGGCGAGGTGGAGCAATAATCCCCCCCCCCTCTACAAAGATGCGACCTGACGGTCGACCCCCCTCCTTTTATTTTATAATATTTCATTTTACTCTATATTATAAATTTTATCTTTATCTTTTATTCCCCTTTATTTTGTCCCCCTTCTTATGATTGTTGTGTTTTGTCCATTGTATTTATTTACTTATTATTATTTATTTATTTAATGACTTTTATTTTATCTATTTTATCTATACACCTTTACATTTACTGATTTTATCTTTTATTTTATCATATTTTTAAGTTTTATGCGGGTTGACCAGGGGGGTGGGACGGGGGGAGGGGACAGACGCGAGCCGGAACTCGCCTCTGTCCCCTCCTTGTCGCGTGCGGAAACAAATACAATGCAGCGTGTACGAGTATTTGCACATGTATAAAAATCGGATGGCGCGGTAACAAAAATTCTAAATTATACAGCACAAGTTGCAGCAATGCATGCGCATAAGTTAAATTACCTGCATACCTCCGTTTCCTCAAACTGTGTGTTCATAACTGGCACTAGGAGGATCGCAGTGCCACCACTGCGAGGAGGCCCAGGACTCTGCGCGGCATACGCTGGAAAAATGTCCAGCGTGGTCGGCACCGCGCAGAGACCTAAGGGACGTTATTTTGATGGACCTCCCGTTGCCGGTCGTGGTCGACCACATGATCGGCAGCGAGAGGTCAAGAGCAGCGATTGCCTAATTCTGCGAGATTGTGATAACGTAGAAGGAGGCAGCGGAGAGGGAAAGGGAAGCCGACCCGCTCTCCGCCAGGAGGCTAGCATAGGCGGGGCAACCCCGACGAGGCCGACGGCCCCCGTAAGGGGCCGCAGACGTAATGGCGGCGGTGGTACTACTTAGTACTTCCACCGCCGCCAAGGGGGGCTGGCCGTTAAGGCGCCCCCGAGGTGGACAGGTCGCGGGGGGCGAGGTGGAGCAATAATCCCCTCCCCCCCCTCTCTACAAAGATGCGACCTGCCGGTCGACCCCCCTCCTTTTATTTTATAATATTTCATTTTACTCTATATTATAAATTTTATCTTTATCTTTTATTCCCCTTTATTTTGTCCCTCTTCTTATGATTGTTGTGTTTTGTCCATTGTATTTATTTACTTATTATTATTTATTTATTTAATGACTTTTATTTTATCTATTTTATCTATACACCTTTACATTTACTGATTTTATCTTTTATTTTATCATATTTTTAAGTTTTATGCGGGTTGACCAGGGGGGTGGGACGGGGGGAGGGGACAGACGCGAGCCGGAACTCGCCTCTGTCCCCTCCTTGTCGCGTGCGGAAAAAAATACAATGCAGCGTGTACGAGTATTTGCACATGTATAAAAACGGATGGCGCGGTAACAAAAATTCTAAATTATACAGCACAAGTTGCAGCAATGCATGCGCATAAGTGAAATTACCTGCATACCTCCGTTTCCTCAAACTGTGTGTTCATAACTGGCACTAGGAGGATCGCAGTGCCACCACTGCGAGGAGGCCCAGGACTCTGCGCGGCATACGCTGGAAGAATGTCCAGCGTGGTCGGCACCGCGCAGAGACCTAAGGGGCGTTATTGGGATGGACCTCCCGTTGCCGGTCGTGGTCGACCACATGATCGGCAGCGAGAGGTCAAGAGCAGCGATTGCCTCCTTCTGCGAGATTGTGATAACGCAGAAGGAGGCAGCGGAGAGGGAGAGGGAAGCCGACCCGCTCTCCGCCAGGAGGCTAGCATCGGCGGTGCAACCCCGACGAGGCCGACGGCCCCCGTGAGGGGCCGCAGACGTAATGGCGGCGATGGTACTACTTAGTACTTCCACCGCCGCCAAGGGGGGCTGGCCGTTAAGGCGCCCCCGAGGTGGACAGGTCGCGGGGGGCGAGGTGGAGCAATAATCCCCTCCCCCCCCTCTACAAAGATGCGACCTGACGGTCGACCCCCCTCCTTTTATTTTATAATATTTCATTTTACTCTATATTATAAATTTTATCTTTATCTTTTATTCCCCTTTATTTTGCCCCCCTTCTTATGTTTGTTGTCTTTTGTCCATTGTATTTATTTACTTATTATTATTTATTTATTTAATGACTTCTATTTTATCTATTTTATCTATACACTGTGACGTGGCAGCTTTTGCTGACGTCTATCCGAACCCTTTAACCGAGACCGGGTCACCTGCGAGCCGATGCGAATCGAGGCGAGCGTAGCGATCGATCTCCCTGGAGACAACCGGTTTCCAGCGGCGGAAAATTTATCGCATTTGAATGTCGCGCCGCTGGGCGCGACACGAGGTTTCAGGTCCTGCTCCCTTGCAAGGGGAGCCGATACCTATCTTTGACTGCTAATTGGCGATAATCACCACGAGAAGACGCCCGGCAGACCTATCGCGGGACGGCGCTGACGGAGAAGACAACGGGGATTGGACCGAGCTCGGATCTGTCAACCCGGAGATGCCGACAAGGAAGTTACTTCTTAGGGATGTCCAACGGCCCAACCTTGCCGACTCTCATCCGGGAATGGCCATGAGAGCCCACCCGGAATGGCTCGGGTCCACCCCTACCGCCCTCGCAGCGTTATCGGACGCGGCCCCGAGAAACTAAACAATTATCGGAGGCCTGGGTCCGAATTCACTGAATTCGGCCCGGCAGCGAGGAGCCACGCGATAGGTCCGACCGTCGCGACAGCGAAGATAGATGAGGAAGTAGTGGGGACGCTCCGCTTCCGCGTTCCGAGCCGACACGAAGTAGGTGACTAGGACGCAGGACTGCGAAGTAGAGACACGTATTTTGTAATCGCGCTATCGGCTAAGTACTGTGCATCGACAGCATTTATCGGGCTAGAATCGCGCCGTTTGGTAAGTGCCGGTCATAATACTGCGAATAAAGTTCTGTGATTGCTCGTGTTGGCTCGGGACGTCTTTTGGAAGGTTCTGTAACCTATTTGCGCGGGCTAAGTGCTTCGGCGCGTCCGGGGTCCGAGACGAGTGTTCTCGCGCCGGCGCCGAAGCAGTGTGTCGTAGCGATCCCGAGTGGTTTTGCGGGACGTACGAATTTCGATTGCGGCCCTTTAGATTCACGATCCTCGGAAGTTCCACGGTGGGACGACGCGACGCGCCCGCTTCGATCTCGCTACGTGTTTGCCGTCCTCGCCTAGTCTCTTCGCACTGCGACGCGTATTCTATCGGGGCTCGGCGGAAATCGTGCCTTTCCAGGCTTGTATCATTCACGCGGAATCCTGTGACCGCCGAGTCCGACGCGAACCGGGAATATTACGCGCGAACGACCGAACACCCGTCGAAATCGATCGAGATCGCGCCGGCGGCCATCTTGTTCGCCACCGGCTCTCGCCGGTGGCCTGTCAACGTTAATTCCCGAGATAATAAACGATCTTTGTCTGCCGTAAATGTCTCGGTTCATTCTTTCCCTGTGAGAAACGTTCCCGTCGCGGGGAATGCCCCGTCTTTCATTCCACGTGTAACCTCGGACCCTTCTACCGCTATCCCAGGTCGCGCAATCCTCGTGTGTTCGGAAAAGTGATCCCTCGGGTTTGAATCCCGATTGTTTTCGTGCGGCACGAGTGCGTGCCTGGCGCCCGTAGGTCCCATTTCGAGCGCTCGAGGGAGAACAATTTCGAATACGCGAGTGATTGTTTGTCCCGGGAGGACCACGTTTCGCGCGACCGAGCGTGGCCCGGCCGTCAGGCCATAATTTCCCGAGTCCGGTCACCGATTCTGTCGAGAACCGGTGAACGGCGTGACAACACCTTTACATTTACTGATTTCATCTTTTATTTTATCATATTTTTAAGTTTTATGCGGGTTGACCAGGGGGGTGGGACGGGGGGAGGGGACAGACGCGAGCCGGAACTCGCCTCTGTCCCCTCCTTGTCGCGTGCGGAAAAAAATACAATGCAGCGTGTACGAGTATTTGCACATGTATAAAAATCGGATGGCGCGGTAACAAAAATTCTAAATTATACAGCACAAGTTGCAGCAATGCATGCGCATAAGTGAAATTACCTGCATACCTCCGTTTCCTCAAACTGTGTGTTCATAACTGGCACTAGGAGGATCGCAGTGCCACCACTGCGAGGAGGCCCAGGACTCTGCGCGGCATACGCTGGAAGAATGTCCAGCGTGGTCGGCACCGCGCAGAGACCTAAGGGGCGTTATTGGGATGGACCTCCCGTTGCCGGTCGTGGTCGACCACATGATCGGCAGCGAGAGGTCAAGAGCAGCGATTGCCTCCTTCTGCTAGATTGTGATAACGCAGAAGGAGGCAGCGGAGAGGGAGAGGGAAGCCGACCCGCTCTCCGCCAGGAGGCTAGCATCGGCGGGGCAACCCCGACGAGGCCGACGGCCCCCGTAAGGGGCCGCAGACGTAATGGCGGCGGTGGTACTACTTAGTACTTCCACCGCCGCCAAGGGGGGCTGGCCGTTAAGGCGCCCCCGAGGTGGACAGGTCGCGGGGGGCGAGGTGGAGCAATAATCCCCTCCCCCCCCTCTCTACAAAGATGCGACCTGCCGGTCGACCCCCCTCCTTTTATTTTATAGTATTTCATTTTACTCTATATTATAAATTTTATCTTTATCTTTTATTCCCCTTTATTTTGTCCCTCTTCTTATGATTGTTGTGTTTTGTCCATTGTATTTATTTACTTATTATTATTTATTTATTTAATGACTTTTATTTTATCTATTTTATCTATACACCTTTACATTTACTGATTTTATCTTTTATTTTATCATATTTTTAAGTTTTATGCGGGTTGACCAGGGGGGTGGGACGGGGGGAGGGGACAGACGCGAGCCGGAACTCGCCTCTGTCCCCTCCTTGTCGCGTGCGGAAAAAAATACAATGCAGCGTGTACGAGTATTTGCACATGTATAAAAACGGATGGCGCGGTAACAAAAATTCTAAATTATACAGCACAAGTTGCAGCAATGCATGCGCATAAGTGAAATTACCTGCATACCTCCGTTTCCTCAAACTGTGTGTTCATAACTGGCACTAGGAGGATCGCAGTGCCACCACTGCGAGGAGGCCCAGGACTCTGCGCGGCATACGCTGGAAGAATGTCCAGCGTGGTCGGCACCGCGCAGAGACCTAAGGGGCGTTATTGGGATGGACCTCCCGTTGCCGGTCGTGGTCGACCACATGATCGGCAGCGAGAGGTCAAGAGCAGCGATTGCCTCCTTCTGCGAGATTGTGATAACGCAGAAGGAGGCAGCGGAGAGGGAGAGGGAAGCCGACCCGCTCTCCGCCAGGAGGCTAGCATCGGCGGTGCAACCCCGACGAGGCCGACGGCCCCCGTGAGGGGCCGCAGACGTAATGGCGGCGATGGTACTACTTAGTACTTCCACCGCCGCCAAGGGGGGCTGGCCGTTAAGGCGCCCCCGAGGTGGACAGGTCGCGGGGGGCGGGGTGGGGCAATAATCCCCTCCCCCCCCTCTACAAAGATGCGACCTGCCGGTCGACCCCCCTCCTTTTATTTTATAATATTTCATTTTACTCTATATTATAAATTTTATCTTTATCTTTTATTCCCCTTTATTTTGCCCCCCTTCTTATGTTTGTTGTCTTTTGTCCATTGTATTTATTTACTTATTATTATTTATTTATTTAATGACTTCTATTTTATCTATTTTATCTATACACCTTTACATTTACTGATTTTATCTTTTATTTTATCATATTTTTAAGTTTTATGCGGGTTGACCAGGGGGGTGGGACGGGGGGAGGGGACAGACGCGAGCCGGAATTCGCCTCTGTCCCCTCCTTGTCGCGTGCGGAAAAAAATACAATGCAGCGTGTACGAGTATTTGCACATGTATAAAAACGGATGGCGCGGTAACAAAAATTCTAAATTATACAGCACAAGTTGCAGCAATGCATGCGCATAAGTGAAATTACCTGCATACCTCCGTTTCCTCAAACTGTGTGTTCATAACTGGCATTGGGAGGATCGCAGTGCCACCACTGCGAGGAGGCCCAGGACTCTGCGCGGCATACGCTGGAAGAATGTCCAGCGTGGTCGGCACCGCGCAGAGACCTAAGGGACGTTATTGGGATGGACCTCCCGTTGCCGGTCGTGGTCGACCACATGATCGGCAGCGAGAGGTCAAGAGCAGCGATTGCCTCCTTCTGCTAGATTGTGATAACGCAGAAGGAGGCAGCGGAGAGGGAGAGGGAAGCCGACCCGCTCTCCGCCAGGAGGCTAGCATCGGCGGGGCAACCCCGACGAGGCCGACGGCCCCCGTAAGGGGCCGCAGACGTAATGGCGGCGGTGGTACTACTTAGTACTTCCACCGCCGCCAAGGGGGGCTGGCCGTTAAGGCGCCCCCGAGGTGGACAGGTCGCGGGGGGCGAGGTGGAGCAATAATCCCCTCCCCCCCCTCTCTACAAAGATGCGACCTGCCGGTCGACCCCCCTCCTTTTATTTTATAATATTTCATTTTACTCTATATTATAAATTTTATCTTTATCTTTTATTCCCCTTTATTTTGCCCCCCTTCTTATGTTTGTTGTGTTTTGTCCATTGTATTTATTTACTTATTATTATTTATTTATTTATTGACTTTTATTTTATCTATTTTATCTATACACCTTTTCATTTACTGATTTTATCTTTTATTTTATCATATTTTTAAGTTTTATGCGGGTTGACCAGGGGGGTGGGACGGGGGGAGGGGACAGACGCGAGCCGGAACTCGCCTCTGTCCCCTCCTTGTCGCGTGCGGAAACAAATACAATGCAGCGTGTACGAGTATTTGCACATGTATAAAAATCGGATGGCGCGGTAACAAAAATTCTAAATTATTCAGCACAAGTTGCAGCAATGCATGCGCATAAGTTAAATTACCTGCATACCTCCGTTTCCTCAAACTGTGTGTTCATAACTGGCATTGGGAGGATCGCAGTGCCACCACTGCGAGGAGGCCCAGGACTCTGCGCGGCATACGCTGGAAGAATGTCCAGCGTGGTCGGCACCGCGCAGAGACCTAAGGGACGTTATTGGGATGGACCTCCCGTTGCCGGTCGTGGTCGACCACATGATCGGCAGCGAGAGGTCATGAGCAGCGATTGCCTAATTCTGCGAGATTGTGATAACGTAGAAGGAGGCAGCGGAGAGGGAAAGGGAAGCCGACCCGCTCTCCGCCAGGAGGCTAGCATCGGCGGGGCAACCCCGACGAGGCCGACGGCCCCCGTAAGGGGCCGCAGACGTAATGGCGGCGGTGGTACTACTTAGTACTTCCACCGCCGCCAAGGGGGGCTGGCCGTTAAGGCGCCCCCGAGGTGGACAGGTCGCGGGGGGCGAGGTGGAGCAATAATCCCCTCCCCCCCTCTACAATGATGCGACCTGACGGTCGACCCCCCTCCTTTTATTTTATAATATTTCATTTTACTCTATATTATAAATTTTATCTTTATCTTTTATTCCCCTTTATTTTGTCCCCCTTCTTATGATTGTTGTGTTTTGTCCATTGTATTTATTTACTTATTATTATTTATTTATTTAATGACTTTTATTTTATCTATTTTATCTATACACCTTTACATTTACTGATTTTATCTTTTATTTTATCATATTTTTAAGTTTTATGCGGGTTGACCAGGGGGGTGGGACGGGGGGAGGGGACAGACGCGAGCCGGAACTCGCCTCTGTCACCTCCTTGTCGCGTGCGGAAACAAATACAATGCAGCGTGTACGAGTATTTGCACATGTATAAAAATCGGATGGCGCGGTAACAAAAATTCTAAATTATACAGCACAAGTTGCAGCAATGCATGCGCATAAGTTAAATTACCTGCATACCTCCGTTTCCTCAAACTGTGTGTTCATAACTGGCATTGGGAGGATCGCAGTGCCACCACTGCGAGGAGGCCCAGGACTCTGCGCGGCATACGCTGGAAGAATGTCCAGCGTGGTCGGCACCGCGCAGAGACCTAAGGGGCGTTATTGGGATGGACCTCCCGTTGCCGGTCGTGGTCGACCACATGATCGGCAGCGAGAGGTCAAGAGCAGCGATTGCCTCCTTCTGCGAGATTGTGATAACGCAGAAGGAGGCAGCGGAGAGGGAGAGGGAAGCCCACCCGCTCTCCGCCAGGAGGCTAGCATCGGCGGGGCAACCCCGACGAGGCCGACGGCCCCCGTAAGGGGCCGCAGACGTAATGGCGGCGATGGTACTACTTAGTACTTCCACCGCCGCCAAGGGGGGCTGGCCGTTAAGGCGCCCCCGAGGTGGACAGGTCGCGGGGGGCGAGGTGGGGCAATAATCCCCTCCCCCCCTCTACAAAGATGCGAACTGCCGGTCGACCCCCTCCTTTTATTTTATAATATTTCATTTTACTCTATATTATAAATTTTATCTTTATCTTTTATTCCCCTTTATTTTGCCCCCCTTCTTATGTTTGTTGTGTTTTGTCCATTGTATTTATTTACTTATTATTATTTATTTATTGATTTTTATTTTATCTATTTTATCTATACACCTTTTCAATTTTATCTTTTATTTTATCATATTTTTAAGTTTTATGCGGGTTGACCAGGGGGGTGGGACGGGGGGAGGGGACAGACGCGATCCGGAACTCGCCTCTGTCCCCTCCTTGTCGCGTGCGGAAAAAAATACAATGCAGCGTGTACGAGTATTTGCACATGTATAAAAATCGGATGGCGCGGTAACAAAAATTCTAAATTATACAGCACAAGTTGCAGCAATGCATGCGCATAAGTTAAATTACCTGCATACCTCCGTTTCCTCATACTGTGTGTTCATAACTGGCACTAGGGGGATCGCAGTGCCACCACTGCGAGGAGGCCCAGGACTCTGCGCGGCATACGCTGGAAGAATGTCCAGCGTGGTCGGCACCGCGCAGAGACCTAAGGGGCGTTATTGGGATGGACCTCCCGTTGCCGGTCGTGGTCGACCACATGATCGGCAGCGAGAGGTCAAGAGCAGCGATTGCCTCCTTCTGCGAGATTGTGATAACGCAGAAGGAGGCAGCGGAGAGGTAGAGGGAAGCCGACCCGCTCTCCGCCAGGAGGCTAGCATCGGCGGGGCAACCCCGACGAGGCCGACGGCCCCCGTAAGGGGCCGCAGACGGAATGGCGGCGATGGTACTACTTAGTACTTCCACCGCCGCCAAGGGGGGCTGGCCGTTAAGGCGCCCCCGAGGTGGACAGGTCGCGGGGGGCGAGGTGGGGCAATAATCCCCTCCCCCCCTCTACAAAGATGCGAACTGCCGGTCGACCCCCTCCTTTTATTTTATAATATTTCATTTTACTCTATATTATAAATTTATCTTTATCTTTTATTCCCCTTTATTTTGCCCCCCCTCTTATGTTTGTTGTGTTTTGTCCATTGTATTTATTTACTTATTATTATTTATTTATTGACTTTTATTTTATCTATTTTATCTATACACCTTTTCAATTTTATCTTTTATTTTATCATATTTTTAAGTTTTATGCGGGTTGACCAGGGGGGTGGGACGGGGGGAGGGGACAGACGCGAGCCCGAACTCGCCTCTGTCCCCTCCTTGTCGCGTGCGGAAAAAAATACAATGCAGCGTGTACGAGTATTTGCACATGTATAAAAATCGGATGGCGCGGTAACAAAAATTCTAAATTATACAGCACAAGTTGCAGCAATGCATGCGCATAAGTTAAATTACCTGCATACCGCCGTTTCCTCAAACTGTGTGTTCATAACTGGCACTAGGAGGATCGCAGTGCCACCACCGCGAGGAGGCCCAGGACTCTGCGCGGCATACGCTGGAAGAATGTCCAGCGTGGTCGGCACCGCGCAGAGACCTAAGGGGCGTTATTGGGATGGACCTCCCGTTGCCGGTCGTGGTCGACCACATGATCGGCAGCGAGAGGTCAAGAGCAGCGATTGCCTCCTTCTGCGAGATTGTGATAACGCAGAAGGAGGCAGCGGAGAGGGAAAGGGAAGCCGACCCGCTCTCCGCCAGGAGGCTAGCATCGGCGGGGCAACCCCGACGAGGCCGACGGCCCCCGTAAGGGGCCGCAGACGTAATGGCGGCGGTGGTACTACTTAGTACTTCCACCGCCGCCAAGGGGGGCTGGCCGTTAAGGCGCCCTCGAGGTGGACAGGTCGCGGGGGGCGAGGTGGAGCAATAATCCCCTCCCCCCCCCTCTACAAACATGCGACCTGCCGGTCGACCCCCCTCCTTTTATTTTATAATATTTCATTTTACTCTATATTATAAATTTTATCTTTATCTTTTATTCCCCGTTATTTTGTCCCCCTTCTTATGATTGTTGTGTTTTGTCCATTGTATTTATTTACTTATTATTATTTATTTATTTAATGACTTTTATTTTATCTATTTTATCTATACACCTTTACATTTACTGATTTTATCTTTTATTTTATCATATTTTTAAGTTTTATGCGGGTTGACCAGGGGGGTGGGACGGGGGGAGGGGACAGACGCGAGCCGGAACTCGCCTCTGTCCCCTCCTTGTCGCGTGCGGAAAAAAATACAATGCAGCGTGTACGAGTATTTGCACATGTATAAAAATCGGATGGCGCGGTAACAAAAATTCTAAATTATACAGCACAAGTTGCAGCAATGCATGCGCATAAGTTAAATTACCTGCATACCTCCGTTTCCTCAAACTGTGTGTTCATAACTGGCACTAGGAGGATCGCAGTGCCACCACTGCGAGGAGGCCCAGGACTCTGCGCGGCATACGCTGGAAGAATGTCCAGCGTGGTCGGCACCGCGCAGAGACCTAAGGGGCGTTATTGGGATGGACCTCCCGTTGCCGGTCGTGGTCGACCACATGATCGGCAGCGAGAGGTCAAGAGCAGCGATTGCCTCCTTCTGCGAGATTGTGATAACGCAGAAGGAGGCAGCGGACTGGGAGAGGGAAGCCGACCCGCTCTCCGCCAGGAGGCTAGCATCGGCGGGGCAACCCCGACGAGGCCGACGGCCCCCGTAAGGGGCCGCAGACATAATGGCGGCGATGGTACTACTTAGTACTTCCACCGCCGCCAAGGGGGGCTGGCCGTTAAGGCGCCCCCGAGGTGGACAGGTCGCGGGGGGCGTGGTGGGGCAATAATCCCCTCCCTCCCCTCTACAAAGATGCGAACTGCCGGTCGACCCCCTCCTTTTATTTTATAATATTTCATTTTACTCTTATTATAAATTTTATCTTTATCTTTTATTCCCCTTTATTTTGCCCCCCTTCTTATGTTTGTTGTGTTTTGTCCATTGTATTTATTTACTTATTATTATTTATTTATTTAATGACTTTTATTTTATCTATTTTATCTATACACCTTTACATTTACTGATTTTATCTTTTATTTTATCATATTTTTAAGTTTTATGCGGGTTGACCAGGGGGGTGGGACGGGGGGAGGGGACAGACGCGATCCGGAACTCGCCTCTGTCCCCTCCTTGTCGCGTGCGGAAAAAAATACAATGCAGCGTGTACGAGTATTTGCACATGTATAAAAATCGGATGGCGCGGTAACAAAAATTCTAAATTATACAGCACAAGTTGCAGCAATGCATGCGCATAAGTTAAATTACCTGCATACCTCCGTTTCCTCATACTGTGTGTTCATAACTGGCACTAGGGGGATCGCAGTGCCACCACTGCGAGGAGGCCCAGGACTCTGCGCGGCATACGCTGGAAGAATGTCCAGCGTGGTCGGCACCGCGCAGAGACCTAAGGGGCGTTATTGGGATGGACCTCCCGTTGCCGGTCGTGGTCGACCACATGATCGGCAGCGAGAGGTCAAGAGCAGCGATTGCCTCCTTCTGCGAGATTGTGATAACGCAGAAGGAGGCAGCGGAGAGGTAGAGGGAAGCCGACCCGCTCTCCGCCAGGAGGCTAGCATCGGCGGGGCAACCCCGACGAGGCCGACGGCCCCCGTAAGGGGCCGCAGACGGAATGGCGGCGATGGTACTACTTAGTACTTCCACCGCCGCCAAGGGGGGCTGGCCGTTAAGGCGCCCCCGAGGTGGACAGGTCGCGGGGGGCGAGGTGGGGCAATAATCCCCTCCCCCCCTCTACAAAGATGCGAACTGCCGGTCGACCCCCTCCTTTTATTTTATAATATTTCATTTTACTCTATATTATAAATTTATCTTTATCTTTTATTCCCCTTTATTTTGCCCCCCCTCTTATGTTTGTTGTGTTTTGTCCATTGTATTTATTTACTTATTATTATTTATTTATTGACTTTTATTTTATCTATTTTATCTATACACCTTTTCAATTTTATCTTTTATTTTATCATATTTTTAAGTTTTATGCGGGTTGACCAGGGGGGTGGGACGGGGGGAGGGGACAGACGCGAGCCCGAACTCGCCTCTGTCCCCTCCTTGTCGCGTGCGGAAAAAAATACAATGCAGCGTGTACGAGTATTTGCACATGTATAAAAATCGGATGGCGCGGTAACAAAAATTCTAAATTATACAGCACAAGTTGCAGCAATGCATGCGCATAAGTTAAATTACCTGCATACCGCCGTTTCCTCAAACTGTGTGTTCATAACTGGCACTAGGAGGATCGCAGTGCCACCACCGCGAGGAGGCCCAGGACTCTGCGCGGCATACGCTGGAAGAATGTCCAGCGTGGTCGGCACCGCGCAGAGACCTAAGGGGCGTTATTGGGACGGACCTCCCGTTGCCGGTCGTGGTCGACCACATGATCGGCAGCGAGAGGTCAAGAGCAGCGATTGCCTCCTTCTGCGAGATTGTGATAACGCAGAAGGAGGCAGCGGAGAGGGAAAGGGAAGCCGACCCGCTCTCCGCCAGGAGGCTAGCATCGGCGGGGCAACCCCGACGAGGCCGACGGCCCCCGTAAGGGGCCGCAGACGTAATGGCGGCGGTGGTACTACTTAGTACTTCCACCGCCGCCAAGGGGGGCTGGCCGTTAAGGCGCCCTCGAGGTGGACAGGTCGCGGGGGGCGAGGTGGAGCAATAATCCCCTCCCCCCCCCTCTACAAACATGCGACCTGCCGGTCGACCCCCCTCCTTTTATTTTATAATATTTCATTTTACTCTATATTATAAATTTTATCTTTATCTTTTATTCCCCGTTATTTTGTCCCCCTTCTTATGATTGTTGTGTTTTGTCCATTGTATTTATTTACTTATTATTATTTATTTATTTAATGACTTTTATTTTATCTATTTTATCTATACACCTTTACATTTACTGATTTTATCTTTTATTTTATCATATTTTTAAGTTTTATGCGGGTTGACCAGGGGGGTGGGACGGGGGGAGGGGACAGACGCGAGCCGGAACTCGCCTCTGTCCCCTCCTTGTCGCGTGCGGAAAAAAATACAATGCAGCGTGTACGAGTATTTGCACAATGTATAAAAATCGGATGGCGCGGTAACAAAAATTCTAAATTATACAGCACAAGTTGCAGCAATGCATGCGCATAAGTTAAATTACCTGCATACCTCCGTTTCCTCAAACTGTGTGTTCATAACTGGCACTAGGAGGATCGCAGTGCCACCACTGCGAGGAGGCCCAGGACTCTGCGCGGCATACGCTGGAAGAATGTCCAGCGTGGTCGGCACCGCGCAGAGACCTAAGGGGCGTTATTGGGATGGACCTCCCGTTGCCGGTCGTGGTCGACCACATGATCGGCAGCGAGAGGTCAAGAGCAGCGATTGCCTCCTTCTGCGAGATTGTGATAACGCAGAAGGAGGCAGCGGACTGGGAGAGGGAAGCCGACCCGCTCTCCGCCAGGAGGCTAGCATCGGCGGGGCAACCCCGACGAGGCCGACGGCCCCCGTGAGGGGCCGCAGACATAATGGCGGCGATGGTACTACTTAGTACTTCCACCGCCGCCAAGGGGGGCTGGCCGTTAAGGCGCCCCCGAGGTGGACAGGTCGCGGGGGGCGTGGTGGGGCAATAATCCCCTCCCTCCCCTCTACAAAGATGCGAACTGCCGGTCGACCCCCTCCTTTTATTTTATAATATTTCATTTTACTCTTATTATAAATTTTATCTTTATCTTTTATTCCCCTTTATTTTGCCCCCCTTCTTATGTTTGTTGTGTTTTGTCCATTGTATTTATTTACTTATTATTATTTATTTATTTATTGACTTTTATTTTATCTATTTTATCTATACACCTTTTCAATTATTGATTTTATCTTTTATTTTATCATATTTTTAAGTTTTATGCGGGTTGACCAGGGGGGTGGGACGGGGGGAGGGGACAGACGCGATCCGGAACTCGCCTCTGTCCCCTCCTTGTCGCGTGCGGAAAAAAATACAATGCAGCGTGTACGAGTATTTGCACATGTATAAAAATCGGATGGCGCGGTAACAAAAATTCTAAATTATACAGCACAAGTTGCAGCAATGCATGCGCATAAGTTAAATTACCTGCATACCTCCGTTTCCTCATACTGTGTGTTCATAACTGGCACTAGGGGGATCGCAGTGCCACCACTGCGAGGAGGCCCAGGACTCTGCGCGGCATACGCTGGAAGAATGTCCAGCGTGGTCGGCACCGCGCAGAGACCTAAGGGGCGTTATTGGGATGGACCTCCCGTTGCCGGTCGTGGTCGACCACATGATCGGCAGAGAGAGGTCAAGAGCAGCGATTGCCTCCTTCTGCGAGATTGTGATAACGCAGAAGGAGGCAGCGGAGAGGTAGAGGGAAGCCGACCCGCTCTCCGCCAGGAGGCTAGCATCGGCGGGGCAACCCCGACGAGGCCGACGGCCCCCGTAAGGGGCCGCAGACGTAATGGCGGCGATGGTACTACTTAGTACTTCCACCGCCGCCAAGGGGGGCTGGCCGTTAAGGCGCCCCCGAGGTGGACAGGTCGCGGGGGGCGAGGTGGGGCAATAATCCCCTCCCCCCCTCTACAAAGATGCGAACTGCCGGTCGACCCCCTCCTTTTATTTTATAATATTTCATTTTACTCTATATTATAAATTTTATCTTTATCTTTTATTCCCCGTTATTTTGTCCCCCTTCTTATGATTGTTGTGTTTTGTCCATTGTATTTATTTACTTATTATTATTTATTTATTTAATGACTTTTATTTTATCTATTTTATCTATACACCTTTACATTTACTGATTTTATCTTTTATTTTATCATATTTTTAAGTTTTATGCGGGTTGACCAGGGGGGTGGGACGGGGGGAGGGGACAGACGCGAGCCCGAACTCGCCTCTGTCCCCTCCTCGTCGCGTGCGGAAAAAAATACAATGCAGCGTGTACGAGTATTTGCACATGTATAAAAATCGGATGGCGCGGTAACAAAAATTCTAAATTATACAGCACAAGTTGCAGCAATGCATGCGCATAAGTTAAATTACCTGCATACCGCCGTTTCCTCAAACTGTGTGTTCATAACTGGCACTAGGAGGATCGCAGTGCCACCACCGCGAGGAGGCCCAGGACTCTGCGCGGCATACGCTGGAAGAATGTCCAGCGTGGTCGGCACCGCGCAGAGACCTAAGGGGCGTTATTGGGATGGACCTCCCGTTGCCGGTCGTGGTCGACCACATGATCGGCAGCGAGAGGTCAAGAGCAGCGATTGCCTCCTTCTGCGAGATTGTGATAACGCAGAAGGAGGCAGCGGAGAGGGAAAGGGAAGCCGACCCGCTCTCCGCCAGGAGGCTAGCATCGGCGGGGCAACCCCGACGAGGCCGACGGCCCCCGTAAGGGGCCGCAGACGTAATGGCGGCGGTGGTACTACTTAGTACTTCCACCGCCGCCAAGGGGGGCTGGCCGTTAAGGCGCCCTCGAGGTGGACAGGTCGCGGGGGGCGAGGTGGAGCAATAATCCCCTCCCCCCCCCTCTACAAACATGCGACCTGCCGGTCGACCCCCCTCCTTTTATTTTATAATATTTCATTTTACTCTATATTATAAATTTTATCTTTATCTTTTATTCCCCTTTATTTTGCCCCCCCTCTTATGTTTGTTGTGTTTTGTCCATTGTATTTATTTACTTATTATTATTTATTTATTGACTTTTATTTTATCTATTTTATCTATACACCTTTTCAATTATTGATTTTATCTTTTATTTTATCATATTTTTAAGTTTTATGCGGGTTGACCAGGGGGGTGGGACGGGGGGAGGGGACAGACGCGAGCCCGAACTCGCCTCTGTCCCCTCCTTGTCGCGTGTGGAAAAAAATACAATGCAGCGTGTACGAGTATTTGCACATGTATAAAAATCGGATGGCGCGGTAACAAAAATTCTAAATTATACAGCACAAGTTGCAGCAATGCATGCGCATAAGTTAAATTACCTGCTGTGACGTTGCAACCTTTGCGACGTCCCTTCTCCGTTAATTCCGCGCATATTTGAGGGCGATAAGGGACCGGACCGCCCTCTAACGGGACACGTTACCGATACAGGATTCGAGAGCGCTCCTCTAAGAGATTCCGATATTATCGAGGACCTCCTAATGACATCTGTCGCGCGTGCCGAGAACGGCAAGTTTCAGGGCCGTATATGGAACGCGCAGAAGGAACCACCGATCGTCCGAATTGTCACGGGAAATGAACAATCGCCCCAAGGCCAGGAAGCTCCCGACGGAAAAGCGAATGGCCGTTTCGAGAAATTAGAGCTTGGTGCGAGGACACTCGGCCAACAAACCGGAGGCGCCGCCAGGACAGAAGCTCTCTTAAACATCTCGTCCAAGGTGACGCACTGGAAGACCTGACGCCGTCTCGCCCCGGCAAGGGAGAGCTACCCCGGGGTCGGTGCCCTCGTAGCCAAGAAGAGGAAGCCCCTCCGCTGGTCAAGTCGAGCGATAGGCTCCTTGACCAATTTCGTGATTGCCCGGGGCCCTAGGGCGCGAAGAGGGAACGCTCCTGTGCCGCAGAGTTACGCCGTGGAAACACGCCATAGGCAATTCGGAAAAGCGGTCGAGTGGGGGGAACCGAGTTCGATCCGCTAGATTGCCGAAAATCGATGGATCACTGTCGCGCTGGCTCTCGTTATCGCATGTCGTGCGTTCTGCACTCGCGTTGCGAACTAATTGTAACTTAGCGTCGGGAAACCGAGAAGTGCCCGTTGGAGGTTTTTGTGGTGTCTAGGATGAAGTCCACCTACGCTCCGGCCGTGCCTCACGCTCTATCGAGAGCAGTTCCGAAGAAGGGCATCGAAAACGAGAAACGGTAAGCCGCACTTGTGATCCATTCGGTATTTCGTTGCGCGACGGCTCGACCTTCGTCGCGAGAGGACGAATGCTTCCCATTCCGTCCTCGATAATTCGCTCGCGTTCGTTTCGGGAATGCTTTGAGATTTCGAGATTATTTTGAGAGTTTTCGTCTCTAAATTACGTGCGAAAGAGTGTCCTAAGAGGAGTCGCGTTTCGTGAGAGTAAATCTTTTCGGTCTCTTCGTGTTTCTCGAATCCTGTGTCTCTCGCCGAACATCGTAGGGTTTTCGTCGGCGTTCGATCGCGTAATTGTTAGCGTACGCGTCGGGGCGAATCACGGGCGGAAGTCATCGCGACAGTCTCGCAGTTCGCCGGTCATCTGCGCCTCGCGTTTCCGAAGTTCGTTGCGAACGAAATCACGGTAATTGTCAGCGGTATCGTGCGAGCAAAATCGGTAAGACAACCGCGCGGCGAACGACCATCTTCTCGCTATCTTGTATGAAGAGCGCGGGCTCTCGGGTCGCGGTCACGTGGCCGCAGATTTTGTAATTTAACGACTGCTACAATAAATAGCTTGAGACCATATCGTAGTCGAATTACTCGATTCCCTGTGAGATCCGTCCTGCCGAGAGGGCTGTCCTAGTCATCCCGTGTTCGAGCCATCTGGCCCAGTCGCGACGTCGTTTTCGATCCGCGTGTCTCGAAGATTCGGCTCTCGACCTCGGCTTCTCCGAGCTCGAGCCTTGTTCTGCGTTCCGTGTGGCATCCTTGCGGTGCCTGGCGCCCGAACCTTTCGTTTGTCGTGAGGAAATCGTCGAATCCTCGAGTCTCGTTTGTCTCGGGCGGACCGCGTGTACTCGGCTTGCACGCGGCCTGGTCTCAGCGCCTGCAAGGCCCGAAGTTGACCGGCTTCCGCGAGTCAAACCGCTCGTCGGAAAAAGGTTAACGTGACACTGCATACCGTCGTTTCCTCAAACTGTGTGTTCATAACTGGCACTAGGAGGATCGCAGTGCCACCACCGCGAGGAGGCCCAGGACTCTGCGCGGCATACGCTGGAAGAATGTCCAGCGTGGTCGGCACCGCGCAGAGACCTAAGGGGCGTTATTGGGATGGACCTCCCGTTGCCGGTCGTGGTCGACCACATGATCGGCAGCGAGAGGTCAAGAGCAGCGATTGCCTCCTTCTGCGAGATTGTGATAACGCAGAAGGAGGCAGCGGAGAGGGAGAGGGAAGCCGACCCGCTCTCCGCCAGGAGGCTAGCATCGGCGGGGCAACCCCGACGAAGCCGACGGCCCCCGTAAGGGGCCGCAGACGTAATGGCGGCGGTGGTACTACTTAGTACTTCCACCGCCGCCGAGGGGGGCTGGCCGTTAAGGAGCCCCCGAGGTGGACAGGTCGCGGGGGGCGAGGTGGAGCAATAATCCCCTCCCCCCCTCTACAAAGATGCCACCTGCCGGTCGACCCCCCTAATTTTATTTTATAATATTTCATTTTACTCTTATTATAAATTTTATCTTTATCTTTTATTCCCCTTTATTTTGCCCCCCTTCTTATGTTTGTTGTGTTTTGTCCATTGTATTTATTTACTTATTATTATTTATTTATTTATTGACTTTTATTTTATCTATTTTATCTATACACCTTTTCAATTATTGATTTTATCTTTTATTTTATCATATTTTTAAGTTTCATGCGGGTTGACCAGGGTGGTGGGACGGGGGAGGGGACAGACGCGATCCGGAACTCGCCTCTGTCCCCTCCTTGTCGCGTGCGGAAAAAAATACAATGCAGCGTGTACGAGTATTAGCACATGTATAAAAATCGGATGGCGCGGTAACAAAAATTCTAAATTATACAGCACAAGTTGCAGCAATGCATGCGCATAAGTTAAATTACCTGCATACCGCCGTTTCCTCGAACTATGTGTTCATAACTGGCACTAGGAGGATCGCAGTGCCACCACTGCGAGGAGGCCCATGACTCTGCGCGGCATACGCTGGAAGAATGTCCAGCGTGGTCGGCACCGCGCAGAGACCTAGGTGGCGTTATTGGGATGGACCTCCCGTTGCCGGTCGTGGTCGACCACATGATCGGCAGCGAGAGGTCAAGAGCAGCGATTGCCTCCTTCTGCGAGATTGTGATAACGCAGAAGGAGGCAGCGGAGAGGGAGAGGGAAGCCGACCCTCTCTCCGCTAGGAGGCTAGCATCGGCGGGGCAACCCCGACGAGGCCGACGGCCCCCGTAAGGGGCCGCAGACGTAATGGCGGCGGTGGTACTACTTAGTACTTCCACCGCCGCCAAGGGGGGCTGGCCGTTAAGGCGCCCCCGAGGTGGACAGGTCGCGGGGGGCGAGGTGGAGCAATAATCCCCTCCCCCCCCTCTACAAAGATGCGAACTGCCGGTCGACCCCCCTCCTTTTATTTTATAATATTTCATTTTACTCTATATTATAAATTTTATCTTTATCTTTTATTCCCCTTTATTTTGCCCCCCCTTCTTATGTTTGTTGTGTTTTGTCCATTGTATTTATTTACTTATTATTATTTATTTATTTATTGACTTTTATTTTATCTATTTTATCTATACACCTTTTCAATTATTGATTTTATCTTTTATTTTATCATATTTTTAAGTTTTATGCGGGTTGACCAGGGGGGTGCGACGGGGGGAGGGGACAGACGCGAGCCCGAACTCGCCTCTGTCCCCTCCTTGTCGCGTACGGAAAAAAATACAATGCAGCGTGTACGAGTATTTGCACATGTATAAAAATCGGATGGCGCGGTAACAAAAATTCTAAATTATACAGCACAAGTTGCAGCAATGCATGCGCATAAGTTAAATTACCTGCATACCTCCGTTTCCTCAAACTGTGTGTTCATAACTGGCATTGGGAGGATCGCAGTGCCACCACTGCGAGGAGGCCCAGGACTCTGCGCGGCATACGCTGGAAGAATGTCCAGCGTGGTCGGCACCGCGCTGAGACCTAAGGGGCGTTATTGGGATGGACCTCTCGTTGCTGGTCGTAGTCGACCACATGATCGGCAGCGAGAGGTCAAGAGCAGCGATTGCCTCCTTCAGCGAGATTGTGATAACGCAGAAGGAGGCAGCGGAGAGGGAAAGGGAAGCCGACCCGCTCTCCGCCAGGAGGCTAGCATCGGCGGGGCAACCCCGACGAGGCCGACGGCCCCCGTAAGGGGCCGCAGACGTAATGGCGGCGGTGGTACTACTTAGTACTTCCACCGCCGCCAAGGGGGGCTGGCCGTTAAGGCGCCCCCGAGGTGGACAGGTCGCGGGGGGCGAGGTGGAGCAATAATCCCCTCCTCCCCCTCTACAAAGATGCGACCTGCCGGTCGACCCCCCTCCTTTTATTTTATAATATTTCATTTTACTCTATATTATAAATTTTATCTTTATCTTTTATTCCCCTCTATTTTGCCCCCCTTCTTATGTTTGTTGTGTTTTGTCCATTGTATTTATTTACTTATTATTATTTATTTATTTAATGACTTATTTTATCTATTTTATCTATACACCTTTACATTTACTGATTTTATCTTTTATTTTATCATATTTTTAAGTTTTATGCGGGTTGACCAGGGGGGTGGGACGGGGGAGGGGACAGACGCGAGCCGGAACTCGCCTCTGTCCCCTCCTTGTCGCGTGCGGAAAAAAATACAATGCAGCGTGTACGAGTATTTGCACATGTATAAAAATCGGATGGCGCGGTAACAAAAATTCTAAATTATACAGCACAAGTTGCAGCAATGCATGCGCATAAGGTAAATTACCTGCATACCTCCGTTTCCTCAAACTGTGTGTTCATAACTGGCATTGGGAGGATCGCAGTGCCACCACTGCGAGGAGGCCCAGGACTCTGCGCGGCATACGCTGGAAGAATGTCCAGCGTGGTCGGCACCGCGCAGAGACCTAAGGGACGTGATTGGGATGGACCTCCCGTTGCCGGTCGTGGTCGACCACATGATCGGCAGCGAGAGGTCAAGAGCAGCGATTGCCTAATTCTGCGAGATTGTGATAACGTAGAAGGAGGCAGCGGGGAGGGAAAGGGAAGCCGACCCGCTCTCCGCCAGGAGGCTAGCATCGGCGGGGCAACCCCGACGAGGCCGAATGCCCCCGTAAGGGGCCGCAGACGTAATGGCGGCGGTGGTACTACTTAGTACTTCCACCGCCGCCAAGGGGGGCTGGCCGTTAAGGCGCCCCCGAGGTGGACAGGTCGCGGGGGGCGAGGTGGAGCAATAATCCCCTCCCCCCCTCTACAAAGATGCGACCTGACGGTCGACCCCCCTCCTTTTATTTTATAATATTTCATTTTACTCTATATTATAAATTTTATCTTTATCTTTTATTCCCCTTTATTTTGTCCCTCTTCTTATGATTGTTGTGTTTTGTCCATTGTATTTATTTACTTATTATTATTTATTTATTTAATGACTTCTATTTTATCTATTTTATCTATACACCTTTACATTTACTGATTTTATCTTTTATTTTATCATATTTTTAAGTTTTATGCGGGTTGACCAGGGTGGTGGGACGGGGGGAGGGGACAGACGCGAGCCGGAACTCGCCTCTGTCCCCTCCTTGTCGCGTGCGGAAACAAATACAATGCAGCGTGTACGAGTATTTGCACATGTATAAAAATCGGATGGCGCGGTAACAAAAATTCTAAATTATACAGCACAAGTTGCAGCAATGCATGCGCATAAGTTAAATTACCTGCATTCCTCCGTTTCCACATACTGTGTGTTCATAACTGGCACTAGGGGGATCGCAGTGCCACCACTGCGAGGAGGCCCAGGACTCTGCGCGGCATACGCTGGAAGAATGTCCAGCGTGGTCGGCACCGCGCAGAGACCTAAGGGGCGTTATTGGGATGGACCTCCCGTTGCCGGTCGTGGTCGACCACATGATCGGCAGCGAGAGGTCAAGAGCAGCGATTGCCCCCTTCTGCGAGATTGTGATAACGCAGAAGGAGGCAGCGGAGAGGGAGAGGGAAGCCGACCCGCTCTCCGCCAGGAGGCTAGCATCGGCGGGGCAACCCCGACGAGGCCGACGGCCCCCGTAAGGGGCCGCAGACGTAATGGCGGCGGTGGTACTACTTAGTACTTCCACCGCCGCCAAGGGGGGCTGGCCGTTAAGGCGCCCCCGAGGTGGACAGGTCGCGGGGGGCGAGGTGGAGCAATAATCCCCCCCCCCTCTACAAAGATGCGACCTGACGGTCGACCCCCCTCCTTTTATTTTATAATATTTCATTTTACTCTATATTATAAATTTTATCTTTATCTTTTATTCCCCTTTATTTTGTCCCCCTTCTTATGATTGTTGTGTTTTGTCCATTGTATTTATTTACTTATTATTATTTATTTATTTAATGACTTTTATTTTATCTATTTTATCTATACACCTTTACATTTACTGATTTTATCTTTTATTTTATCATATTTTTAAGTTTTATGCGGGTTGACCAGGGGGGTGGGACGGGGGAGGGGACAGACGCGAGCCGGAACTCGCCTCTGTCCCCTCCTTGTCGCGTGCGGAAAAAAATACAATGCAGCGTGTACGAGTATTTGCACATGTATAAAAATCGGATGGCGCGGTAACAAAAATTCTAAATTATACAGCACAAGTTGCAGCAATGCATGCGCATAAGGTAAATTACCTGCATACCTCCGTTTCCTCAAACTGTGTGTTCATAACTGGCATTGGGAGGATCGCAGTGCCACCACTGCGAGGAGGCCCAGGACTCTGCGCGGCATACGCTGGAAGAATGTCCAGCGTGGTCGGCACCGCGCAGAGACCTAAGGGACGTGATTGGGATGGACCTCCCGTTGCCGGTCGTGGTCGACCACATGATCGGCAGCGAGAGGTCAAGAGCAGCGATTGCCTAATTCTGCGAGATTGTGATAACGTAGAAGGAGGCAGCGGGGAGGGAAAGGGAAGCCGACCCGCTCTCCGCCAGGAGGCTAGCATCGGCGGGGCAACCCCGACGAGGCCGAATGCCCCCGTAAGGGGCCGCAGACGTAATGGCGGCGGTGGTACTACTTAGTACTTCCACCGCCGCCAAGGGGGGCTGGCCGTTAAGGCGCCCCCGAGGTGGACAGGTCGCGGGGGGCGAGGTGGAGCAATAATCCCCTCCCCCCCTCTACAAAGATGCGACCTGACGGTCGACCCCCCTCCTTTTATTTTATAATATTTCATTTTACTCTATATTATAAATTTTATCTTTATCTTTTATTCCCCTTTATTTTGTCCCTCTTCTTATGATTGTTGTGTTTTGTCCATTGTATTTATTTACTTATTATTATTTATTTATTTAATGACTTCTATTTTATCTATTTTATCTATACACCTTTACATTTACTGATTTTATCTTTTATTTTATCATATTTTTAAGTTTTATGCGGGTTGACCAGGGTGGTGGGACGGGGGGAGGGGACAGACGCGAGCCGGAACTCGCCTCTGTCCCCTCCTTGTCGCGTGCGGAAACAAATACAATGCAGCGTGTACGAGTATTTGCACATGTATAAAAATCGGATGGCGCGGTAACAAAAATTCTAAATTATACAGCACAAGTTGCAGCAATGCATGCGCATAAGTTAAATTACCTGCATTCCTCCGTTTCCACATACTGTGTGTTCATAACTGGCACTAGGGGGATCGCAGTGCCACCACTGCGAGGAGGCCCAGGACTCTGCGCGGCATACGCTGGAAGAATGTCCAGCGTGGTCGGCACCGCGCAGAGACCTAAGGGGCGTTATTGGGATGGACCTCCCGTTGCCGGTCGTGGTCGACCACATGATCGGCAGCGAGAGGTCAAGAGCAGCGATTGCCCCCTTCTGCGAGATTGTGATAACGCAGAAGGAGGCAGCGGAGAGGGAGAGGGAAGCCGACCCGCTCTCCGCCAGGAGGCTAGCATCGGCGGGGCAACCCCGACGAGGCCGACGGCCCCCGTAAGGGGCCGCAGACGTAATGGCGGCGGTGGTACTACTTAGTACTTCCACCGCCGCCAAGGGGGGCTGGCCGTTAAGGCGCCCCCGAGGTGGACAGGTCGCGGGGGGCGAGGTGGAGCAATAATCCCCCCCCCCTCTACAAAGATGCGACCTGACGGTCGACCCCCCTCCTTTTATTTTATAATATTTCATTTTACTCTATATTATAAATTTTATCTTTATCTTTTATTCCCCTTTATTTTGTCCCCCTTCTTATGATTGTTGTGTTTTGTCCATTGTATTTATTTACTTATTATTATTTATTTATTTAATGACTTTTATTTTATCTATTTTATCTATACACCTTTACATTTACTGATTTTATCTTTTATTTTATCATATTTTTAAGTTTTATGCGGGTTGACCAGGGGGGTGGGACGGGGGGAGGGGACAGACGCGAGCCGGAACTCGCCTCTGTCCCCTCCTTGTCGCGTGCGGAAACAAATACAATGCAGCGTGTACGAGTATTTGCACATGTATAAAAATCGGATGGCGCGGTAACAAAAATTCTAAATTATACAGCACAAGTTGCAGCAATGCATGCGCATAAGTTAAATTACCTGCATACCTCCGTTTCCTCAAACTGTGTGTTCATAACTGGCACTAGGAGGATCGCAGTGCCACCACTGCGAGGAGGCCCAGGACTCTGCGCGGCATACGCTGGAAAAATGTCCAGCGTGGTCGGCACCGCGCAGAGACCTAAGGGACGTTATTTTGATGGACCTCCCGTTGCCGGTCGTGGTCGACCACATGATCGGCAGCGAGAGGTCAAGAGCAGCGATTGCCTAATTCTGCGAGATTGTGATAACGTAGAAGGAGGCAGCGGAGAGGGAAAGGGAAGCCGACCCGCTCTCCGCCAGGAGGCTAGCATAGGCGGGGCAACCCCGACGAGGCCGACGGCCCCCGTAAGGGGCCGCAGACGTAATGGCGGCGGTGGTACTACTTAGTACTTCCACCGCCGCCAAGGGGGGCTGGCCGTTAAGGCGCCCCCGAGGTGGACAGGTCGCGGGGGGCGAGGTGGAGCAATAATCCCCTCCCCCCCCTCTCTACAAAGATGCGACCTGCCGGTCGACCCCCCTCCTTTTATTTTATAATATTTCATTTTACTCTATATTATAAATTTTATCTTTATCTTTTATTCCCCTTTATTTTGTCCCTCTTCTTATGATTGTTGTGTTTTGTCCATTGTATTTATTTACTTATTATTATTTATTTATTTAATGACTTTTATTTTATCTATTTTATCTATACACCTTTACATTTACTGATTTTATCTTTTATTTTATCATATTTTTAAGTTTTATGCGGGTTGACCAGGGGGGTGGGACGGGGGGAGGGGACAGACGCGAGCCGGAACTCGCCTCTGTCCCCTCCTTGTCGCGTGCGGAAAAAAATACAATGCAGCGTGTACGAGTATTTGCACATGTATAAAAACGGATGGCGCGGTAACAAAAATTCTAAATTATACAGCACAAGTTGCAGCAATGCATGCGCATAAGTGAAATTACCTGCATACCTCCGTTTCCTCAAACTGTGTGTTCATAACTGGCACTAGGAGGATCGCAGTGCCACCACTGCGAGGAGGCCCAGGACTCTGCGCGGCATACGCTGGAAGAATGTCCAGCGTGGTCGGCACCGCGCAGAGACCTAAGGGGCGTTATTGGGATGGACCTCCCGTTGCCGGTCGTGGTCGACCACATGATCGGCAGCGAGAGGTCAAGAGCAGCGATTGCCTCCTTCTGCGAGATTGTGATAACGCAGAAGGAGGCAGCGGAGAGGGAGAGGGAAGCCGACCCGCTCTCCGCCAGGAGGCTAGCATCGGCGGTGCAACCCCGACGAGGCCGACGGCCCCCGTGAGGGGCCGCAGACGTAATGGCGGCGATGGTACTACTTAGTACTTCCACCGCCGCCAAGGGGGGCTGGCCGTTAAGGCGCCCCCGAGGTGGACAGGTCGCGGGGGGCGAGGTGGAGCAATAATCCCCTCCCCCCCCTCTACAAAGATGCGACCTGACGGTCGACCCCCCTCCTTTTATTTTATAATATTTCATTTTACTCTATATTATAAATTTTATCTTTATCTTTTATTCCCCTTTATTTTGCCCCCCTTCTTATGTTTGTTGTCTTTTGTCCATTGTATTTATTTACTTATTATTATTTATTTATTTAATGACTTCTATTTTATCTATTTTATCTATACACTGTGACGTGGCAGCTTTTGCTGACGTCTATCCGAACCCTTTAACCGAGACCGGGTCACCTGCGAGCCGATGCGAATCGAGGCGAGCGTAGCGATCGATCTCCCTGGAGACAACCGGTTTCCAGCGGCGGAAAATTTATCGCATTTGAATGTCGCGCCGCTGGGCGCGACACGAGGTTTCAGGTCCTGCTCCCTTGCAAGGGGAGCCGATACCTATCTTTGACTGCTAATTGGCGATAATCACCACGAGAAGACGCCCGGCAGACCTATCGCGGGACGGCGCTGACGGAGAAGACAACGGGGATTGGACCGAGCTCGGATCTGTCAACCCGGAGATGCCGACAAGGAAGTTACTTCTTAGGGATGTCCAACGGCCCAACCTTGCCGACTCTCATCCGGGAATGGCCATGAGAGCCCACCCGGAATGGCTCGGGTCCACCCCTACCGCCCTCGCAGCGTTATCGGACGCGGCCCCGAGAAACTAAACAATTATCGGAGGCCTGGGTCCGAATTCACTGAATTCGGCCCGGCAGCGAGGAGCCACGCGATAGGTCCGACCGTCGCGACAGCGAAGATAGATGAGGAAGTAGTGGGGACGCTCCGCTTCCGCGTTCCGAGCCGACACGAAGTAGGTGACTAGGACGCAGGACTGCGAAGTAGAGACACGTATTTTGTAATCGCGCTATCGGCTAAGTACTGTGCATCGACAGCATTTATCGGGCTAGAATCGCGCCGTTTGGTAAGTGCCGGTCATAATACTGCGAATAAAGTTCTGTGATTGCTCGTGTTGGCTCGGGACGTCTTTTGGAAGGTTCTGTAACCTATTTGCGCGGGCTAAGTGCTTCGGCGCGTCCGGGGTCCGAGACGAGTGTTCTCGCGCCGGCGCCGAAGCAGTGTGTCGTAGCGATCCCGAGTGGTTTTGCGGGACGTACGAATTTCGATTGCGGCCCTTTAGATTCACGATCCTCGGAAGTTCCACGGTGGGACGACGCGACGCGCCCGCTTCGATCTCGCTACGTGTTTGCCGTCCTCGCCTAGTCTCTTCGCACTGCGACGCGTATTCTATCGGGGCTCGGCGGAAATCGTGCCTTTCCAGGCTTGTATCATTCACGCGGAATCCTGTGACCGCCGAGTCCGACGCGAACCGGGAATATTACGCGCGAACGACCGAACACCCGTCGAAATCGATCGAGATCGCGCCGGCGGCCATCTTGTTCGCCACCGGCTCTCGCCGGTGGCCTGTCAACGTTAATTCCCGAGATAATAAACGATCTTTGTCTGCCGTAAATGTCTCGGTTCATTCTTTCCCTGTGAGAAACGTTCCCGTCGCGGGGAATGCCCCGTCTTTCATTCCACGTGTAACCTCGGACCCTTCTACCGCTATCCCAGGTCGCGCAATCCTCGTGTGTTCGGAAAAGTGATCCCTCGGGTTTGAATCCCGATTGTTTTCGTGCGGCACGAGTGCGTGCCTGGCGCCCGTAGGTCCCATTTCGAGCGCTCGAGGGAGAACAATTTCGAATACGCGAGTGATTGTTTGTCCCGGGAGGACCACGTTTCGCGCGACCGAGCGTGGCCCGGCCGTCAGGCCATAATTTCCCGAGTCCGGTCACCGATTCTGTCGAGAACCGGTGAACGGCGTGACAACACCTTTACATTTACTGATTTCATCTTTTATTTTATCATATTTTTAAGTTTTATGCGGGTTGACCAGGGGGGTGGGACGGGGGGAGGGGACAGACGCGAGCCGGAACTCGCCTCTGTCCCCTCCTTGTCGCGTGCGGAAAAAAATACAATGCAGCGTGTACGAGTATTTGCACATGTATAAAAATCGGATGGCGCGGTAACAAAAATTCTAAATTATACAGCACAAGTTGCAGCAATGCATGCGCATAAGTGAAATTACCTGCATACCTCCGTTTCCTCAAACTGTGTGTTCATAACTGGCACTAGGAGGATCGCAGTGCCACCACTGCGAGGAGGCCCAGGACTCTGCGCGGCATACGCTGGAAGAATGTCCAGCGTGGTCGGCACCGCGCAGAGACCTAAGGGGCGTTATTGGGATGGACCTCCCGTTGCCGGTCGTGGTCGACCACATGATCGGCAGCGAGAGGTCAAGAGCAGCGATTGCCTCCTTCTGCTAGATTGTGATAACGCAGAAGGAGGCAGCGGAGAGGGAGAGGGAAGCCGACCCGCTCTCCGCCAGGAGGCTAGCATCGGCGGGGCAACCCCGACGAGGCCGACGGCCCCCGTAAGGGGCCGCAGACGTAATGGCGGCGGTGGTACTACTTAGTACTTCCACCGCCGCCAAGGGGGGCTGGCCGTTAAGGCGCCCCCGAGGTGGACAGGTCGCGGGGGGCGAGGTGGAGCAATAATCCCCTCCCCCCCCTCTCTACAAAGATGCGACCTGCCGGTCGACCCCCCTCCTTTTATTTTATAATATTTCATTTTACTCTATATTATAAATTTTATCTTTATCTTTTATTCCCCTTTATTTTGTCCCTCTTCTTATGATTGTTGTGTTTTGTCCATTGTATTTATTTACTTATTATTATTTATTTATTTAATGACTTTTATTTTATCTATTTTATCTATACACCTTTACATTTACTGATTTTATCTTTTATTTTATCATATTTTTAAGTTTTATGCGGGTTGACCAGGGGGGTGGGACGGGGGGAGGGGACAGACGCGAGCCGGAACTCGCCTCTGTCCCCTCCTTGTCGCGTGCGGAAAAAAATACAATGCAGCGTGTACGAGTATTTGCACATGTATAAAAACGGATGGCGCGGTAACAAAAATTCTAAATTATACAGCACAAGTTGCAGCAATGCATGCGCATAAGTGAAATTACCTGCATACCTCCGTTTCCTCAAACTGTGTGTTCATAACTGGCACTAGGAGGATCGCAGTGCCACCACTGCGAGGAGGCCCAGGACTCTGCGCGGCATACGCTGGAAGAATGTCCAGCGTGGTCGGCACCGCGCAGAGACCTAAGGGGCGTTATTGGGATGGACCTCCCGTTGCCGGTCGTGGTCGACCACATGATCGGCAGCGAGAGGTCAAGAGCAGCGATTGCCTCCTTCTGCGAGATTGTGATAACGCAGAAGGAGGCAGCGGAGAGGGAGAGGGAAGCCGACCCGCTCTCCGCCAGGAGGCTAGCATCGGCGGTGCAACCCCGACGAGGCCGACGGCCCCCGTGAGGGGCCGCAGACGTAATGGCG
This sequence comes from Lasioglossum baleicum, assembly GCF_051020765.1. Lineage (NCBI taxonomy): Eukaryota > Metazoa > Arthropoda > Insecta > Hymenoptera > Halictidae > Lasioglossum > Lasioglossum baleicum. The sequence goes on from NW_027469083.1 coordinate 1,700,671, forward strand.
GCGATGGTACTACTTAGTACTTCCACCGCCGCCAAGGGGGGCTGGCCGTTAAGGCGCCCCCGAGGTGGACAGGTCGCGGGGGGCGGGGTGGGGCAATAATCCCCTCCCCCCCCTCTACAAAGATGCGACCTGCCGGTCGACCCCCCTCCTTTTATTTTATAATATTTCATTTTACTCTATATTATAAATTTTATCTTTATCTTTTATTCCCCTTTATTTTGCCCCCCTTCTTATGTTTGTTGTCTTTTGTCCATTGTATTTATTTACTTATTATTATTTATTTATTTAATGACTTCTATTTTATCTATTTTATCTATACACCTTTACATTTACTGATTTTATCTTTTATTTTATCATATTTTTAAGTTTTATGCGGGTTGACCAGGGGGGTGGGACGGGGGGAGGGGACAGACGCGAGCCGGAATTCGCCTCTGTCCCCTCCTTGTCGCGTGCGGAAAAAAATACAATGCAGCGTGTACGAGTATTTGCACATGTATAAAAACGGATGGCGCGGTAACAAAAATTCTAAATTATACAGCACAAGTTGCAGCAATGCATGCGCATAAGTGAAATTACCTGCATACCTCCGTTTCCTCAAACTGTGTGTTCATAACTGGCACTAGGAGGATCGCAGTGCCACCACTGCGAGGAGGCCCAGGACTCTGCGCGGCATACGCTGGAAGAATGTCCAGCGTGGTCGGCACCGCGCAGAGACCTAAGGGGCGTTATTGGGATGGACCTCCCGTTGCCGGTCGTGGTCGACCACATGATCGGCAGCGAGAGGTCAAGAGCAGCGATTGCCTCCTTCTGCGAGATTGTGATAACGCAGAAGGAGGCAGCGGAGAGGGAGAGGGAAGCCGACCCGCTCTCCGCCAGGAGGCTAGCATAGGCGGGGCAACCCCGACGAGGCCGACGGCCCCCGTAAGGGGCCGCAGACGTAATGGCGGCGGTGGTACTACTTAGTACTTCCACCGCTGCCAAGGGGGGCTGGCCGTTAAGGCGCCCCCGAGGTGGACAGGTCGCGGGGGGCGAGGTGGAGCAATAATCCCCTCCCCCCCCTCTACAAAGATGCGACCTGACGGTCGACCCCCCTCCTTTTATTTTATAATATTTCATTTTACTCTATATTATAAATTTTATCTTTATCTTTTATTCCCCTTTATTTTGCCCCCCTTCTTATGTTTGTTGTCTTTTGTCCATTGTATTTATTTACTTATTATTATTTATTTATTTAATGACTTCTATTTTATCTATTTTATCTATACACCTTTACATTTACTGATTTTATCTTTTATTTTATCATATTTTTAAGTTTTATGCGGGTTGACCAGGGGGGTGGGACGGGGGGAGGGGACAGACGCGAGCCGGAACTCGCCTCTGTCCCCTCCTTGTCGCGTGCGGAAAAAAATACAATGCAGCGTGTACGAGTATTTGCACATGTATAAAAATCGGATGGCGCGGTAACAAAAATTCTAAATTATACAGCACAAGTTGCAGCAATGCATGCGCATAAGTGAAATTACCTGCATACCTCCGTTTCCTCAAACTGTGTGTTCATAACTGGCACTAGGAGGATCGCAGTGCCACCACTGCGAGGAGGCCCAGGACTCTGCGCGGCATACGCTGGAAGAATGTCCAGCGTGGTCGGCACCGCGCAGAGACCTAAGGGGCGTTATTGGGATGGACCTCCCGTTGCCGGTCGTGGTCGACCACATGATCGGCAGCGAGAGGTCAAGAGCAGCGATTGCCTCCTTCTGCTAGATTGTGATAACGCAGAAGGAGGCAGCGGAGAGGGAGAGGGAAGCCGACCCGCTCTCCGCCAGGAGGCTAGCATCGGCGGGGCAACCCCGACGAGGCCGACGGCCCCCGTAAGGGGCCGCAGACGTAATGGCGGCGATGGTACTACTTAGTACTTCCACCGCCGCCAAGGGGGGCTGGCCGTTAAGGCGCCCCCGAGGAGGACAGGTCGCGGGGGGCGAGGTGGGGCAATAATCCCCTCCCCCCCTCTACAAAGATGCGAACTGCCGGTCGACCCCCTCCTTTTATTTTATAATATTTCATTTTACTCTTATTATAAATTTTATCTTTATCTTTTATTCCCCTTTATTTTGCCCCCCTTCTTATGTTTGTTGTGTTTTGTCCATTGTATTTATTTACTTATTATTATTTATTTATTTATTGACTTTTATTTTATCTATTTTATCTATACACCTTTTCAATTATTGATTTTATCTTTTATTTTATCATATTTTTAAGTTTTATGCGGGTTGACCAGGGGGGTGGGACGGGGGGAGGGGACAGACGCGAGCCGGAACTCGCCTCTGTCCCCTCCTTGTCGCGTGCGGAAAAAAATACAATGCAGCGTGTACGAGTATTTGCACATGTATAAAAATCGGATGGCGCGGTAACAAAAATTCTAAATTATACAGCACAAGTTGCAGCAATGCATGCGCATAAGTGAAATTACCTGCATACCTCCGTTTCCTCAAACTGTGTGTTCATAACTGGCACTAGGAGGATCGCAGTGCCACCACTGCGAGGAGGCCCAGGACTCTGCGCGGCATACGCTGGAAGAATGTCCAGCGTGGTCGGCACCGCGCAGAGACCTAAGGGGCGTTATTGGGATGGACCTCCCGTTGCCGGTCGTGGTCGACCACATGATCGGCAGCGAGAGGTCAAGAGCAGCGATTGCCTCCTTCTGCTAGATTGTGATAACGCAGAAGGAGGCAGCGGAGAGGGAGAGGGAAGCCGACCCGCTCTCCGCCAGGAGGTTAGCATCGGCGGGGCAACCCCGACGAGGCCGACGGCCCCCGTAAGGGGCCGCAGACGTAATGGCGGCGGTGGTACTACTTAGTACTTCCACCGCCGCCAAGGGGGGCTGGCCGTTAAGGCGCCCCCGAGGTGGACAGGTCGCGGGGGGCGAGGTGGAGCAATAATCCCCTCCCCCCCCTCTACAAAGATGCGACCTGACGGTCGACCCCCCTCCTTTTATTTTATAATATTTCATTTTACTCTATATTATAAATTTTATCTTTATCTTTTATTCCCCTTTATTTTGCCCCCCTTCTTATGTTTGTTGTCTTTTGTCCATTGTATTTATTTACTTATTATTATTTATTTATTTAATGACTTCTATTTTATCTATTTTATCTATACACTGTGACGTGGCAGCTTTTGCTGACGTCTATCCGAACCCTTTAACCGAGACCGGGTCACCTGCGAGCCGATGCGAATCGAGGCGAGCGTAGCGATCGATCTCCCTGGAGGCAACCGGTTTCCAGCGGCGGAAAATTTATCGCATTTGAATGTCGCGCCGCTGGGCGCGACACGAGGTTTCAGGGCCTGCTCCCTTGCAAGGGGAGCCGATACCTATCTTTGACTGCTAATTGGCGATAATCACCACGAGAAGACGCCCGGCAGACCTATCGCGGGACGGCGCTGACGGAGAAGACAACGGGGATTGGACCGAGCTCGGATCTGTCAACCCGGAGATGCCGACAAGGAAGTTACTTCTTAGGGATGTCCAACGGCCCAACCTTGCCGACTCTCATCCGGGAATGGCCATGAGAGCCCACCCGGAATGGCTCTGGTCCACCCCTACCGCCCTCGCAGCGTTATCGGACGCGGCCCCGAGAAACTAAACAATTATCGGAGGCCTGGGTCCGAATTCACTGAATTCGGCCCGGCAGCGAGGAGCCACGCGATAGGTCCGACCGTCGCGACAGCGAAGATAGATGAGGAAGTAGTGGGGACGCTCCGCTTCCGCGTTCCGAGCCGACACGAAGTAGGTGACTAGGACGCAGGACTGCGAAGTAGAGACACGTATTTTGTAATCGCGCTATCGGCTAAGTACTGTGCATCGACAGCATTTATCGGGCTAGAATCGCGCCGTTTGGTAAGTGCCGGTCATAATACTGCGAATAAAGTTCTGTGATTGCTCGTGTTGGCTCGGGACGTCTTTTGGAAGGTTCTGTAACCTATTTGCGCGGGCTAAGTGCTTCGGCGCGTCCGGGGTCCGAGACGAGTGTTCTCGCGCCGGCGCCGAAGCAGTGTGTCGTAGCGATCCCGAGTGGTTTTGCGGGACGTACGAATTTCGATTGCGGCCCTTTAGATTCACGATCCTCGGAAGTTCCACGGTGGGACGACGCGACGCGCCCGCTTCGATCTCGCTACGTGTTTGCCGTCCTCGCCTAGTCTCTTCGCACTGCGACGCGTATTCTATCGGGGCTCGGCGGAAATCGTGCCTTTCCAGGCTTGTATCATTCACGCGGAATCCTGTGACCGCCGAGTCCGACGCGAACCGGGAATATTACGCGCGAACGACCGAACACCCGTCGAAATCGATCGAGATCGCGCCGGCGGCCATCTTGTTCGCCACCGGCTCTCGCCGGTGGCCTGTCAACGTTAATTCCCGAGATAATAAACGATCTTTGTCTGCCGTAAATGTCTCGGTTCATTCTTTCCTTGTGAGAAACGTTCCCGTCGCGGGGAATGCCCCGTCTTTCATTCCACGTGTAACCTCGGACCCTTCTACCGCTATCCCAGGTCGCGCAATCCTCGTGTGTTCGGAAAAGTGATCCCTCGGGTTTGAATCCCGATTGTTTTCGTGCGGCACGAGTGCGTGCCTGGCGCCCGTAGGTCCCATTTCGAGCGCTCGAGGGAGAACAATTTCGAATACGCGAGTGATTGTTTGTCCCGGGAGGACCACGTTTCGCGCGACCGAGCGTGGCCCGGCCGTCAGGCCATAATTTCCCGAGTCCGGTCACCGATTCTGTCGAGAACCGGTGAACGGCGTGACAACACCTTTACATTTACTGATTTTATCTTTTATTTTATCATATTTTTAAGTTTTATGCGGGTTGACCAGGGGGGTGGGACGGGGGGAGGGGACAGACGCGAGCCGGAACTCGCCTCTGTCCCCTCCTTGTCGCGTGCGGAAAAAAATACAATGCAGCGTGTACGAGTATTTGCACATGTATAAAAATCGGATGGCGCGGTAACAAAAATTCTAAATTATACAGCACAAGTTGCAGCAATGCATGCGCATAAGTGAAATTACCTGCATACCTCCGTTTCCTCAAACTGTGTGTTCATAACTGGCACTAGGAGGATCGCAGTGCCACCACTGCGAGGAGGCCCAGGACTCTGCGCGGCATACGCTGGAAAAATGTCCAGCGTGGTCGGCACCGCGCAGAGACCTAAGGGACGTTATTGGGATGGACCTCCCGTTGCCGGTCGTGGTCGACCACATGATCGGCAGCGAGAGGTCAAGAGCAGCGATTGCCTCCTTCTGCGAGATTGTGATAACGCAGAAGGAGGCAGCGGAGAGGGAGAGGGAAGCCGACCCGCTCTCCGCCAGGAGGCTAGCATAGGCGGGGCAACCCCGACGAGGCCGACGGCCCCCGTAAGGGGCCGCAGACGTAATGGCGGCGGTGGTACTACTTAGTACTTCCACCGCCGCCAAGGGGGGCTGGCCGTTAAGGCGCCCCCGAGGTGGACAGGTCGCGGGGGGCGAGGTGGAGCAATAATCCCCTCCCCCCCCTCTACAAAGATGCGACCTGACGGTCGACCCCCCTCCTTTTATTTTATAATATTTCATTTTACTCTATATTATAAATTTTATCTTTATCTTTTATTCCCCTTTATTTTGCCCCCCTTCTTATGTTTGTTGTCTTTTGTCCATTGTATTTATTTACTTATTATTATTTATTTATTTAATGACTTCTATTTTATCTATTTTATCTATACACCTTTACATTTACTGATTTTATCTTTTATTTTATCATATTTTTAAGTTTTATGCGGGTTGACCAGGGGGGTGGGACGGGGGGAGGGGACAGACGCGAGCCGGAACTCGCCTCTGTCCCCTCCTTGTCGCGTGCGGAAACAAATACAATGCAGCGTGTACGAGTATTTGCACATGTATAAAAATCGGATGGCGCGGTAACAAAAATTCTAAATTATACAGCACAAGTTGCAGCAATGCATGCGCATAAGTTAAATTACCTGCATACCTCCGTTTCCTCATACTGTGTGTTCATAACTGGCACTAGGGGGATCGCAGTGCCACCACTGCGAGGAGGCCCAGGACTCTGCGCGGCATACGCTGGAAGAATGTCCAGCGTGGTCGGCACCGCGCAGAGACCTAAGGGGCGTTATTGGGATGGACCTCCCGTTGCCGGTCGTGGTCGACCACATGATCGGCAGCGAGAGGTCAAGAGCAGCGATTGCCTCCTTCTGCGAGATTGTGATAACGCAGAAGGAGGCAGCGGAGAGGGAGAGGGAAGCCGACCCGCTCTCCGCCAGGAGGCTAGCATCGGCGGGGCAACCCCGACGAGGCCGACGGCCCCCGTAAGGGGCCGCAGACGTAATGGCGGCGGTGGTACTACTTAGTACTTCCACCGCCGCCAAGGGGGGCTGGCCGTTAAGGCGCCCCCGAGGTGGACAGGTCGCGGGGGGCGAGGTGGAGCAATAATCCCCCCCCCCTCTACAAAGATGCGACCTGACGGTCGACCCCCCTCCTTTTATTTTATAATATTTCATTTTACTCTATATTATAAATTTTATCTTTATCTTTTATTCCCCTTTATTTTGTCCCCCTTCTTATGATTGTTGTGTTTTGTCCATTGTATTTATTTACTTATTATTATTTATTTATTTAATGACTTTTATTTTATCTATTTTATCTATACACCTTTACATTTACTGATTTTATCTTTTATTTTATCATATTTTTAAGTTTTATGCGGGTTGACCAGGGGGGTGGGACGGGGGGAGGGGACAGACGCGAGCCGGAACTCGCCTCTGTCCCCTCCTTGTCGCGTGCGGAAACAAATACAATGCAGCGTGTACGAGTATTTGCACATGTATAAAAATCGGATGGCGCGGTAACAAAAATTCTAAATTATACAGCACAAGTTGCAGCAATGCATGCGCATAAGTTAAATTACCTGCATACCTCCGTTTCCTCAAACTGTGTGTTCATAACTGGCACTAGGAGGATCGCAGTGCCACCACTGCGAGGAGGCCCAGGACTCTGCGCGGCATACGCTGGAAAAATGTCCAGCGTGGTCGGCACCGCGCAGAGACCTAAGGGACGTTATTTTGATGGACCTCCCGTTGCCGGTCGTGGTCGACCACATGATCGGCAGCGAGAGGTCAAGAGCAGCGATTGCCTAATTCTGCGAGATTGTGATAACGTAGAAGGAGGCAGCGGAGAGGGAAAGGGAAGCCGACCCGCTCTCCGCCAGGAGGCTAGCATAGGCGGGGCAACCCCGACGAGGCCGACGGCCCCCGTAAGGGGCCGCAGACGTAATGGCGGCGGTGGTACTACTTAGTACTTCCACCGCCGCCAAGGGGGGCTGGCCGTTAAGGCGCCCCCGAGGTGGACAGGTCGCGGGGGGCGAGGTGGAGCAATAATCCCCTCCCCCCCCTCTACAAAGATGCGACCTGACGGTCGACCCCCCTCCTTTTATTTTATAATATTTCATTTTACTCTATATTATAAATTTTATCTTTATCTTTTATTCCCCTTTATTTTGCCCCCCTTCTTATGTTTGTTGTCTTTTGTCCATTGTATTTATTTACTTATTATTATTTATTTATTTAATGACTTCTATTTTATCTATTTTATCTATACACTGTGACGTGGCAGCTTTTGCTGACGTCTATCCGAACCCTTTAACCGAGACCGGGTCACCTGCGAGCCGATGCGAATCGAGGCGAGCGTAGCGATCGATCTCCCTGGAGACAACCGGTTTCCAGCGGCGGAAAATTTATCGCATTTGAATGTCGCGCCGCTGGGCGCGACACGAGGTTTCAGGGCCTGCTCCCTTGCAAGGGGAGCCGATACCTATCTTTGACTGCTAATTGGCGATAATCACCACGAGAAGACGCCCGGCAGACCTATCGCGGGACGGCGCTGACGGAGAAGACAACGGGGATTGGACCGAGCTCGGATCTGTCAACCCGGAGATGCCGACAAGGAAGTTACTTCTTAGGGATGTCCAACGGCCCAACCTTGCCGACTCTCATCCGGGAATGGCCATGAGAGCCCACCCGGAATGGCTCGGGTCCACCCCTACCGCCCTCGCAGCGTTATCGGACGCGGCCCCGAGAAACTAAACAATTATCGGAGGCCTGGGTCCGAATTCACTGAATTCGGCCCGGCAGCGAGGAGCCACGCGATAGGTCCGACCGTCGCGACAGCGAAGATAGATGAGGAAGTAGTGGGGACGCTCCGCTTCCGCGTTCCGAGCCGACACGAAGTAGGTGACTAGGACGCAGGACTGCGAAGTAGAGACACGTATTTTGTAATCGCGCTATCGGCTAAGTACTGTGCATCGACAGCATTTATCGGGCTAGAATCGCGCCGTTTGGTAAGTGCCGGTCATAATACTGCGAATAAAGTTCTGTGATTGCTCGTGTTGGCTCGGGACGTCTTTTGGAAGGTTCTGTAACCTATTTGCGCGGGCTAAGTGCTTCGGCGCGTCCGGGGTCCGAGACGAGTGTTCTCGCGCCGGCGCCGAAGCAGTGTGTCGTAGCGATCCCGAGTGGTTTTGCGGGACGTACGAATTTCGATTGCGGCCCTTTAGATTCACGATCCTCGGAAGTTCCACGGTGGGACGACGCGACGCGCCCGCTTCGATCTCGCTACGTGTTTGCCGTCCTCGCCTAGTCTCTTCGCACTGCGACGCGTATTCTATCGGGGCTCGGCGGAAATCGTGCCTTTCCAGGCTTGTATCATTCACGCGGAATCCTGTGACCGCCGAGTCCGACGCGAACCGGGAATATTACGCGCGAACGACCGAACACCCGTCGAAATCGATCGAGATCGCGCCGGCGGCCATCTTGTTCGCCACCGGCTCTCGCCGGTGGCCTGTCAACGTTAATTCCCGAGATAATAAACGATCTTTGTCTGCCGTAAATGTCTCGGTTCATTCTTTCCCTGTGAGAAACGTTCCCGTCGCGGGGAATGCCCCGTCTTTCATTCCACGTGTAACCTCGGACCCTTCTACCGCTATCCCAGGTCGCGCAATCCTCGTGTGTTCGGAAAAGTGATCCCTCGGGTTTGAATCCCGATTGTTTTCGTGCGGCACGAGTGCGTGCCTGGCGCCCGTAGGTCCCATTTCGAGCGCTCGAGGGAGAACAATTTCGAATACGCGAGTGATTGTTTGTCCCGGGAGGACCACGTTTCGCGCGACCGAGCGTGGCCCGGCCGTCAGGCCATAATTTCCCGAGTCCGGTCACCGATTCTGTCGAGAACCGGTGAACGGCGTGACAACACCTTTACATTTACTGATTTTATCTTTTATTTTATCATATTTTTAAGTTTTATGCGGGTTGACCAGGGGGGTGGGACGGGGGGAGGGGACAGACGCGAGCCGGAACTCGCCTCTGTCCCCTCCTTGTCGCGTGCGGAAAAAAATACAATGCAGCGTGTACGAGTATTTGCACATGTATAAAAATCGGATGGCGCGGTAACAAAAATTCTAAATTATACAGCACAAGTTGCAGCAATGCATGCGCATAAGTGAAATTACCTGCATACCTCCGTTTCCTCAAACTGTGTGTTCATAACTGGCACTAGGAGGATCGCAGTGGCACCACTGCGAGGAGGCCCAGGACTCTGCGCGGCATACGCTGGAAGAATGTCCAGCGTGGTCGGCACCGCGCAGACACCTAAGGGGCGTTATTGGGATGGACCTCCCGTTGCCGGTCGTGGTCGACCACATGATCGGCAGCGAGAGGTCAAGAGCAGCGATTGCCTCCTTCTGCTAGATTGTGATAACGCAGAAGGAGGCAGCGGAGAGGGAGAGGGAAGCCGACCCGCTCTCCGCCAGGAGGCTAGCATCGGCGGGGCAACCCCGACGAGGCCGACGGCCCCCGTAAGGGGCCGCAGACGTAATGGCGGCGGTGGTACTACTTAGTACTTCCACCGCCGCCAAGGGGGGCTGGCCGTTAAGGCGCCCCCGAGGTGGACAGGTCGCGGGGGGCGAGGTGGAGCAATAATCCCCTCCCCCCCCTCTCTACAAAGATGCGACCTGCCGGTCGACCCCCCTCCTTTTATTTTATAATATTTCATTTTACTCTATATTATAAATTTTATCTTTATCTTTTATTCCCCTTTATTTTGTCCCTCTTCTTATGATTGTTGTGTTTTGTCCATTGTATTTATTTACTTATTATTATTTATTTATTTAATGACTTTTATTTTATCTATTTTATCTATACACCTTTACATTTACTGATTTTATCTTTTATTTTATCATATTTTTAAGTTTTATGCGGGTTGACCAGGGGGGTGGGACGGGGGGAGGGGACAGACGCGAGCCGGAACTCGCCTCTGTCCCCTCCTTGTCGCGTGCGGAAAAAAATACAATGCAGCGTGTACGAGTATTTGCACATGTATAAAAACGGATGGCGCGGTAACAAAAATTCTAAATTATACAGCACAAGTTGCAGCAATGCATGCGCATAAGTGAAATTACCTGCATACCTCCGTTTCCTCAAACTGTGTGTTCATAACTGGCACTAGGAGGATCGCAGTGCCACCACTGCGAGGAGGCCCAGGACTCTGCGCGGCATACGCTGGAAGAATGTCCAGCGTGGTCGGCACCGCGCAGAGACCTAAGGGGCGTTATTGGGATGGACCTCCCGTTGCCGGTCGTGGTCGACCACATGATCGGCAGCGAGAGGTCAAGAGCAGCGATTGCCTCCTTCTGCGAGATTGTGATAACGCAGAAGGAGGCAGCGGAGAGGGAAGCCGACCCGCTCTCCGCCAGGAGGCTAGCATCGGCGGGGCAACCCCGACGAGGCCGACGGCCCCCGTGAGGGGCCGCAGACGTAATGGCGGCGATGGTACTACTTAGTACTTCCACCGCCGCCAAGGGGGGCTGGCCGTTAAGGCGCCCCCGAGGTGGACAGGTCGCGGGGGGCGGGGTGGGGCAATAATCCCCTCCCCCCCCTCTACAAAGATGCGACCTGCCGGTCGACCCCCCTCCTTTTATTTTATAATATTTCATTTTACTCTATATTATAAATTTTATCTTTATCTTTTATTCCCCTTTATTTTGCCCCCCTTCTTATGTTTGTTGTCTTTTGTCCATTGTATTTATTTACTTATTATTATTTATTTATTTAATGACTTCTATTTTATCTATTTTATCTATACACCTTTACATTTACTGATTTTATCTTTTATTTTATCATATTTTTAAGTTTTATGCGGGTTGACCAGGGGGGTGGGACGGGGGGAGGGGACAGACGCGAGCCGGAATTCGCCTCTGTCCCCTCCTTGTCGCGTGCGGAAAAAAATACAATGCAGCGTGTACGAGTATTTGCACATGTATAAAAACGGATGGCGCGGTAACAAAAATTCTAAATTATACAGCACAAGTTGCAGCAATGCATGCGCATAAGTGAAATTACCTGCATACCTCCGTTTCCTCAAACTGTGTGTTCATAACTGGCACTAGGAGGATCGCAGTGCCACCACTGCGAGGAGGCCCAGGACTCTGCGCGGCATACGCTGGAAGAATGTCCAGCGTGGTCGGCACCGCGCAGAGACCTAAGGGGCGTTATTGGGATGGACCTCCCGTTGCCGGTCGTGGTCGACCACATGATCGGCAGCGAGAGGTCAAGAGCAGCGATTGCCTCCTTCTGCGAGATTGTGATAACGCAGAAGGAGGCAGCGGAGAGGGAGAGGGAAGCCGACCCGCTCTCCGCCAGGAGGCTAGCATAGGCGGGGCAACCCCGACGAGGCCGACGGCCCCCGTAAGGGGCCGCAGACGTAATGGCGGCGGTGGTACTACTTAGTACTTCCACCGCCGCCAAGGGGGGCTGGCCGTTAAGGCGCCCCCGAGGTGGACAGGTCGCGGGGGGCGAGGTGGAGCAATAATCCCCTCCCCCCCTCTACAAAGATGCGACCTGACGGTCGACCCCCCTCCTTTTATTTTATAATATTTCATTTTACTCTATATTATAAATTTTATCTTTATCTTTTATTCCCCTTTATTTTGCCCCCCTTCTTATGTTTGTTGTCTTTTGTCCATTGTATTTATTTACTTATTATTATTTATTTATTTAATGACTTCTATTTTATCTATTTTATCTATACACCTTTACATTTACTGATTTTATCTTTTATTTTATCATATTTTTAAGTTTTATGCGGGTTGACCAGGGGGGTGGGACGGGGGGAGGGGACAGACGCGAGCCGGAACTCGCCTCTGTCCCCTCCTTGTCGCGTGCGGAAAAAAATACAATGCAGCGTGTACGAGTATTTGCACATGTATAAAAATCGGATGGCGCGGTAACAAAAATTCTAAATTATACAGCACAAGTTGCAGCAATGCATGCGCATAAGTGAAATTACCTGCATACCTCCGTTTCCTCAAACTGTGTGTTCATAACTGGCACTAGGAGGATCGCAGTGCCACCACTGCGAGGAGGCCCAGGACTCTGCGCGGCATACGCTGGAAGAATGTCCAGCGTGGTCGGCACCGCGCAGAGACCTAAGGGGCGTTATTGGGATGGACCTCCCGTTGCCGGTCGTGGTCGACCACATGATCGGCAGCGAGAGGTCAAGAGCAGCGATTGCCTCCTTCTGCTAGATTGTGATAACGCAGAAGGAGGCAGCGGAGAGGGAGAGGGAAGCCGACCCGCTCTCCGCCAGGAGGCTAGCATCGGCGGGGCAACCCCGACGAGGCCGACGGCCCCCGTAAGGGGCCGCAGACGTAATGGCGGCGATGGTACTACTTAGTACTTCCACCGCCGCCAAGGGGGGCTGGCCGTTAAGGCGCCCCCGAGGTGGACAGGTCGCGGGGGGCGAGGTGGGGCAATAATCCCCTCCCCCCCTCTACAAAGATGCGAACTGCCGGTCGACCCCCTCCTTTTATTTTATAATATTTCATTTTACTCTTATTATAAATTTTATCTTTATCTTTTATTCCCCTTTATTTTGCCCCCCTTCTTATGTTTGTTGTGTTTTGTCCATTGTATTTATTTACTTATTATTATTTATTTATTTATTCACTTTTATTTTATCTATTTTATCTATACACCTTTTCAATTATTGATTTTATCTTTTATTTTATCATATTTTTAAGTTTTATGCGGGTTGACCAGGGGGGTGGGACGGGGGGAGGGGACAGACGCGAGCCGGAACTCGCCTCTGTCCCCTCCTTGTCGCGTGCGGAAAAAAATACAATGCAGCGTGTACGAGTATTTGCACATGTATAAAAATCGGATGGCGCGGTAACAAAAATTCTAAATTATACAGCACAAGTTGCAGCAATGCATGCGCATAAGTTAAATTACCTGCATACCTCCGTTTCCTCAAACTGTGTGTTCATAACTGGCACTAGGAGGATCGCAGTGCCACCACTGCGAGGAGGCCCAGGACTCTGCGCGGCATACGCTGGAAGAATGTCCAGCGTGGTCGGCACCGCGCAGAGACCTAAGGGGCGTTATTGGGATGGACCTCCCGTTGCCGGTCGTGGTCGACCACATGATCGGCAGCGAGAGGTCAAGAGCAGCGATTGCCTCCTTCTGCGAGATTGTGATAACGCAGAAGGAGGCAGCGGAGAGGGAGAGGGAAGCCGAGCCGCTCTCCGCCAGGAGGCTAGCATCGGCGGGGCAACCCCGACGAGGCCGACGGCCCCCGTAAGGGGCCGCAGACGTAATGGCGGCGATGGTACTACTTAGTACTTCCACCGCCGCCAAGGGGGGCTGGCCGTTAAGGCGCCCCCGAGGTGGACAGGTCGCGGGGGGCGGGGTGGGGCAATAATCCCCTGCCCCCCCTCTACAAAGATGCGAACTGCCGGTCGACCCTCTCCTTTTATTTTATAATATTTCATTTTACTCTATATTATAAATTTTATCTTTATCTTTTATTCCCCTTTATTTTGCCCCCCTTCTTATGTTTGTTGTCTTTTGTCCATTGTAGTAGTAAATAGATTTATTTTGTTTGCCTTTCGGCCTTAAAATGGGGGGTACATGTGTGTTTGTGTCAGTGTATGTTTATTTGAATATTTTCTAACTTATTCTTCCTTTTTTCTAAAACTCTCCTCATCCACTCTGTGCCCTCTTTGTCTCCTTTCAGAATTCCTCGCACTCCTATGTCTACTCTTTTCAGCTCCTTACATTCTCTTACCATGTGGATTAGGGTCTCTGGCTTCTCTTTACATAGTCTGCAGACTCTATCCTTCTCCTTAGTCCAGTACTTGTTGTTCTGTTCCTCATTCCCACATCTGAATCTGGCAATCATTCTTTGGTCTCTGCCCTCGTATGCTTTGCATAGGTATCCAGCCATCTGAGCATCCCTGATTTCTCTATACTGTTTGTTGTATCTGCTTTCTGTTATTTTGTCATATTGCCATTGTAACTGCTCCGCTCTATCGGTTTGTATCAGAAATTCTTCGTACTTTTTACCTTCTCTTCTTTCCGCTTCCATTGTTTCCATGTCTATTCCTTTGTTGAAATAATATGAGTCTCTTGTTTTTTCCCATTTTGACTTCCTCTTTTCTTGTTTCCTGTCTATCTCTTTCCAACTTTCTCTTATAATTGCGTTGCTACTCTGACTTTTGGTTTTCTCCTCGTATCTTAATGCTCTTCTTCCTGCTTCTATTCTTATTTTGTCCGTTTTTGTTTCTTCTAGTATTAGATATGCAGGTGTGTTAAAATCTAGTCCTAAGGTCCAGCGTATATACTTCTCCTGTATTTTTTCCATTTTCTCAGCCTCCATCCATCCCCATATCTCTGAAGCGTACAGTAAAATACTTTTAACTAAACTGTTAAACATCTTCATTCGCCTCTCATAGTTGTTTCTAAACTTTCTTTGACCTATTCCCCATACTTGTGCCATAGCTATTCTTGCTTTTTTCGTTGTTTCTCTTACATGTGCTTCGCTGCTTCCGTTTTTCTGGAAATGGTATCCTAGATATTTAAACTCCTTCACTTCCTCTAGTTTTTGTCCTTGGTATTCCCATTCCTCTTTTTTCTTCTTCCCCCTCCCTTTATGGAATATCATAATTTTGGTTTTATCCGTATTCAGCTGTAGTTCTTTGTCATCGAAGTATTTTGCGACTCTTTTTATCATATCTTTCAGATCTTGAGGGTCTTTCGCTAGTAACGCCATATCGTCAGCATACGCTAACGTCCAAATTTTTTCTCTCCGTATTACAATACCTCCCGCTTGGTTTTTCCTCATTGTCTCTTCTAGGTCCGCTATGTACAAGTTAAATAGAGTCGGACTCAGTGGGCAACCTTGTCTTACACCCTTTGTTGTCCAGAATTTTGATGTCGTTTGTCCGTTGATTCTTACTATGTTCCTTGTTTCCTCATAGATTTCTCCGATTCTTATCCTTAGCCGTCTACTGATGTCTTGTTTTTCCATAGTTTTCTTTAATTTTTCTCTATTTATTTTATCGAAGGCTGCACTCAAATCTATAAAGCATGTATACAATTTCCCTCCTTTGGTCTGTATCTCCCTGTTTACTATGTAATTTAGAATAAAAATGTTGTCTATTGTTGATCTACCGCTTCTAAAACCTGCTTGGGTGTCAGGGATTATATTCTTCATTTCCAATTCGTCCTTTAGTCGTTTCTCTAAGACCATTGCGTATATCTTGTAAGCAGTGTTGAGAATTGTTATTCCTCGATAATTACTTATTTTCTCTCTGTCACCCTTCTTAAAAATGGGTGAAATCACCCCTTCTTTCCATCTCTCTGGAAACCCTTTACCTTTCCATACCTCATTGAAAATTTCTGTTAGCCTTCTTATTATTTTTGCATTTCCGAAAATCCAGGCTTCGTTTTCAATTCTATCCTCTCCGGCTGCCTTTTTCTTTTTCAATTTCTTTATTTGATCCCTTACTTCTAGTTCTGTTATTTCCTCCTCTCTGCTAGTCTCGATTTCTTCTTCCTCCTTTTCTTTTCTGTTGTAGTCATCTTCCCCTTCTAATAACTCTTTAAAGTATTCTTTCCATTCCTCCATTCCTATTTTTTCTGTGATTCCTATTCTCTTTCTTCTTTCTTTGTTTATGAAATCCCAGATTTGATTCTCGTCTTTGATCTGGCTTATCTCTTTCTCCATGTTCTCCTGTAGTTCTCTTTTTCTTTCTTCGCATACTTTCTTGAATTCCCTTTTCTTTTCCTGGTAATTTTCTTTTTCACCATTTCCTTTCTTCCATTTTCTCAGGGCTTTTCTCGCCTCCCTTTTCTTATTTGTACATTCCGCGTTCCACCATTTAAAGCTTCCTATTCTCCATTTCTTTATCTGGATTACTTTTCTCTGCACTGCTTTATTTATACTATCTGTTAATTCTTCGACCATGTCGTCAATGTGTGACTTGTTAAAGTTTCTTTTTTCTAGTTCCTTTTGGAACTCCCGTATGCTATCTTCTGTCCAGACACTCTTTATTCTATTGCTTTTTTCGCTTTGCTCTTTTTGTCTTTCCATTTTCTTGTACAGTTCTACTATAACGGGCATATGGTCTGACTCGATTCTTTCTTCTACTGTTAGTTTCTTGATATTTTCAGTCGTCTCTGCGTTCGCTATTACATAGTCTATCACCGTGCTTCCTCTTGGGCCGACATACGTGAATTCTCCTGCCTCATCTCCTTCCGTGTTACCATTTAGTATGTTCCACCCTCTCTCCTCCGTTAATTCCAATAATAGTTTGCCTTCCGAATTTATCTTTTTGTCTTTAGAATTCCTTGTCTTGTTTTTTTCTCCGAATTGGTAGATATTACCTTCCCGGCCTGTTCTCGCATTGAAATCCCCTCCCACTATCAATTTTCCTTCCTCTATTTCCCTTATCCCCCGTTGTATTTCTTCCTTTGTGCTTCCCATATCTTTGCTATATACTGTTATTATTCTCCATCTTTCGTCTTCTATCCTTATTCTTCTCTCTTCTCCAAAGTTTAATTCTTTTCCTGTTTCCTCTTCTTGTATGCTTTTCCTTAGGCCGGTAATAATTCCTCCGCTCGCTCTACCTTTCTTGTTTTCTCTGGTTGCATATTTACAATTCCAATTAAATTCGTGTGGTAATATTCCTTTTATTTTTTCCCATTGTTTTTCTTCTATCCATGTCTCTATTAGTCCAATAAAATCCCATTGCTTAACAAAATCCCAAAAATTCTTATCTTTATTTGTTAGACCAGCTATATTCCAGAATCCTATTTTAACTGTGCTATACTCGTATTTGGCTTTTGTTTTCTCCTTATTTACATCATTTGATCTGATTTCCTTAGCCACTTCACCTTGGTTGTAAATTGTCATGTGCATTCCGGGTGTGGACGTGTTCATGTTTGTCTGCCCTGGCTCGATGTTCTCCCGTTGTTTAGAGATTCCTCGTGTGCTGTCTGCTCCAGAATTTTTTTTCTTCGACTCCTGTTTCGTCTTCTTTCCAGTGAAAAAATTTTTCTCCGATTTGCAGTTTTTTGTAGCCTATTTTAACTTTCTCTCCTTTATTTTTTTCTGTTCTTGCTATTTCGTAGATTTCTCTCTGAATTTCTCTCTCCCTTTTAGTTAGATCGTTCTCTATATAGATTTTTTTACCTTTGAGTTTATTTTTCTTCAGCATTATCATCTTTTTCTGTTGCCAGTTCTTTGCTTTCGCTAACAGTATGTTTTCTCCTTGGTTCTTCTTTATCCAGAATGCATCTTCTATTTCTACCTCCTCTTGTAATTCGTCCTTTATTAACTTCTCCGCTGTTTGCTTTGGGGTTGCCTCTATTTTCAGGTCTTCCCCTTTAATTATTATGTTGTTTTTTCTCACTCTTTTTTCTCTCTCCTCTTCACCTTTTTCTATTCTTTTTATTCTTTCCAGCAGATCTTGATGTTCTTTTTCCTTCGATTCCAAGCCTTTTATTCTTTCTTCTATTTCTCTTTTTTCTTTTTCCCATTCTGCTTGTCTACGGATCCAATCTTCTTTTAGGTTTTTCAATTCTTGTTTTATCTCACTGTTCTCTTGTTTTATTTCCATTGTGTCTTTCTTTATTGATTTTATTAATTCAGTTAATTCTTCCATATTTTTGTCTTTGTCTTCTGCCGCGGTACACGTATCTCTCTCTTCTTTGGTTCCTTCCCCCTCTTTTTCTTTCTTAGGTGGTGATCTTCCTATCTTTCTTTGTTTTTGGAAGTTTTCTAATATTTCCTTTTCTGCCTTTTCTCTCTCTCTATCCCCCTCTCTTTTTCTTTTGAAAGATTCCTCTATACTTCCCACGCTCCCAGCTCTTTGACGTCCTAGCTGTACCGCCAACGTTGGTCTTCCTTTCTTTCTTAGTTTATCGTTGTTGTTTTTATCTGTGGAGCTCATTAGCAGGTGCTATTTTTAGTTATCCTAAATCTTTTCCGGCTACCCACCTTATCGACCGATCGATGCCTTATCGGTCAATATTTCTACTCCTCTTGATCCTCTCACCTGGCTCCACCTATTATCTCGCTGCTTAATTGCTTGTCACACGTCACTATACCGACTGTTTCTTACTTGCCACGTGTTATGGAGAGGTTTTTCCTCCTATTTCTGCCTAAACGTTGTTTCTCCTTACTTTCTCTTACATCTGGCTCCTTCCCTTGATGCTTCCGCCTCCTCTACCTTTGCTCTCTGATTTTTCTCCGTTAGTTTTCCCACTTAAAACTCCAAAAAATCGCTTAACACTCTAACACACGTCTTTACTCTCTCAGTGCCTCCTGGCGCCCCCCTTTTGTCCATTGTATTTATTTACTTATTATTATTTATTTATTTAATGACTTCTATTTTATCTATTTTATCTATACACCTTTTCAATTATTGATTTTATCTTTTATTTTATCATATTTTTAAGTTTTATGCGGGTTGACCAGGGGGGTGGGACGGGGGGAGGGGACAGACGCGAGCCCGAACTCGCCTCTGTCCCCTCCTTGTCGCGTGCGGAAAAAAATACAATGCAGCGTGTACGAGTATTTGCACATGTATAAAAATCGGATGGCGCGGTAACAAAAATTCTAAATTATACAGCACAAGTTGCAGCAATGCATGCGCATAAGTTAAATTACCTGCATACCTCCGTTTCCTCAAACTGTGTGTTCATAACTGGCACTAGGAGGATCGCAGTGCCACCACTGCGAGGAGGCCCAGGACTCTGCGCGGCATACGCTGGAAGAATGTCCAGCGTGGTCGGCACCGCGCAGAGACCTAAGGGGCGTTATTGGGATGGACCTCCCGTTGCCGGTCGTGGTCGACCACATGATCGGCAGCGAGAGGTCAAGAGCAGCGATTGCCTCCTTCTGCTAGATTGTGATAACGCAGAAGGAGGCAGCGGAGAGGGAGAGGGAAGCCGACCCGCTCTCCGCCAGGAGGCTAGCATCGGCGGGGCAACCCCGACGAGGCCGACGGCCCCCGTAAGGGGCCGCAGACGTAATGGCGGCGGTGGTACTACTTAGTACTTCCACCGCCGCCAAGGGGGGCTGGCCGTTAAGGCGCCCCCGAGGTGGACAGGTCGCGGGGGGCGAGGTGGAGCAATAATCCCCTCCTCCCCCTCTACAAAGATGCGACCTGCCGGTCGACCCCCCTCCTTTTATTTTATAATATTTCATTTTACTCTATATTATAAATTTTATCTTTATCTTTTATTCCCCTTTATTTTGCCCCCCTTCTTATGTTTGTTGTGTTTTGTCCATTGTATTTATTTACTTATTATTATTTATTTATTTAATGACTTTTATTTTATCTATTTTATCTATACACCTTTACATTTACTGATTTTATCTTTTATTTTATCATATTTTTAAGTTTTATGCGGGTTGACCAGGGGGGTGGGACGGGGGGAGGGGACAGACGCGAGCCGGAACTCGCCTCTGTCCCCTCCTTGTCGCGTGCGGAAACAAATACAATGCAGCGTGTACGAGTATTTGCACATGTATAAAAATCGGATGGAGCGGTAACAAAAATTCTAAATTATACAGCACAAGTTGCAGCAATGCATGCGCATAAGTTAAATTACCTGCATACCTCCGTTTCCTCATACTGTGTGTTCATAACTGGCACTAGGAGGATCGCAGTGCCACCACTGCGAGGAGGCCCAGGACTCTGCGCGGCATACGCTGGAAGAATGTCCAGCGTGGTCGGCACCGCGCAGAGACCTAAGGGGCGTTATTGGGATGGACCTCCCGTTGCCGGTCGTGGTCGACCACATGATCGGCAGCGAGAGGTCAAGAGCAGCGATTGCCTCCTTCTGCGAGATTGTGATAACGCAGAAGGAGGCAGCGGAGAGGGAGAGGGAAGCCGACCCGCTCTCCGCCAGGAGGCTAGCATCGGCGGGGCAACCCCGACGAGGCCGACGGCCCCCGTGAGGGGCCGCAGACGTAATGGCGGCGATGGTACTACTTAGTACTTCCACCGCCGCCAAGGGGGGCTGGCCGTTAAGGCGCCCCCGAGGTGGACAGGTCGCGGGGGGCGGGGTGGGGCAATAATCCCCTGCCCCCCCTCTACAAAGATGCGAACTGCCGGTCGACCCCCTCCTTTTATTTTATAATATTTCATTTTACTCTATATTATAAATTTTATCTTTATCTTTTATTCCCCTTTATTTTGTCCCCCTTCTTATGATTGTTGTGTTTTGTCCATTGTATTTATTTACTTATTATTATTTATTTATTTAATGACTTTTATTTTATCTATTTTATCTATACACCTTTACATTTACTGATTTTATCTTTTATTTTATCATATTTTTAAGTTTTATGCGGGTTGACCAGGGGGGTGGGACGGGGGGAGGGGACAGACGCGAGCCGGAACTCGCCTCTGTCCCCTCCTTGTCGCGTGCGGAAACAAATACAATGCAGCGTGTACGAGTATTTGCACATGTATAAAAATCGGATGGCGCGGTAACAAAAATTCTAAATTATACAGCACAAGTTGCAGCAATGCATGCGCATAAGTTAAATTACCTGCATACCTCCGTTTCCTCAAACTGTGTGTTCATAACTGGCACTAGGAGGATCGCAGTGCCACCACTGCGAGGAGGCCCAGGACTCTGCGCGGCATACGCTGGAAAAATGTCCAGCGTGGTCGGCACCGCGCAGAGACCTAAGGGACGTTATTTTGATGGACCTCCCGTTGCCGGTCGTGGTCGACCACATGATCGGCAGCGAGAGGTCAAGAGCAGCGATTGCCTAATTCTGCGAGATTGTGATAACGTAGAAGGAGGCAGCGGAGAGGGAAAGGGAAGCCGACCCGCTCTCCGCCAGGAGGCTAGCATAGGCGGGGCAACCCCGACGAGGCCGACGGCCCCCGTAAGGGGCCGCAGACGTAATGGCGGCGGTGGTACTACTTAGTACTTCCACCGCCGCCAAGGGGGGCTGGCCGTTAAGGCGCCCCCGAGGTGGACAGGTCGCGGGGGGCGAGGTGGAGCAATAATCCCCTCCCCCCCCTCTACAAAGATGCGACCTGACGGTCGACCCCCCGCCTTTTATTATATAATATTTCATTTTACTCTATATTATAAATTTTATCTTTATCTTTTATTCCCCTTTATTTTGTCCCCCTTCTTATGATTGTTGTGTTTTGTCCATTGTATTTATTTACTTATTATTATTTATTTATTTAATGACTTTTATTTTATCTATTTTATCTATACACCTTTACATTTACTGATTTTATCTTTTATTTTATCATATTTTTAAGTTTTATGCGGGTTGACCAGGGGGGTGGGACGGGGGGAGGGGACAGACGCGAGCCGGAACTCGCCTCTGTCCCCTCCTTGTCGCGTGCGGAAACAAATACAATGCAGCGTGTACGAGTATTTGCACATGTATAAAAATCGGATGGCGCGGTAACAAAAATTCTAAATTATACAGCACAAGTTGCAGCAATGCATGCGCATAAGTTAAATTACCTGCATACCTCCGTTTCCTCAAACTGTGTGTTCATAACTGGCACTAGGAGGATCGCAGTGCCACCACTGCGAGGAGGCCCAGGACTCTGCGCGGCATACGCTGGAAAAATGTCCAGCGTGGTCGGCACCGCGCAGAGACCTAAGGGACGTTATTTTGATGGACCTCCCGTTGCCGGTCGTGGTCGACCACATGATCGGCAGCGAGAGGTCAAGAGCAGCGATTGCCTAATTCTGCGAGATTGTGATAACGTAGAAGGAGGCAGCGGAGAGGGAAAGGGAAGCCGACCCGCTCTCCGCCAGGAGGCTAGCATAGGCGGGGCAACCCCGACGAGGCCGACGGCCCCCGTAAGGGGCCGCAGACGTAATGGCGGCGGTGGTACTACTTAGTACTTCCACCGCCGCCAAGGGGGGCTGGCCGTTAAGGCGCCCCCGAGGTGGACAGGTCGCGGGGGGCGAGGTGGAGCAATAATCCCCTCCCCCCCCTCTACAAAGATGCGACCTGACGGTCGACCCCCCTCCTTTTATTTTATAATATTTCATTTTACTCTATATTATAAATTTTATCTTTATCTTTTATTCCCCTTTATTTTGCCCCCCTTCTTATGTTTGTTGTCTTTTGTCCATTGTATTTATTTACTTATTATTATTTATTTATTTAATGACTTCTATTTTATCTATTTTATCTATACACTGTGACGTGGCAGCTTTTGCTGACGTCTATCCGAACCCTTTAACCGAGACCGGGTCACCTGCGAGCCGATGCGAATCGAGGCGAGCGTAGCGATCGATCTCCCTGGAGACAACCGGTTTCCAGCGGCGGAAAATTTATCGCATTTGAATGTCGCGCCGCTGGGCGCGACACGAGGTTTCAGGTCCTGCTCCCTTGCAAGGGGAGCCGATACCTATCTTTGACTGCTAATTGGCGATAATCACCACGAGAAGACGCCCGGCAGACCTATCGCGGGACGGCGCTGACGGAGAAGACAACGGGGATTGGACCGAGCTCGGATCTGTCAACCCGGAGATGCCGACAAGGAAGTTACTTCTTAGGGATGTCCAACGGCCCAACCTTGCCGACTCTCATCCGGGAATGGCCATGAGAGCCCACCCGGAATGGCTCGGGTCCACCCCTACCGCCCTCGCAGCGTTATCGGACGCGGCCCCGAGAAACTAAACAATTATCGGAGGCCTGGGTCCGAATTCACTGAATTCGGCCCGGCAGCGAGGAGCCACGCGATAGGTCCGACCGTCGCGACAGCGAAGATAGATGAGGAAGTAGTGGGGACGCTCCGCTTCCGCGTTCCGAGCCGACACGAAGTAGGTGACTAGGACGCAGGACTGCGAAGTAGAGACACGTATTTTGTAATCGCGCTATCGGCTAAGTACTGTGCATCGACAGCATTTATCGGGCTAGAATCGCGCCGTTTGGTAAGTGCCGGTCATAATACTGCGAATAAAGTTCTGTGATTGCTCGTGTTGGCTCGGGACGTCTTTTGGAAGGTTCTGTAACCTATTTGCGCGGGCTAAGTGCTTCGGCGCGTCCGGGGTCCGAGACGAGTGTTCTCGCGCCGGCGCCGAAGCAGTGTGTCGTAGCGATCCCGAGTGGTTTTGCGGGACGTACGAATTTCGATTGCGGCCCTTTAGATTCACGATCCTCGGAAGTTCCACGGTGGGACGACGCGACGCGCCCGCTTCGATCTCGCTACGTGTTTGCCGTCCTCGCCTAGTCTCTTCGCACTGCGACGCGTATTCTATCGGGGCTCGGCGGAAATCGTGCCTTTCCAGGCTTGTATCATTCACGCGGAATCCTGTGACCGCCGAGTCCGACGCGAACCGGGAATATTACGCGCGAACGACCGAACACCCGTCGAAATCGATCGAGATCGCGCCGGCGGCCATCTTGTTCGCCACCGGCTCTCGCCGGTGGCCTGTCAACGTTAATTCCCGAGATAATAAACGATCTTTGTCTGCCGTAAATGTCTCGGTTCATTCTTTCCCTGTGAGAAACGTTCCCGTCGCGGGGAATGCCCCGTCTTTCATTCCACGTGTAACCTCGGACCCTTCTACCGCTATCCCAGGTCGCGCAATCCTCGTGTGTTCGGAAAAGTGATCCCTCGGGTTTGAATCCCGATTGTTTTCGTGCGGCACGAGTGCGTGCCTGGCGCCCGTAGGTCCCATTTCGAGCGCTCGAGGGAGAACAATTTCGAATACGCGAGTGATTGTTTGTCCCGGGAGGACCACGTTTCGCGCGACCGAGCGTGGCCCGGCCGTCAGGCCATAATTTCCCGAGTCCGGTCACCGATTCTGTCGAGAACCGGTGAACGGCGTGACAACACCTTTACATTTACTGATTTTATCTTTTATTTTATCATATCTTTAAGTTTTATGCGGGTTGACCAGGGGGGTGGGACGGGGGGAGGGGACAGACGCGAGCCGGAACTCGCCTCTGTCCCCTCCTTGTCGCGTGCGGAAAAAAATACAATGCAGCGTGTACGAGTATTTGCACATGTATAAAAATCGGATGGCGCGGTAACAAAAATTCTAAATTATACAGCACAAGTTGCAGCAATGCATGCGCATAAGTGAAATTACCTGCATACCTCCGTTTCCTCAAACTGTGTGTTCATAACTGGCACTAGGAGGATCGCAGTGCCACCACTGCGAGGAGGCCCAGGACTCTGCGCGGCATACGCTGGAAGAATGTCCAGCGTGGTCGGCACCGCGCAGAGACCTAAGGGGCGTTATTGGGATGGACCTCCCGTTGCCGGTCGTGGTCGACCACATGATCGGCAGCGAGAGGTCAAGAGCAGCGATTGCCTCCTTCTGCTAGATTGTGATAACGCAGAAGGAGGCAGCGGAGAGGGAGAGGGAAGCCGACCCGCTCTCCGCCAGGAGGCTAGCATCGGCGGGGCAACCCCGACGAGGCCGACGGCCCCCGTAAGGGGCCGCAGACGTAATGGCGGCGGTGGTACTACTTAGTACTTCCACCGCCGCCAAGGGGGGCTGGCCGTTAAGGCGCCCCCGAGGTGGACAGGTCGCGGGGGGCGAGGTGGAGCAATAATCCCCTCCCCCCCCTCTCTACAAAGATGCGACCTGCCGGTCGACCCCCCTCCTTTTATTTTATAATATTTCATTTTACTCTATATTATAAATTTTATCTTTATCTTTTATTCCCCTTTATTTTGTCCCTCTTCTTATGATTGTTGTGTTTTGTCCATTGTATTTATTTACTTATTATTATTTATTTATTTAATGACTTTTATTTTATCTATTTTATCTATACACCTTTACATTTACTGATTTTATCTTTTATTTTATCATATTTTTAAGTTTTATGCGGGTTGACCAGGGGGGTGGGACGGGGGGAGGGGACAGACGCGAGCCGGAACTCGCCTCTGTCCCCTCCTTGTCGCGTGCGGAAAAAAATACAATGCAGCGTGTACGAGTATTTGCACATGTATAAAAATCGGATGGCGCGGTAACAAAAATTCTAAATTATACAGCACAAGTTGCAGCAATGCATGCGCATAAGTGAAATTACCTGCATACCTCCGTTTCCTCAAACTGTGTGTTCATAACTGGCACTAGGAGGATCGCAGTGCCACCACTGCGAGGAGGCCCAGGACTCTGCGCGGCATACGCTGGAAGAATGTCCAGCGTGGTCGGCACCGCGCAGAGACCTAAGGGGCGTTATTGGGATGGACCTCCCGTTGCCGGTCGTGGTCGACCACATGATCGGCAGCGAGAGGTCAAGAGCAGCGATTGCCTCCTTCTGCTAGATTGTGATAACGCAGAAGGAGGCAGCGGAGAGGGAGAGGGAAGCCGACCCGCTCTCCGCCAGGAGGCTAGCATCGGCGGGGCAACCCCGACGAGGCCGACGGCCCCCGTAAGGGGCCGCAGACGTAATGGCGGCGGTGGTACTACTTAGTACTTCCACCGCCGCCAAGGGGGGCTGGCCGTTAAGGCGCCCCCGAGGTGGACAGGTCGCGGGGGGCGAGGTGGAGCAATAATCCCCTCCCCCCCCTCTCTACAAAGATGCGACCTGCCGGTCGACCCCCCTCCTTTTATTTTATAATATTTCATTTTACTCTATATTATAAATTTTATCTTTATCTTTTATTCCCTTTTATTTTGTCCCTCTTCTTATGATTGTTGTGTTTTGTCCATTGTATTTATTTACTTATTATTATTTATTTATTTAATGACTTTTATTTTATCTATTTTATCTATACACCTTTACATTTACTGATTTTATCTTTTATTTTATCATATTTTTAAGTTTTATGCGGGTTGACCAGGGGGGTGGGACGGGGGGAGGGGACAGACGCGAGCCGGAACTCGCCTCTGTCCCCTCCTTGTCGCGTGCGGAAAAAAATACAATGCAGCGTGTACGAGTATTTGCACATGTATAAAAACGGATGGCGCGGTAACAAAAATTCTAAATTATACAGCACAAGTTGCAGCAATGCATGCGCATAAGTGAAATTACCTGCATACCTCCGTTTCCTCAAACTGTGTGTTCATAACTGGCACTAGGAGGATCGCAGTGCCACCACTGCGAGGAGGCCCAGGACTCTGCGCGGCATACGCTGGAAGAATGTCCAGCGTGGTCGGCACCGCGCAGAGACCTAAGGGGCGTTATTGGGATGGACCTCCCGTTGCCGTTCGTGGTCGACCACATGATCGGCAGCGAGAGGTCAAGAGCAGCGATTGCCTCCTTCTGCGAGATTGTGATAACGCAGAAGGAGGCAGCGGAGAGGGAGAGGGAAGCCGACCCGCTCTCCGCCAGGAGGCTAGCATCGGCGGGGCAACCCCGACGAGGCCGACGGCCCCCGTGAGGGGCCGCAGACGTAATGGCGGCGATGGTACTACTTAGTACTTCCACCGCCGCCAAGGGGGGCTGGCCGTTAAGGCGCCCCCGAGGTGGACAGGTCGCGGGGGGCGGGGTGGGGCAATAATCCCCTCCCCCCCCTCTACAAAGATGCGACCTGCCGGTCGACCCCCCTCCTTTTATTTTATAATATTTCATTTTACTCTATATTATAAATTTTATCTTTATCTTTTATTCCCCTTTATTTTGCCCCCCTTCTTATGTTTGTTGTCTTTTGTCCATTGTATTTATTTACTTATTATTATTTATTTATTTAATGACTTCTATTTTATCTATTTTATCTATACACCTTTACATTTACTGATTTTATCTTTTATTTTATCATATTTTTAAGTTTTATGCGGGTTGACCAGGGGGGTGGGACGGGGGGAGGGGACAGACGCGAGCCGGATTTCGCCTCTGTCCCCTCCTTGTCGCGTGCGGAAAAAAATACAATGCAGCGTGTACGAGTATTTGCACATGTATAAAAACGGATGGCGCGGTAACAAAAATTCTAAATTATACAGCACAAGTTGCAGCAATGCATGCGCATAAGTGAAATTACCTGCATACCTCCGTTTCCTCAAACTGTGTGTTCATAACTGGCACTAGGAGGATCGCAGTGCCACCACTGCGAGGAGGCCCAGGACTCTGCGCGGCATACGCTGGAAGAATGTCCAGCGTGGTCGGCACCGCGCAGAGACCTAAGGGGCGTTATTGGGATGGACCTCCCGTTGCCGGTCGTGGTCGACCACATGATCGGCAGCGAGAGGTCAAGAGCAGCGATTGCCTCCTTCTGCGAGATTGTGATAACGCAGAAGGAGGCAGCGGAGAGGGAGAGGGAAGCCGACCCGCTCTCCGCCAGGAGGCTAGCATAGGCGGGGCAACCCCGACGAGGCCGACGGCCCCCGTAAGGGGCCGCAGACGTAATGGCGGCGGTGGTACTACTTAGTACTTCCACCGCCGCCAAGGGGGGCTGGCCGTTAAGGCGCCCCCGAGGTGGACAGGTCGCGGGGGGCGAGGTGGAGCAATAATCCCCTCCCCCCCTCTACAAAGATGCGACCTGACGGTCGACCCCCCTCCTTTTATTTTATAATATTTCATTTTACTCTATATTATAAATTTTATCTTTATCTTTTATTCCCCTTTATTTTGCCCCCCTTCTTATGTTTGTTGTCTTTTGTCCATTGTATTTATTTACTTATTATTATTTATTTATTTAATGACTTCTATTTTATCTATTTTATCTATACACCTTTACATTTACTGATTTTATCTTTTATTTTATCATATTTTTAAGTTTTATGCGGGTTGACCAGGGGGGTGGGACGGGGGGAGGGGACAGACGCGAGCCGGAACTCGCCTCTGTCCCCTCCTTGTCGCGTGCGGAAAAAAATACAATGCAGCGTGTACGAGTATTTGCACATGTATAAAAATCGGATGGCGCGGTAACAAAAATTCTAAATTATACAGCACAAGTTGCAGCAATGCATGCGCATAAGTGAAATTACCTGCATACCTCCGTTTCCTCAAACTGTGTGTTCATAACTGGCACTAGGAGGATCGCAGTGCCACCACTGCGAGGAGGCCCAGGACTCTGCGCGGCATACGCTGGAAGAATGTCCAGCGTGGTCGGCACCGCGCAGAGACCTAAGGGGCGTTATTGGGATGGACCTCCCGTTGCCGGTCGTGGTCGACCACATGATCGGCAGCGAGAGGTCAAGAGCAGCGATTGCCTCCTTCTGCGAGATTGTGATAACGCAGAAGGAGGCAGCGGAGAGGGAGAGGGAAGCCGACCCGCTCTCCGCCAGGAGGCTAGCATCGGCGGGGCAACCCCGACGAGGCCGACGGCCCCCGTGAGGGGCCGCAGACGTAATGGCGGCGATGGTACTACTTAGTACTTCCACCGCCGCCAAGGGGGGCTGGCCGTTAAGGCGCCCCCGAGGTGGACAGGTCGCGGGGGGCGGGGTGGGGCAATAATCCCCTCCCCCCCCTCTACAAAGATGCGACCTGCCGGTCGACCCCCCTCCTTTTATTTTATAATATTTCATTTTACTCTATATTATAAATTTTATCTTTATCTTTTATTCCCCTTTATTTTGCCCCCCTTCTTATGTTTGTTGTCTTTTGTCCATTGTATTTATTTACTTATTATTATTTATTTATTTAATGACTTCTATTTTATCTATTTTATCTATACACCTTTACATTTACTGATTTTATCTTTTATTTTATCATATTTTTAAGTTTTATGCGGGTTGACCAGGGGGGTGGGACGGGGGGAGGGGACAGACGCGAGCCGGAACTCGCCTCTGTCCCCTCCTTGTCGCGTGCGGAAAAAAATACAATGCAGCGTGTACGAGTATTTGCACATGTATAAAAACGGATGGCGCGGTAACAAAAATTCTAAATTATACAGCACAAGTTGCAGCAATGCATGCGCATAAGTGAAATTACCTGCATACCTCCGTTTCCTCAAACTGTGTGTTCATAACTGGCACTAGGAGGATCGCAGTGCCACCACTGCGAGGAGGCCCAGGACTCTGCGCGGCATACGCTGGAAGAATGTCCAGCGTGGTCGGCACCGCGCAGAGACCTAAGGGGCGTTATTGGGATGGACCTCCCGTTGCCGGTCGTGGTCGACCACATGATCGGCAGCGAGAGGTCAAGAGCAGCGATTGCCTCCTACTGCGAGATTGTGATAACGCAGAAGGAGGCAGCGGAGAGGGAGAGGGAAGCCGACCCGCTCTCCGCCAGGAGGCTAGCATAGGCGGGGCAACCCCGACGAGGCCGACGGCCCCCGTAAGGGGCCGCAGACGTAATGGCGGCGGTGGTACTACTTAGTACTTCCACCGCCGCCAAGGGGGGCTGGCCGTTAAGGCGCCCCCGAGGTGGACAGGTCGCGGGGGGCGAGGTGGAGCAATAATCCCCTCCCCCCCCTCTCTACAAAGATGCGACCTGCCGGTCGACCCCCCTCCTTTTATTTTATAATATTTCATTTTACTCTATATTATAAATTTTATCTTTATCTTTTATTCCCCTTTATTTTGTCCCTCTTCTTATGATTGTTGTGTTTTGTCCATTGTATTTATTTACTTATTATTATTTATTTATTTAATGACTTTTATTTTATCTATTTTATCTATACACCTTTACATTTACTGATTTTATCTTTTATTTTATCATATTTTTAAGTTTTATGCGGGTTGACCAGGGGGGTGGGACGGGGGGAGGGGACAGACGCGAGCCGGAACTCGCCTCTGTCCCCTCCTTGTCGCGTGCGGAAAAAAATACAATGCAGCGTGTACGAGTATTTGCACATGTATAAAAACGGATGGCGCGGTAACAAAAATTCTAAATTATACAGCACAAGTTGCAGCAATGCATGCGCATAAGTGAAATTACCTGCATACCTCCGTTTCCTCAAACTGTGTGTTCATAACTGGCACTAGGAGGATCGCAGTGCCACCACTGCGAGGAGGCCCAGGACTCTGCGCGGCATACGCTGGAAGAATGTCCAGCGTGGTCGGCACCGCGCAGAGACCTAAGGGGCGTTATTGGGATGGACCTCCCGTTGCCGTTCGTGGTCGACCACATGATCGGCAGCGAGAGGTCAAGAGCAGCGATTGCCTCCTTCTGCGAGATTGTGATAACGCAGAAGGAGGCAGCGGAGAGGGAGAGGGAAGCCGACCCGCTCTCCGCCAGGAGGCTAGCATCGGCGGGGCAACCCCGACGAGGCCGACGGCCCCCGTGAGGGGCCGCAGACGTAATGGCGGCGATGGTACTACTTAGTACTTCCACCGCCGCCAAGGGGGGCTGGCCGTTAAGGCGCCCCCGAGGTGGACAGGTCGCGGGGGGCGGGGTGGGGCAATAATCCCCTCCCCCCCCTCTACAAAGATGCGACCTGCCGGTCGACCCCCCTCCTTTTATTTTATAATATTTCATTTTACTCTATATTATAAATTTTATCTTTATCTTTTATTCCCCTTTATTTTGCCCCCCTTCTTATGTTTGTTGTCTTTTGTCCATTGTATTTATTTACTTATTATTATTTATTTATTTAATGACTTCTATTTTATCTATTTTATCTATACACCTTTACATTTACTGATTTTATCTTTTATTTTATCATATTTTTAAGTTTTATGCGGGTTGACCAGGGGGGTGGGACGGGGGGAGGGGACAGACGCGAGCCGGAATTCGCCTCTGTCCCCTCCTTGTCGCGTGCGGAAAAAAATACAATGCAGCGTGTACGAGTATTTGCACATGTATAAAAACGGATGGCGCGGTAACAAAAATTCTAAATTATACAGCACAAGTTGCAGCAATGCATGCGCATAAGTGAAATTACCTGCATACCTCCGTTTCCTCAAACTGTGTGTTCATAACTGGCACTAGGAGGATCGCAGTGCCACCACTGCGAGGAGGCCCAGGACTCTGCGCGGCATACGCTGGAAGAATGTCCAGCGTGGTCGGCACCGCGCAGAGACCTAAGGGGCGTTATTGGGATGGACCTCCCGTTGCCGGTCGTGGTCGACCACATGATCGGCAGCGAGAGGTCAAGAGCAGCGATTGCCTCCTTCTGCGAGATTGTGATAACGCAGAAGGAGGCAGCGGAGAGGGAGAGGGAAGCCGACCCGCTCTCCGCCAGGAGGCTAGCATAGGCGGGGCAACCCCGACGAGGCCGACGGCCCCCGTAAGGGGCCGCAGACGTAATGGCGGCGGTGGTACTACTTAGTACTTCCACCGCCGCCAAGGGGGGCTGGCCGTTAAGGCGCCCCCGAGGTGGACAGGTCGCGGGGGGCGAGGTGGAGCAATAATCCCCTCCCCCCCTCTACAAAGATGCGACCTGACGGTCGACCCCCCTCCTTTTATTTTATAATATTTCATTTTACTCTATATTATAAATTTTATCTTTATCTTTTATTCCCCTTTATTTTGCCCCCCTTCTTATGTTTGTTGTCTTTTGTCCATTGTATTTATTTACTTATTATTATTTATTTATTTAATGACTTCTATTTTATCTATTTTATCTATACACCTTTACATTTACTGATTTTATCTTTTATTTTATCATATTTTTAAGTTTTATGCGGGTTGACCAGGGGGGTGGGACGGGGGGAGGGGACAGACGCGAGCCGGAACTCGCCTCTGTCCCCTCCTTGTCGCGTGCGGAAAAAAATACAATGCAGCGTGTACGAGTATTTGCACATGTATAAAAATCGGATGGCGCGGTAACAAAAATTCTAAATTATACAGCACAAGTTGCAGCAATGCATGCGCATAAGTGAAATTACCTGCATACCTCCGTTTCCTCAAACTGTGTGTTCATAACTGGCACTAGGAGGATCGCAGTGCCACCACTGCGAGGAGGCCCAGGACTCTGCGCGGCATACGCTGGAAGAATGTCCAGCGTGGTCGGCACCGCGCAGAGACCTAAGGGGCGTTATTGGGATGGACCTCCCGTTGCCGGTCGTGGTCGACCACATGATCGGCAGCGAGAGGTCAAGAGCAGCGATTGCCTCCTTCTGCGAGATTGTGATAACGCAGAAGGAGGCAGCGGAGAGGGAGAGGGAAGCCGACCCGCTCTCCGCCAGGAGGCTAGCATCGGCGGGGCAACCCCGACGAGGCCGACGGCCCCCGTGAGGGGCCGCAGACGTAATGGCGGCGATGGTACTACTTAGTACTTCCACCGCCGCCAAGGGGGGCTGGCCGTTAAGGCGCCCCCGAGGTGGACAGGTCGCGGGGGGCGGGGTGGGGCAATAATCCCCTCCCCCCCCTCTACAAAGATGCGACCTGCCGGTCGACCCCCCTCCTTTTATTTTATAATATTTCATTTTACTCTATATTATAAATTTTATCTTTATCTTTTATTCCCCTTTATTTTGCCCCCCTTCTTATGTTTGTTGTCTTTTGTCCATTGTATTTATTTACTTATTATTATTTATTTATTTAATGACTTCTATTTTATCTATTTTATCTATACACCTTTACATTTACTGATTTTATCTTTTATTTTATCATATTTTTAAGTTTTATGCGGGTTGACCAGGGGGGTGGGACGGGGGGAGGGGACAGACGCGAGCCGGAACTCGCCTCTGTCCCCTCCTTGTCGCGTGCGGAAAAAAATACAATGCAGCGTGTACGAGTATTTGCACATGTATAAAAATCGGATGGCGCGGTAACAAAAATTCTAAATTATACAGCACAAGTTGCAGCAATGCATGCGCATAAGTGAAATTACCTGCATACCTCCGTTTCCTCAAACTGTGTGTTCATAACTGGCACTAGGAGGATCGCAGTGCCACCACTGCGAGGAGGCCCAGGACTCTGCGCGGCATACGCTGGAAGAATGTCCAGCGTGGTCGGCACCGCGCAGAGACCTAAGG
Source organism: Lasioglossum baleicum (assembly GCF_051020765.1). Lineage (NCBI taxonomy): Eukaryota > Metazoa > Arthropoda > Insecta > Hymenoptera > Halictidae > Lasioglossum > Lasioglossum baleicum. The sequence goes on from NW_027469083.1 coordinate 1,733,812, forward strand.
GGCGTTATTGGGATGGACCTCCCGTTGCCGGTCGTGGTCGACCACATGATCGGCAGCGAGAGGTCAAGAGCAGCGATTGCCTCCTTCTGCGAGATTGTGATAACGCAGAAGGAGGCAGCGGAGAGGGAGAGGGAAGCCGACCCGCTCTCCGCCAGGAGGCTAGCATCGGCGGGGCAACCCCGACGAGGCCGACGGCCCCCGTGAGGGGCCGCAGACGTAATGGCGGCGATGGTACTACTTAGTACTTCCACCGCCGCCAAGGGGGGCTGGCCGTTAAGGCGCCCCCGAGGTGGACAGGTCGCGGGGGGCGGGGTGGGGCAATAATCCCCTCCCCCCCCTCTACAAAGATGCGACCTGCCGGTCGACCCCCCTCCTTTTATTTTATAATATTTCATTTTACTCTATATTATAAATTTTATCTTTATCTTTTATTCCCCTTTATTTTGCCCCCCTTCTTATGTTTGTTGTCTTTTGTCCATTGTATTTATTTACTTATTATTATTTATTTATTTAATGACTTCTATTTTATCTATTTTATCTATACACCTTTACATTTACTGATTTTATCTTTTATTTTATCATATTTTTAAGTTTTATGCGGGTTGACCAGGGGGGTGGGACGGGGGGAGGGGACAGACGCGAGCCGGAACTCGCCTCTGTCCCCTCCTTGTCGCGTGCGGAAAAAAATACAATGCAGCGTGTACGAGTATTTGCACATGTATAAAAACGGATGGCGCGGTAACAAAAATTCTAAATTATACAGCACAAGTTGCAGCAATGCATGCGCATAAGTGAAATTACCTGCATACCTCCGTTTCCTCAAACTGTGTGTTCATAACTGGCACTAGGAGGATCGCAGTGCCACCACTGCGAGGAGGCCCAGGACTCTGCGCGGCATACGCTGGAAGAATGTCCAGCGTGGTCGGCACCGCGCAGAGACCTAAGGGGCGTTATTGGGATGGACCTCCCGTTGCCGGTCGTGGTCGACCACATGATCGGCAGCGAGAGGTCAAGAGCAGCGATTGCCTCCTTCTGCGAGATTGTGATAACGCAGAAGGAGGCAGCGGAGAGGGAGAGGGAAGCCGACCCGCTCTCCGCCAGGAGGCTAGCATAGGCGGGGCAACCCCGACGAGGCCGACGGCCCCCGTAAGGGGCCGCAGACGTAATGGCGGCGGTGGTACTACTTAGTACTTCCACCGCCGCCAAGGGGGGCTGGCCGTTAAGGCGCCCCCGAGGTGGACAGGTCGCGGGGGGCGAGGTGGAGCAATAATCCCCTCCCCCCCCTCTACAAAGATGCGACCTGACGGTCGACCCCCCTCCTTTTATTTTATAATATTTCATTTTACTCTATATTATAAATTTTATCTTTATCTTTTATTCCCCTTTATTTTGCCCCCCTTCTTATGTTTGTTGTCTTTTGTCCATTGTATTTATTTATTTATTTAATGACTTCTATTTTATCTATTTTGTCTATACACCTTTACATTTACTGATTTTATCTTTTATTTTATCATATTTTTAAGTTTTATGCGGGTTGACCAGGGGGGTGGGACGGGGGGAGGGGACAGACGCGAGCCGGAACTCGCCTCTGTCCCCTCCTTGTCGCGTGCGGAAAAAAATACAATGCAGCGTGTACGAGTATTTGCACATGTATAAAAATCGGATGGCGCGGTAACAAAAATTCTAAATTATACAGCACAAGTTGCAGCAATGCATGCGCATAAGTGAAATTACCTGCATACCTCCGTTTCCTCAAACTGTGTGTTCATAACTGGCACTAGGAGGATCGCAGTGCCACCACTGCGAGGAGGCCCAGGACTCTGCGCGGCATACGCTGGAAGAATGTCCAGCGTGGTCGGCACCGCGCAGAGACCTAAGGGGCGTTATTGGGATGGACCTCCCGTTGCCGGTCGTGGTCGACCACATGATCGGCAGCGAGAGGTCAAGAGCAGCGATTGCCTCCTTCTGCTAGATTGTGATAACGCAGAAGGAGGCAGCGGAGAGGGAGAGGGAAGCCGACCCGCTCTCCGCCAGGAGGCTAGCATCGGCGGTGCAACCCCGACGAGGCCGACGGCCCCCGTAAGGGGCCGCAGACGTAATGGCGGCGATGGTACTACTTAGTACTTCCACCGCCGCCAAGGGGGGCTGGCCGTTAAGGCGCCCCCGAGGTGGACAGGTCGCGGGGGGCGAGGTGGGGCAATAATCCCCTCCCCCCCTCTACAAAGATGCGAACTGCCGGTCGACCCCCTCCTTTTATTTTATAATATTTCATTTTACTCTTATTATAAATTTTATCTTTATCTTTTATTCCCCTTTATTTTGCCCCCCTTCTTATGTTTGTTGTGTTTTGTCCATTGTATTTATTTACTTATTATTATTTATTTATTTATTGACTTTTATTTTATCTATTTTATCTATACACCTTTTCAATTATTGATTTTATCTTTTATTTTATCATATTTTTAAGTTTTATGCGGGTTGACCAGGGGGGTGGGACGGGGGGAGGGGACAGACGCGAGCCGGAACTCGCCTCTGTCCCCTCCTTGTCGCGTGCGGAAAAAAATACAATGCAGCGTGTACGAGTATTTGCACATGTATAAAAATCGGATGGCGCGGTAACAAAAATTCTAAATTATACAGCACAAGTTGCAGCAATGCATGCGCATAAGTTAAATTACCTGCATACCTCCGTTTCCTCAAACTGTGTGTTCATAACTGGCACTAGGAGGATCGCAGTGCCACCACTGCGAGGAGGCCCAGGACTCTGCGCGGCATACGCTGGAAGAATGTCCAGCGTGGTCGGCACCGCGCAGAGACCTAAGGGGCGTTATTGGGATGGACCTCCCGTTGCCGGTCGTGGTCGACCACATGATCGGCAGCGAGAGGTCAAGAGCAGCGATTGCCTCCTTCTGCGAGATTGTGATAACGCAGAAGGAGGCAGCGGAGAGGGAGAGGGAAGCCGACCCGCTCTCCGCCAGGAGGCTAGCATCGGCGGGGCAACCCCGACGAGGCCGACGGCCCCCGTGAGGGGCCGCAGACGTAATGGCGGCGATGGTACTACTTAGTACTTCCACCGCCGCCAAGGGGGGCTGGCCGTTAAGGCGCCCCCGAGGTGGACAGGTCGCGGGGGGCGGGGTGGGGCAATAATCCCCTCCCCCCCCTCTACAAAGATGCGACCTGCCGGTCGACCCCCCTCCTTTTATTTTATAATATTTCATTTTACTCTATATTATAAATTTTATCTTTATCTTTTATTCCCCTTTATTTTGCCCCCCTTCTTATGTTTGTTGTCTTTTGTCCATTGTATTTATTTACTTATTATTATTTATTTATTTAATGACTTCTATTTTATCTATTTTATCTATACACCTTTACATTTACTGATTTTATCTTTTATTTTATCATATTTTTAAGTTTTATGCGGGTTGACCAGGGGGGTGGGACGGGGGGAGGGGACAGACGCGAGCCGGAACTCGCCTCTGTCCCCTCCTTGTCGCGTGCGGAAAAAAATACAATGCAGCGTGTACGAGTATTTGCACATGTATAAAAACGGATGGCGCGGTAACAAAAATTCTAAATTATACAGCACAAGTTGCAGCAATGCATGCGCATAAGTGAAATTACCTGCATACCTCCGTTTCCTCAAACTGTGTGTTCATAACTGGCACTAGGAGGATCGCAGTGCCACCACTGCGAGGAGGCCCAGGACTCTGCGCGGCATACGCTGGAAGAATGTCCAGCGTGGTCGGCACCGCGCAGAGACCTAAGGGGCGTTATTGGGATGGACCTCCCGTTGCCGGTCGTGGTCGACCACATGATCGGCAGCGAGAGGTCAAGAGCAGCGATTGCCTCCTTCTGCGAGATTGTGATAACGCAGAAGGAGGCAGCGGAGAGGGAGAGGGAAGCCGACCCGCTCTCCGCCAGGAGGCTAGCATAGGCGGGGCAACCCCGACGAGGCCGACGGCCCCCGTAAGGGGCCGCAGACGTAATGGCGGCGGTGGTACTACTTAGTACTTCCACCGCCGCCAAGGGGGGCTGGCCGTTAAGGCGCCCCCGAGGTGGACAGGTCGCGGGGGGCGAGGTGGAGCAATAATCCCCTCCCCCCCCTCTACAAAGATGCGACCTGACGGTCGACCCCCCTCCTTTTATTTTATAATATTTCATTTTACTCTATATTATAAATTTTATCTTTATCTTTTATTCCCCTTTATTTTGCCCCCCTTCTTATGTTTGTTGTCTTTTGTCCATTGTATTTATTTATTTATTTAATGACTTCTATTTTATCTATTTTGTCTATACACCTTTACATTTACTGATTTTATCTTTTATTTTATCATATTTTTAAGTTTTATGCGGGTTGACCAGGGGGGTGGGACGGGGGGAGGGGACAGACGCGAGCCGGAACTCGCCTCTGTCCCCTCCTTGTCGCGTGCGGAAAAAAATACAATGCAGCGTGTACGAGTATTTGCACATGTATAAAAATCGGATGGCGCGGTAACAAAAATTCTAAATTATACAGCACAAGTTGCAGCAATGCATGCGCATAAGTGAAATTACCTGCATACCTCCGTTTCCTCAAACTGTGTGTTCATAACTGGCACTAGGAGGATCGCAGTGCCACCACTGCGAGGAGGCCCAGGACTCTGCGCGGCATACGCTGGAAGAATGTCCAGCGTGGTCGGCACCGCGCAGAGACCTAAGGGGCGTTATTGGGATGGACCTCCCGTTGCCGGTCGTGGTCGACCACATGATCGGCAGCGAGAGGTCAAGAGCAGCGATTGCCTCCTTCTGCGAGATTGTGATAACGCAGAAGGAGGCAGCGGAGAGGGAGAGGGAAGCCGACCCGCTCTCCGCCAGGAGGCTAGCATCGGCGGGGCAACCCCGACGAGGCCGACGGCCCCCGTGAGGGGCCGCAGACGTAATGGCGGCGATGGTACTACTTAGTACTTCCACCGCCGCCAAGGGGGGCTGGCCGTTAAGGCGCCCCCGAGGTGGACAGGTCGCGGGGGGCGGGGTGGGGCAATAATCCCCTCCCCCCCCTCTACAAAGATGCGACCTGCCGGTCGACCCCCCTCCTTTTATTTTATAATATTTCATTTTACTCTATATTATAAATTTTATCTTTATCTTTTATTCCCCTTTATTTTGCCCCCCTTCTTATGTTTGTTGTCTTTTGTCCATTGTATTTATTTACTTATTATTATTTATTTATTTAATGACTTCTATTTTATCTATTTTATCTATACACCTTTACATTTACTGATTTTATCTTTTATTTTATCATATTTTTAAGTTTTATGCGGGTTGACCAGGGGGGTGGGACGGGGGGAGGGGACAGACGCGAGCCGGAACTCGCCTCTGTCCCCTCCTTGTCGCGTGCGGAAAAAAATACAATGCAGCGTGTACGAGTATTTGCACATGTATAAAAATCGGATGGCGCGGTAACAAAAATTCTAAATTATACAGCACAAGTTGCAGCAATGCATGCGCATAAGTGAAATTACCTGCATACCTCCGTTTCCTCAAACTGTGTGTTCATAACTGGCACTAGGAGGATCGCAGTGCCACCACTGCGAGGAGGCCCAGGACTCTGCGCGGCATACGCTGGAAGAATGTCCAGCGTGGTCGGCACCGCGCAGAGACCTAAGGGGCGTTATTGGGATGGACCTCCCGTTGCCGGTCGTGGTCGACCACATGATCGGCAGCGAGAGGTCAAGAGCAGCGATTGCCTCCTTCTGCGAGATTGTGATAACGCAGAAGGAGGCAGCGGAGAGGGAGAGGGAAGCCGACCCGCTCTCCGCCAGGAGGCTAGCATCGGCGGGGCAACCCCGACGAGGCCGACGGCCCCCGTGAGGGGCCGCAGACGTAATGGCGGCGATGGTACTACTTAGTACTTCCACCGCCGCCAAGGGGGGCTGGCCGTTAAGGCGCCCCCGAGGTGGACAGGTCGCGGGGGGCGGGGTGGGGCAATAATCCCCTCCCCCCCCTCTACAAAGATGCGACCTGCCGGTCGACCCCCCTCCTTTTATTTTATAATATTTCATTTTACTCTATATTATAAATTTTATCTTTATCTTTTATTCCCCTTTATTTTGCCCCCCTTCTTATGTTTGTTGTCTTTTGTCCATTGTATTTATTTACTTATTATTATTTATTTATTTAATGACTTCTATTTTATCTATTTTATCTATACACCTTTACATTTACTGATTTTATCTTTTATTTTATCATATTTTTAAGTTTTATGCGGGTTGACCAGGGGGGTGGGACGGGGGGAGGGGACAGACGCGAGCCGGAACTCGCCTCTGTCCCCTCCTTGTCGCGTGCGGAAAAAAATACAATGCAGCGTGTACGAGTATTTGCACATGTATAAAAACGGATGGCGCGGTAACAAAAATTCTAAATTATACAGCACAAGTTGCAGCAATGCATGCGCATAAGTGAAATTACCTGCATACCTCCGTTTCCTCAAACTGTGTGTTCATAACTGGCACTAGGAGGATCGCAGTGCCACCACTGCGAGGAGGCCCAGGACTCTGCGCGGCATACGCTGGAAGAATGTCCAGCGTGGTCGGCACCGCGCAGAGACCTAAGGGGCGTTATTGGGATGGACCTCCCGTTGCCGGTCGTGGTCGACCACATGATCGGCAGCGAGAGGTCAAGAGCAGCGATTGCCTCCTTCTGCGAGATTGTGATAACGCAGAAGGAGGCAGCGGAGAGGGAGAGGGAAGCCGACCCGCTCTCCGCCAGGAGGCTAGCATAGGCGGGGCAACCCCGACGAGGCCGACGGCCCCCGTAAGGGGCCGCAGACGTAATGGCGGCGGTGGTACTACTTAGTACTTCCACCGCCGCCAAGGGGGGCTGGCCGTTAAGGCGCCCCCGAGGTGGACAGGTCGCGGGGGGCGAGGTGGAGCAATAATCCCCTCCCCCCCCTCTACAAAGATGCGACCTGACGGTCGACCCCCCTCCTTTTATTTTATAATATTTCATTTTACTCTATATTATAAATTTTATCTTTATCTTTTATTCCCCTTTATTTTGCCCCCCTTCTTATGTTTGTTGTCTTTTGTCCATTGTATTTATTTATTTATTTAATGACTTCTATTTTATCTATTTTGTCTATACACCTTTACATTTACTGATTTTATCTTTTATTTTATCATATTTTTAAGTTTTATGCGGGTTGACCAGGGGGGTGGGACGGGGGGAGGGGACAGACGCGAGCCGGAACTCGCCTCTGTCCCCTCCTTGTCGCGTGCGGAAAAAAATACAATGCAGCGTGTACGAGTATTTGCACATGTATAAAAATCGGATGGCGCGGTAACAAAAATTCTAAATTATACAGCACAAGTTGCAGCAATGCATGCGCATAAGTGAAATTACCTGCATACCTCCGTTTCCTCAAACTGTGTGTTCATAACTGGCACTAGGAGGATCGCAGTGCCACCACTGCGAGGAGGCCCAGGACTCTGCGCGGCATACGCTGGAAGAATGTCCAGCGTGGTCGGCACCGCGCAGAGACCTAAGGGGCGTTATTGGGATGGACCTCCCGTTGCCGGTCGTGGTCGACCACATGATCGGCAGCGAGAGGTCAAGAGCAGCGATTGCCTCCTTCTGCTAGATTGTGATAACGCAGAAGGAGGCAGCGGAGAGGGAGAGGGAAGCCGACCCGCTCTCCGCCAGGAGGCTAGCATCGGCGGTGCAACCCCGACGAGGCCGACGGCCCCCGTAAGGGGCCGCAGACGTAATGGCGGCGATGGTACTACTTAGTACTTCCACCGCCGCCAAGGGGGGCTGGCCGTTAAGGCGCCCCCGAGGTGGACAGGTCGCGGGGGGCGAGGTGGGGCAATAATCCCCTCCCCCCCTCTACAAAGATGCGAACTGCCGGTCGACCCCCTCCTTTTATTTTATAATATTTCATTTTACTCTTATTATAAATTTTATCTTTATCTTTTATTCCCCTTTATTTTGCCCCCCTTCTTATGTTTGTTGTGTTTTGTCCATTGTATTTATTTACTTATTATTATTTATTTATTTATTGACTTTTATTTTATCTATTTTATCTATACACCTTTTCAATTATTGATTTTATCTTTTATTTTATCATATTTTTAAGTTTTATGCGGGTTGACCAGGGGGGTGGGACGGGGGGAGGGGACAGACGCGAGCCGGAACTCGCCTCTGTCCCCTCCTTGTCGCGTGCGGAAAAAAATACAATGCAGCGTGTACGAGTATTTGCACATGTATAAAAATCGGATGGCGCGGTAACAAAAATTCTAAATTATACAGCACAAGTTGCAGCAATGCATGCGCATAAGTTAAATTACCTGCATACCTCCGTTTCCTCAAACTGTGTGTTCATAACTGGCACTAGGAGGATCGCAGTGCCACCACTGCGAGGAGGCCCAGGACTCTGCGCGGCATACGCTGGAAGAATGTCCAGCGTGGTCGGCACCGCGCAGAGACCTAAGGGGCGTTATTGGGATGGACCTCCCGTTGCCGGTCGTGGTCGACCACATGATCGGCAGCGAGAGGTCAAGAGCAGCGATTGCCTCCTTCTGCTAGATTGTGATAACGCAGAAGGAGGCAGCGGAGAGGGAGAGGGAAGCCGACCCGCTCTCCGCCAGGAGGCTAGCATCGGCGGGGCAACCCCGACGAGGCCGACGGCCCCCGTAAGGGGCCGCAGACGTAATGGCGGCGGTGGTACTACTTAGTACTTCCACCGCCGCCAAGGGGGGCTGGCCGTTAAGGCGCCCCCGAGGTGGACAGGTCGCGGGGGGCGAGGTGGAGCAATAATCCCCTCCTCCCCCTCTACAAAGATGCGACCTGCCGGTCGACCCCCCTCCTTTTATTTTATAATATTTCATTTTACTCTATATTATAAATTTTATCTTTATCTTTTATTCCCCTTTATTTTGCCCCCCTTCTTATGTTTGTTGTGTTTTGTCCATTGTATTTATTTACTTATTATTATTTATTTATTGACTTTTATTTTATCTATTTTATCTATACACCTTTTCAATTATTGATTTTATCTTTTATTTTATCATATTTTTAAGTTTTATGCGGGTTGACCAGGGGGGTGGGACGGGGGGAGGGGACAGACGCGAGCCGGAACTCGCCTCTGTCCCCTCCTTGTCGCGTGCGGAAACAAATACAATGCAGCGTGTACGAGTATTTGCACATGTATAAAAATCGGATGGCGCGGTAACAAAAATTCTAAATTATACAGCACAAGTTGCAGCAATGCATGCGCATAAGTTAAATTACCTGCATACCTCCGTTTCCTCATACAGTGTGTTCATAACTGGCACTAGGAGGATCGCAGTGCCACCACTGCGAGGAGGCCCAGGACTCTGCGCGGCATACGCTGGAAGAATGTCCAGCGTGGTCGGCACCGCGCAGAGACCTAAGGGGCGTTATTGGGATGGACCTCCCGTTGCCGGTCGTGGTCGACCACATGATCGGCAACGAGAGGTCAAGAGCAGCGATTGCCTCCTTCTGCGAGATTGTGATAACGCAGAAGGAGGCAGCGGAGAGGGAGAGGGAAGCCGAGCCGCTCTCCGCCAGGAGGCTAGCATCGGCGGGGCAACCCCGACGAGGCCGACGGCCCCCGTAAGGGGCCGCAGACGTAATGGCGGCGATGGTACTACTTAGTACTTCCACCGCCGCCAAGGGGGGCTGGCCGTTAAGGCGCCCCCGAGGTGGACAGGTCGCGGGGGGCGGGGTGGGGCAATAATCCCCTGCCCCCCCTCTACAAAGATGCGAACTGCCGGTCGACCCTCTCCTTTTATTTTATAATATTTCATTTTACTCTATATTATAAATTTTATCTTTATCTTTTATTCCCCTTTATTTTGCCCCCCTTCTTATGTTTGTTGTCTTTTGTCCATTGTATTTATTTACTTATTATTATTTATTTATTTAATGACTTCTATTTTATCTATTTTATCTATACACCTTTTCAATTATTGATTTTATCTTTTATTTTATCATATTTTTAAGTTTTATGCGGGTTGACCAGGGGGGTGGGACGGGGGGAGGGGACAGACGCGAGCCCTAACTCGCCTCTGTCCCCTCCTTGTCGCGTGCGGAAAAAAATACAATGCAGCGTGTACGAGTATTTGCACATGTATAAAAATCGGATGGCGCGGTAACAAAAATTCTAAATTATACAGCACAAGTTGCAGCAATGCATGCGCATAAGTTAAATTACCTGCATACCTCCGTTTCCTCAAACTGTGTGTTCATAACTGGCACTAGGAGGATCGCAGTGCCACCACTGCGAGGAGGCCCAGGACTCTGCGCGGCATACGCTGGAAGAATGTCCAGCGTGGTCGGCACCGCGCAGAGACCTAAGGGGCGTTATTGGGATGGACCTCCCGTTGCCGGTCGTGGTCGACCACATGATCGGCAGCGAGAGGTCAAGAGCAGCGATTGCCTCCTTCTGCTAGATTGTGATAACGCAGAAGGAGGCAGCGGAGAGGGAGAGGGAAGCCGACCCGCTCTCCGCCAGGAGGCTAGCATCGGCGGGGCAACCCCGACGAGGCCGACGGCCCCCGTAAGGGGCCGCAGACGTAATGGCGGCGGTGGTACTACTTAGTACTTCCACCGCCGCCAAGGGGGGCTGGCCGTTAAGGCGCCCCCGAGGTGGACAGGTCGCGGGGGGCGAGGTGGAGCAATAATCCCCTCCTCCCCCTCTACAAAGATGCGACCTGCCGGTCGACCCCCCTCCTTTTATTTTATAATATTTCATTTTACTCTATATTATAAATTTTATCTTTATCTTTTATTCCCCTTTATTTTGCCCCCCTTCTTATGTTTGTTGTGTTTTGTCCATTGTATTTATTTACTTATTATTATTTATTTATTTAATGACTTTTATTTTATCTATTTTATCTATACACCTTTACATTTACTGATTTTATCTTTTATTTTATCATATTTTTAAGTTTTATGCGGGTTGACCAGGGGGGTGGGACGGGGGGAGGGGACAGACGCGAGCCGGAACTCGCCTCTGTCCCCTCCTTGTCGCGTGCGGAAACAAATACAATGCAGCGTGTACGAGTATTTGCACATGTATAAAAATCGGATGGCGCGGTAACAAAAATTCTAAATTATACAGCCCAAGTTGCAGCAATGCATGCGCATAAGTTAAATTACCTGCATACCTCCGTTTCCTCATACTGTGTGTTCATAACTGGCACTAGGAGGATCGCAGTGCCACCACTGCGAGGAGGCCCAGGACTCTGCGCGGCATACGCTGGAAGAATGTCCAGCGTGGTCGGCACCGCGCAGAGACCTAAGGGGCGTTATTGGGATGGACCTCCCGTTGCCGGTCGTGGTCGACCACATGATCGGCAGCGAGAGGTCAAGAGCAGCGATTGCCTCCTTCTGCGAGATTGTGATAACGCAGAAGGAGGCAGCGGAGAGGGAGAGGGAAGCCGACCCGCTCTCCGCCAGGAGGCTAGCATCGGCGGGGCAACCCCGACGAGGCCGACGGCCCCCGTGAGGGGCCGCAGACGTAATGGCGGCGATGGTACTACTTAGTACTTCCACCGCCGCCAAGGGGGGCTGGCCGTTAAGGCGCCCCCGAGGTGGACAGGTCGCGGGGGGCGGGGTGGGGCAATAATCCCCTGCCCCCCCTCTACAAAGATGCGAACTGCCGGTCGACCCCCTCCTTTTATTTTATAATATTTCATTTTACTCTATATTATAAATTTTATCTTTATCTTTTATTCCCCTTTATTTTGCCCCCCTTCTTATGTTTGTTGTGTTTTGTCCATTGTATTTATTTACTTATTATTATTTATTTATTTGATGACTTTTATTTTATCTATTTTATCTATACACCTTTACATTTACTGATTTTATCTTTTATTTTATCATATTTTTAAGTTTTATGCGGGTTGACCAGGGGGGTGGTACGGGGGGAGGGGACAGACGCGAACCGGAACTCGCCTCTGTCCCCTCCTTGTCGCGTGCGGAAAAAAATACAATGCAGCGTGTACGAGTATTTGCACATGTATAAAAATCGGATGGCGCGGTAACAAAAATTCTAAATTATACAGCACAAGTTGCAGCAATGCATGCGCATAAGTGAAATTACCTGCATACCTCCGTTTCCTCAAACTGTGTGTTCATAACTGGCACTAGGAGGATCGCAGTGCCACCACTGCGAGGAGGCCCAGGACTCTGCGCGGCATACGCTGGAAGAATGTCCAGCGTGGTCGGCACCGCGCAGAGACCTAAGGGGCGTTATTGGGATGGACCTCCCGTTACCGGTCGTGGTCGACCACATGATCGGCAGCGAGAGGTCAAGAGCAGCGATTGCCTCCTTCTGCTAGATTGTGATAACGCAGAAGGAGGCAGCGGAGAGGGAGAGGGAAGCCGACCCGCTCTCCGCCAGGAGGCTAGCATCGGCGGGGCAACCCCGACGAGGCCGACGGCCCCCGTAAGGGGCCGCAGACGTAATGGCGGCGGTGGTACTACTTAGTACTTCCACCGCCGCCAAGGGGGGCTGGCCGTTAAGGCGCCCCCGAGGTGGACAGGTCGCGGGGGGCGAGGTGGAGCAATAATCCCCTCCCCCCCTCTACAAAGATGCGACCTGCCGGTCGACCCCCCTCCTTTTATTTTATAATATTTCATTTTACTCTATATTATAAATTTTATCTTTATCTTTTATTCCCCTTTATTTTGTCCCTCTTCTTATGATTGTTGTGTTTTGTCCATTGTATTTATTTACTTATTATTATTTATTTATTTAATGACTTTTATTTTATCTATTTTATCTATACACCTTTACATTTACTGATTTTATCTTTTATTTTATCATATTTTTAAGTTTTATGCGGGTTGACCAGAGGGGTGGGACGGGGGGAGGGGACAGACGCGAGCCGGAACTCGCCTCTGTCCCCTCCTTGTCGCGTGCGGAAACAAATACAATGCAGCGTGTACGAGTATTTGCACATGTATAAAAATCGGATGGCGCGGTAACAAAAATTCTAAATTATACAGCACAAGTTGCAGCAATGCATGCGCATAAGTTAAATTACCTGCATACCTCCGTTTCCTCATACTGTGTGTTCATAACTGGCACTAGGAGGATCGCAGTGCCACCACTGCGAGGAGGCCCAGGACTCTGCGCGGCATACGCTGGAAGAATGTCCAGCGTGGTCGGCACCGCGCAGAGACCTAAGGGGCGTTATTGGGATGGACCTCCCGTTGCCGGTCGTGGTCGACCACATGATCGGCAACGAGAGGTCAAGAGCAGCGATTGCCTCCTTCTGCGAGATTGTGATAACGCAGAAGGAGGCAGCGGAGAGGGAGAGGGAAGCCGAGCCGCTCTCCGCCAGGAGGCTAGCATCGGCGGGGCAACCCCGACGAGGCCGACGGCCCCCGTAAGGGGCCGCAGACGTAATGGCGGCGATGGTACTACTTAGTACTTCCACCGCCGCCAAGGGGGGCTGGCCGTTAAGGCGCCCCCGAGGTGGACAGGTCGCGGGGGGCGGGGTGGGGCAATAATCCCCTGCCCCCCCTCTACAAAGATGCGAACTGCCGGTCGACCCTCTCCTTTTATTTTATAATATTTCATTTTACTCTATATTATAAATTTTATCTTTATCTTTTATTCCCCTTTATTTTGCCCCCCTTCTTATGTTTGTTGTCTTTTGTCCATTGTATTTATTTACTTATTATTATTTATTTATTTAATGACTTCTATTTTATCTATTTTATCTATACACCTTTTCAATTATTGATTTTATCTTTTATTTTATCATATTTTTAAGTTTTATGCGGGTTGACCAGGGGGGTGGGACGGGGGGAGGGGACAGACGCGAGCCCGAACTCGCCTCTGTCCCCTCCTTGTCGCGTGCGGAAAAAAATACAATGCAGCGTGTACGAGTATTTGCACATGTATAAAAATCGGATGGCGCGGTAACAAAAATTCTAAATTATACAGCACAAGTTGCAGCAATACATGCGCATAAGTTAAATTACCTGCATACCTCCGTTTCCTCAAACTGTGTGTTCATAACTGGCACTAGGAGGATCGCAGTGCCACCACTGCGAGGAGGCCCAGGACTCTGCGCGGCATACGCTGGAAGAATGTCCAGCGTGGTCGGCACCGCGCAGAGACCTAAGGGGCGTTATTGGGATGGACCTCCCGTTGCCGGTCGTGGTCGACCACATGATCGGCAGCGAGAGGTCAAGAGCAGCGATTGCCTCCTTCTGCTAGATTGTGATAACGCAGAAGGAGGCAGCGGAGAGGGAGAGGGAAGCCGACCCGCTCTCCGCCAGGAGGCTAGCATCGGCGGGGCAACCCCGACGAGGCCGACGGCCCCCGTAAGGGGCCGCAGACGTAATGGCGGCGGTGGTACTACTTAGTACTTCCACCGCCGCCAAGGGGGGCTGGCCGTTAAGGCGCCCCCGAGGTGGACAGGTCGCGGGGGGCGAGGTGGAGCAATAATCCCCTCCTCCCCCTCTACAAAGATGCGACCTGCCGGTCGACCCCCCTCCTTTTATTTTATAATATTTCATTTTACTCTATATTATAAATTTTATCTTTATCTTTTATTCCCCTTTATTTTGCCCCCCTTCTTATGTTTGTTGTGTTTTGTCCATTGTATTTATTTACTTATTATTATTTATTTATTTAATGACTTTTATTTTATCTATTTTATCTATACACCTTTACATTTACTGATTTTATCTTTTATTTTATCATATTTTTAAGTTTTATGCGGGTTGACCAGGGGGGTGGGACGGGGGGAGGGGACAGACGCGAGCCGGAACTCGCCTCTGTCCCCTCCTTGTCGCGTGCGGAAACAAATACAATGCAGCGTGTACGAGTATTTGCACATGTATAAAAATCGGATGGCGCGGTAACAAAAATTCTAAATTACACAGCCCAAGTTGCAGCAATGCATGCGCATAAGTTAAATTACCTGCATACCTCCGTTTCCTCATACTGTGTGTTCATAACTGGCACTAGGAGGATCGCAGTGCCACCACTGCGAGGAGGCCCAGGACTCTGCGCGGCATACGCTGGAAGAATGTCCAGCGTGGTCGGCACCGCGCAGAGACCTAAGGGGCGTTATTGGGATGGACCTCCCGTTGCCGGTCGTGGTCGACCACATGATCGGCAGCGAGAGGTCAAGAGCAGCGATTGCCTCCTTCTGCGAGATTGTGATAACGCAGAAGGAGGCAGCGGAGAGGGAGAGGGAAGCCGACCCGCTCTCCGCCAGGAGGCTAGCATCGGCGGGGCAACCCCGACGAGGCCGACGGCCCCCGTGAGGGGCCGCAGACGTAATGGCGGCGATGGTACTACTTAGTACTTCCACCGCCGCCAAGGGGGGCTGGCCGTTAAGGCGCCCCCGAGGTGGACAGGTCGCGGGGGGCGGGGTGGGGCAATAATCCCCTGCCCCCCCTCTACAAAGATGCGAACTGCCGGTCGACCCCCTCCTTTTATTTTATAATATTTCATTTTACTCTATATTATAAATTTTATCTTTATCTTTTATTCCCCTTTATTTTGCCCCCCTTCTTATGTTTGTTGTCTTTTGTCCATTGTATTTATTTACTTATTATTATTTATTTATTTAATGACTTCTATTTTATCTATTTTATCTATACACCTTTTCAATTATTGATTTTATCTTTTATTTTATCATATTTTTAAGTTTTATGCGGGTTGACCAGGGGGGTGGGACGGGGGGAGGGGACAGACGCGAGCCCGAACTCGCCTCTGTCCCCTCCTTGTCGCGTGCGGAAAAAAATACAATGCAGCGTGTACGAGTATTTGCACATGTATAAAAATCGGTTGGCGCGGTAACAAAAATTCTAAATTATACAGCACAAGTTGCAGCGATGCATGCGCATAAGTTAAATTACCTGCATACCGCCGTTTCCTCAAACTGTGTGTTCATAACTGGCACTAGGAGGATCGCAGTGCCACCACCGCGAGGAGGCCCAGGACTCTGCGCGGCATACGCTGGAAGAATGTCCAGCGTGGTCGGCACCGCGCAGAGACCTAAGGGGCGTTATTGGGATGGACCTCCCGTTGCCGGTCGTGGTCGACCACATGATCGGCAGCGAGAGGTCAAGAGCAGCGATTGCCTCCTTCTGCGAGATTGTGATAACGCAGAAGGAGGCAGCGGAGAGGGAGAGGGAAGCCGACCCGCTCTCCGCCAGGAGGCTAGCATCGGCAGGGCAACCCCGACGAAGCCGACGGCCCCCGTAAGGGGCCGCAGACGTAATGGCGGCGGTGGTACTACTTAGTACTTCCACCGCCGCCGAGGGGGGCTGGCCGTTAAGGAGCCCCCGAGGTGGACAGGTCGCGGGGGGCGAGGTGGAGCAATAATCCCCTCCCCCCCCCTCTACAAAGATGCGACCTGCCGGTCGACCCCCCTCCTTTTATTTTATAATATTTCATTTTACTCTTATTATAAATTTTATCTTTATCTTTTATTCCCCTTTATTTTGCCCCCCTTCTTATGTTTGTTGTGTTTTGTCCATTGTATTTATTTACTTATTATTATTTATTTATTGACTTTTACTTTATCTATTTTATCTATACACCTTTTCAATTATTGATTTTATCTTTTATTTTATCATATTTTTAAGTTTTATGCGGGTTGACCAGGGGGTGGGACGGGGGGAGGGGACAGACGCGAGCCCGAACTCGCCTCTGTCCCCTCCTTGTCGCGTGCGGAAAAAAATACAATGCAGCGTGTACGAGTATTTGCACATGTATAAAAATCGGATGGCGCGGTAACAAAAATTCTAAATTATACAGCACAAGTTGCAGCAATGCATGCGCATAAGTGAAATTACCTGCATACCTCCGTTTCCTCAAACTGTGTGTTCATAACTGGCACTAGGAGGATCGCAGTGCCACCACTGCGAGGAGGCCCAGGACTCTGCGCGGCATACGCTGGAAGAATGTCCAGCGTGGTCGGCACCGCGCAGAGACCTAAGGGGCGTTATTGGGATGGACCTCCCGTTGCCGGTCGTGGTCGACCACATGATCGGCAGCGAGAGGTCAAGAGCAGCGATTGCCTCCTTCTGCGAGATTGTGATAACGCAGAAGGAGGCAGCGGAGAGGGAGAGGGAAGCCGACCCGCTCTCCGCCAGGAGGCTAGCATCGGCGGGGCAACCCCGACGAGGCCGACGGCCCCCGTAAGGGGCCGCAGACGTAATGGCGGCGGTGGTACTACTTAGTACTTCCACCGCCGCCAAGGGGGGCTGGCCGTTAAGGCGCCCCCGAGGTGGACAGGTCGCGGGGGGCGAGGTGGAGCAATAATCCCCTCCCCCCCCTCTACAAAGATGCGAACTGCCGGTCGACCCCCTCCTTTTATTTTATAATATTTCATTTTACTCTATATTATAAATTTTATCTTTATCTTTTATTCCCCTTTATTTTGCCCCCCTTCTTATGTTTGTTGTGTTTTGTCCATTGTATTTATTTACTTATTATTATTTATTTATTGACTTTTATTTTATCTATTTTATCTATACACCTTTTCAATTATTGATTTTATCTTTTATTTTATCATATTTTTAAGTTTTATGCGGGTTGACCAGGGGGGTGGGACGGGGGGAGGGGACAGACGCGAGCCCGAACTCGCCTCTGTCCCCTCCTTGTCGCGTGCGGAAAAAAATACAATGCAGCGTGTACGAGTATTTGCACATGTATAAAAATCGGATGGCGCGGTAACAAAAATTCTAAATTATACAGCACAAGTTGCAGCAATGCATGCGCATAAGTGAAATTACCTGCATACCTCCGTTTCCTCAAACTGTGTGTTCATAACTGGCACTAGGAGGATCGCAGTGCCACCACTGCGAGGAGGCCCAGGACTCTGCGCGGCATACGCTGGAAGAATGTCCAGCGTGGTCGGCACCGCGCAGAGACCTAAGGGGCGTTATTGGGATGGACCTCCCGTTGCCGGTCGTGGTCGACCACATGATCGGCAGCGAGAGGTCAAGAGCAGCGATTGCCTCCTTCTGCTAGATTGTGATAACGCAGAAGGAGGCAGCGGAGAGGGAGAGGGAAGCCGACCCGCTCTCCGCCAGGAGGCAAGCATCAGCGGGGCAACCCCGACGAGGCCGACGGCCCCCGTAAGGGGCCGCAGACGTAATGGCGGCGGTGGTACTACTTAGTACTTCCACCGCCGCCAAGGGGGGCTGGCCGTTAAGGCGCCCCCGAGGTGGATAGGTCGCGGGGGGCGAGGTGGAGCAATAATCCCCTCCCCCCCCTCTACAAAGATGCGACCTGCCGGTCGACCCCCCTCCTTTTATTTTATAATATTTCATTTTACTCTATATTATAAATTTTATCTTTATCTTTTATTCCCCTTTATTTTGCCCCCCTTCTTATGTTTGTTGTCTTTTGTCCATTGTATTTATTTACTTATTATTATTTATTTATTTAATGACTTCTATTTTATCTATTTTATCTATACACCTTTTCAATTATTGATTTTATCTTTTATTTTATCATATTTTTAAGTTTTATGCGGGTTGACCAGGGGGGTGGGACGGGGGGAGGGGACAGACGCGAGCCCGAACTCGCCTCTGTCCCCTCCTTGTCGCGTGCGGAAAAAAATACAATGCAGCGTGTACGAGTATTTGCACATGTATAAAAATCGGATGGCGCGGTAACAAAAATTCTAAATTATACAGCACAAGTTGCAGCAATGCATGCGCATAAGTTAAATTACCTGCATACCGCCGTTTCCTCAAACTGTGTGTTCATAACTGGCACTAGGAGGATCGCAGTGCCACCACCGCGAGGAGGCCCAGGACTCTGCGCGGCATACGCTGGAAGAATGTCCAGCGTGGTCGGCACCGCGCAGAGACCTAAGGGGCGTTATTGGGATGGACCTCCCGTTGCCGGTCGTGGTCGACCACATGATCGGCAGCGAGAGGTCAAGAGCAGCGATTGCCTCCTTCTGCGAGATTGTGATAACGCAGAAGGAGGCAGCGGAGAGGGAGAGGGAAGCCGACCCGCTCTCCGCCAGGAGGCTAGCATCGGCGGGGCAACCCCGACGAAGCCGACGGCCCCCGTAAGGGGCCGCAGACGTAATGGCGGCGGTGGTACTACTTAGTACTTCCACCGCCGCCGAGGGGGGCTGGCCGTTAAGGAGCCCCCGAGGTGGACAGGTCGCGGGGGGCGAGGTGGAGCAATAATCCCCTCCCCCCCCCCCCCTCTACAAAGATGCGACCTGCCGGTCGACCCCCCTCCTTTTATTTTATAATATTTCATTTTACTCTTATTATAAATTATATCTTTATCTTTTATTCCCCTTTATTTTGCCCCCCTTCTTATGTTTGTTGTGTTTTGTCCATTGTATTTATTTACTTATTATTATTTATTTATTTATTGACTTTTATTTTATCTATTTTATCTATACACCTTTTCAATTATTGATTTTATCTTTTATTTTATCATATTTTTAAGTTTTATGCGGGTTGACCAGGGGGGTGGGACGGGGGGAGGGGACAGACGCGATCCGGAACTCGCCTCTGTCCCCTCCTTGTCGCGTGCGGAAAAAAATACAATGCAGCGTGTACGAGTATTTGCACATGTATAAAAATCGGATGGCGCGGTAACAAAAATTCTATATTATACAGCACAAGTTGCAGCAATGCATGCGCATAATTTAAATTACCTGCATACCGCCGTTTCCTCAAACTGTGTGTTCATAACTGGCACTAGGAGGATCGCAGTGCCACCACCGCGAGGAGGCCCAGGACTCTGCGCGGCATACGCTGGAAGAATGTCCAGCGTGGTCGGCACCGCGCAGAGACCTAAGGGGCGTTATTGGGATGGACCTCCCGTTGCCGGTCGTGGTCGACCACATGATCGGCAGCGAGAGGTCAAGAGCAGCGATTGCCTCCTTCTGCGAGATTGTGATAACGCAGAAGGAGGCAGCGGAGAGGGAGAGGGAAGCCGACCCGCTCTCCGCCAGGAGGCTAGCATCGGCGGGGCAACCCCGACGAAGCCGACGGCCCCCGTAAGGGGCCGCAGACGTAATGGCGGCGGTGGTACTACTTAGTACTTCCACCGCCGCCGAGGGGGGCTGGCCGTTAAGGAGCCCCCGAGGTGGACAGGTCGCGGGGGGCGAGGTGGAGCAATAATCCCCTCCCCCCCCCCTCTACAAAGATGCGACCTGCCGGTCGACCCCCCTCCTTTTATTTTATAATATTTCATTTTACTCTTATTATAAATTATATCTTTATCTTTTATTCCCCTTTATTTTGCCCCCCTTCTTATGTTTGTTGTGTTTTGTCCATTGTATTTATTTACTTATTATTATTTATTTATTTATTGACTTTTATTTTATCTATTTTATCTATACACCTTTTCAATTATTGATTTTATCTTTTATTTTATCATATTTTTAAGTTTTATGCGGGTTGACCAGGGGGGTGGGACGGGGGGAGGGGACAGACGCGATCCGGAACTCGCCTCTGTCCCCTCCTTGTCGCGTGCGGAAAAAAATACAATGCAGCGTGTACGAGTATTTGCACATGTATAAAAATCGGATGGCGCGGTAACAAAAATTCTATATTATACAGCACAAGTTGCAGCAATGCATGCGCATAATTTAAATTACCTGCATACCGCCGTTTCCTCAAACTGTGTGTTCATAACTGGCACTAGGAGGATCGCAGTGCCACCACCGCGAGGAGGCCCAGGACTCTGCGCGACATACGCTGGAAGAATGTCCAGCGTGGTCGGCACCGCGCAGAGACCTAAGGGGCGTTATTGGGATGGACCTCCCGTTGCCGGTCGTGGTCGACCACATGATCGGCAGCGAGAGGTCAAGAGCAGCGATTGCCTCCTTCTGCGAGATTGTGATAACGCAGAAGGAGGCAGCGGAGAGGGAGAGGGAAGCCGACCCGCTCTCCGCCAGGAGGCTAGCATCGGCGGGGCAACCCCGACGAAGCCGACGGCCCCCGTAAGGGGCCGCAGACGTAATGGCGGCGGTGGTACTACTTAGTACTTCCACCGCCGCCGAGGGGGGCTGGCCGTTAAGGAGCCCCCGAGGTGGACAGGTCGCGGGGGGCGAGGTGGAGCAATAATCCCCTCCCCCCCCTCTACAAAGATGCGACCTGCCGGTCGACCCCCCTCCTTTTATTTTATAATATTTCATTTTACTCTTATTATAAATTTTATCTTTATCTTTTATTCCCCTTTATTTTGCCCCCCTTCTTATGTTTGTTGTGTTTTGTCCATTGTATTTATTTACTTATTATTATTTATTTATTTATTGACTTTTATTTTATCTATTTTATCTATACACCTTTTCAATTATTGATTTTATCTTTTATTTTATCATATTTTTAAGTTTTATGCGGGTTGACCAGGGGGGTGGGACGGGGGGAGGGGACAGACGCGAGCCCGAACTCGCCTCTGTCCCCTCCTTGTCGCGTGCGGAAAAAAATACAATGCAGCGTGTACGAGTATTTGCACATGTATAAAAATCGGATGGCGCGGTAACAAAAATTCTAAATTATACAGCACAAGTTGCAGCAATGCATGCGCATATGTTAAATTACCTGCATACCTCCGTTTCCTCAAACTGTGTGTTCATAACTGGCCCTAGGAGGATCGCAGTGCCACCACTGCGAGGAGGCCCAGGACTCTGCGCGGCATACGCTGGAAGAATGTCCAGCGTGGTCGGCACCGCGCAGAGACCTAAGGGGCGTTATTGGGATGGACCTCCCGTTGCCGGTCGTGGTCGACCACATGATCGGCAGCGAGAGGTCAAGAGCAGCGATTGCCTCCTTCTGCGAGATTGTGATAACGCAGAAGGAGGCAGCGGAGAGGGAGAGGGAAACCGACCCGCTCTCCGCAAGGAGGCTAGCATCGGCGGGGCAACCCCGACGAGGCCGACGGCCCCCGTAAGGGGCCGCAGACGTAATGGCGGCGGTGGTACTACTTAGTACTTCCACCGCCGCCAAGGGGGCTGGCCGTTAAGGCGCCCCCGAGGTGGACAGGTCGCGGGGGGCGATGTGGTGCAATAATCCCCTCCCCCCCTCTACAAAGATGCGACCTTCCGGTCGACCCGCCTCCTTTTATTTTATAATATTTCATTTTACTATTTATTATAAATTTTATCTTTATCTTTTATTCCCCTTTATTTTGCCCCCCTTCTTATGTTTGTTGTCTTTTGTCCATTGTATTTATTTACTTATTATTATTTATTTATTTAATGACTTCTATTTTATCTATTTTATCTATACACCTTTTCAATTATTGATTTTATCTTTTATTTTATCATATTTTTAAGTTTTATGCGGGTTGACCAGGGGGGTGGGACGGGGGGAGGGGACAGACGCGAGCCCGAACTCGCCTCTGTCCCCTCCTTGTCGCGTGCGGAAAAAAATACAATGCAACGTGTACGAGTATTTGCACATGTATAAAAATCGGTTGGCGCGGTAACAAAAATTCTAAATTATACAGCACAAGTTGCAGCAATGCATGCGCATAAGTTAAATTACCTGCATACCGCCGTTTCCTCAAACTGTGTGTTCATAACTGGCACTAGGAGGATCGCAGTGCCACCACCGCGAGGAGGCCCAGGACTCTGCGCGGCATACGCTGGAAGAATGTCCAGCGTGGTCGGCACCGCGCAGAGACCTAAGGGGCGTTATTGGGATGGACCTCCCGTTGCCGGTCGTGGTCGACCACATGATCGGCAGCGAGAGGTCAAGAGCAGCGATTGCCTCCTTCTGCGAGATTGTGATAACGCAGAAGGAGGCAGCGGAGAGGGAGAGGGAAGCCGACCCGCTCTCCGCCAGGAGGCTAGCATCGGCGGGGCAACCCCGACGAAGCCGACGGCCCCCGTAAGGGGCCGCAGACGTAATGGCGGCGGTGGTACTACTTAGTACTTCCACCGCCGCCGAGGGGGGCTGGCCGTTAAGGAGCCCCCGAGGTGGACAGGTCGCGGGGGGCGAGGTGGAGCAATAATCCCCTCCCCCCCCTCTACAAAGATGCGACCTGCCGGTCGACCCCCCTCCTTTTATTTTATAATATTTCATTTTACTCTTATTATAAATTTTATCTTTATCTTTTATTCCCCTTTATTTTGCCCCCCTTCTTATGTTTGTTGTGTTTTGTCCATTGTATTTATTTACTTATTATTATTTATTTATTTATTGACTTTTATTTTATCTATTTTATCTATACACCTTTTCAATTATTGATTTTATCTTTTATTTTATCATATTTTTAAGTTTTATGCGGGTTGACCAGGGGGGTGGGACGGGGGGAGGGGACAGACGCGAGCCCGAACTCGCCTCTGTCCCCTCCTTGTCGCGTGCGGAAAAAAATACAATGCAGCGTGTACGAGTATTTGCACATGTATAAAAATCGGATGGCGCGGTAACAAAAATTCTAAATTATACAGCACAAGTTGCAGCAATGCATGCGCATATGTTAAATTACCTGCATACCTCCGTTTCCTCAAACTGTGTGTTCATAACTGGCCCTAGGAGGATCGCAGTGCC
Organism: Lasioglossum baleicum; assembly: GCF_051020765.1. Taxonomy (NCBI): domain Eukaryota; kingdom Metazoa; phylum Arthropoda; class Insecta; order Hymenoptera; family Halictidae; genus Lasioglossum; species Lasioglossum baleicum. The sequence goes on from NW_027469083.1 coordinate 1,757,335, forward strand.
ACCACTGCGAGGAGGCCCAGGACTCTGCGCGGCATACGCTGGAAGAATGTCCAGCGTGGTCGGCACCGCGCAGAGACCTAAGGGGCGTTATTGGGATGGACCTCCCGTTGCCGGTCGTGGTCGACCACATGATCGGCAGCGAGAGGTCAAGAGCAGCGATTGCCTCCTTCTGCGAGATTGTGATAACGCAGAAGGAGGCAGCGGAGAGGGAGAGGGAAACCGACCCGCTCTCCGCAAGGAGGCTAGCATCGGCGGGGCAACCCCGACGAGGCCGACGGCCCCCGTAAGGGGCCGCAGACGTAATGGCGGCGGTGGTACTACTTAGTACTTCCACCGCCGCCAAGGGGGCTGGCCGTTAAGGCGCCCCCGAGGTGGACAGGTCGCGGGGGGCGATGTGGTGCAATAATCCCCTCCCCCCCTCTACAAAGATGCGACCTTCCGGTCGACCCCCCTCCTTTTATTTTATAATATTTCATTTTACTATTTATTATAAATTTTATCTTTATCTTTTATTCCCCTTTATTTTGCCCCCCTTCTTATGTTTGTTGTCTTTTGTCCATTGTATTTATTTACTTATTATTATTTATTTATTTAATGACTTCTATTTTATCTATTTTATCTATACACCTTTTCAATTATTGATTTTATCTTTTATTTTATCATATTTTTAAGTTTTATGCGGGTTGACCAGGGGGGTGGGACGGGGGGAGGGGACAGACGCGAGCCCGAACTCGCCTCTGTCCCCTCCTTGTCGCGTGCGGAAAAAAATACAATGCAGCGTGTACGAGTATTTGCACATGTATAAAAATCGGATGGCGCGGTAACAAAAATTCTAAATTATACAGCACAAGTTGCAGCAATGCATGCGCATAAGTTAAATTACCTGCATACCGCCGTTTCCTCAAACTGTGTGTTCATAACTGGCACTAGGAGGATCGCAGTGCCACCACTGCGAGGAGGCCCAGGACTCTGCGCGGCATACGCTGGAAGAATGTCCTGCGTGGTCGGCACCGCGCAGAGACCTAAGGGGCGTTATTGGGATGGACCTCCCGTTGCCGGTCGTGGTCGACCACATGATCGGCAGCGAGAGGTCAAGAGCAGCGATTGCCTCCTTCTGCTAGATTGTGATAACGCAGAAGGAGGCAGCGGAGAGGGAGAGGGAAGCCGACCCGCTCTCCGCCAGGAGGCAAGCATCAGCGGGGCAACCCCGACGAGGCCGACGGCCCCCGTAAGGGGCCGCAGACGTAATGGCGGCGGTGGTACTACTTAGTACTTCCACCGCCGCCAAGGGGGGCTGGCCGTTAAGGCGCCCCCGAGGTGGATAGGTCGCGGGGGGCGAGGTGGAGCAATAATCCCCTCCCCCCCCTCTACAAAGATGCGACCTGCCGGTCGACCCCCCTCCTTTTATTTTATAATATTTCATTTTACTCTATATTATAAATTTTATCTTTATCTTTTATTCCCCTTTATTTTGCCCCCCTTCTTATGTTTGTTGTCTTTTGTCCATTGTATTTATTTACTTATTATTATTTATTTATTTAATGACTTCTATTTTATCTATTTTATCTATACACCTTTACAATTATTGATTTTATCTTTTATTTTATCATATTTTTAAGTTTTATGCGGGTTGACCAGGGGGGTGGGACGGGGGGAGGGGACAGACGCGAGCCCGAACTCGCCTCTGTCCCCTCCTTGTCGCGTGCGGAAAAAAATACAATGCAGCGTGTACGAGTATTTGCACATGTATAAAAATCGGATGGCGCGGTAACAAAAATTCTAAATTATACAGCACAAGTTGCAGCAATGCATGCGCATAAGTTAAATTACCTGCATACCGCCGTTTCCTCAAACTGTGTGTTCATAACTGGCACTAGGAGGATCGCAGTGCCACCACCGCGAGGAGGCCCAGGACTCTGCGCGGCATACGCTGGAAGAATGTCCAGCGTGGTCGGCACCGCGCAGAGACCTAAGGGGCGTTATTGGGATGGACCTCCCGTTGCCGGTCGTGGTCGACCACATGATCGGCAGCGAGAGGTCAAGAGCAGCGATTGCCTCCTTCTGCGAGATTGTGATAACGCAGAAGGAGGCAGCGGAGAGGGAGAGGGAAGCCGACCCGCTCTCCGCCAGGAGGCTAGCATCGGCGGGGCAACCCCGACGAAGCCGACGGCCCCCGTAAGGGGCCGCAGACGTAATGGCGGCGGTGGTACTACTTAGTACTTCCACCGCCGCCGAGGGGGGCTGGCCGTTAAGGAGCCCCCGAGGTGGACAGGTCGCGGGGGGCGAGGTGGAGCAATAATCCCCTCCCCCCCCTCTACAAAGATGCGACCTGCCGGTCGACCCCCCTCCTTTTATTTTATAATATTTCATTTTACTCTTATTATAAATTTTATCTTTATCTTTTATTCCCCTTTATTTTGCCCCCCTTCTTATGTTTGTTGTGTTTTGTCCATTGTATTTATTTACTTATTATTATTTATTTATTTATTGACTTTTATTTTATCTATTTTATCTATACACCTTTTCAATTATTGATTTTATCTTTTATTTTATCATATTTTCTAAGTTTTATGCGGGTTGACCAGGGGGGTGGGACGGGGGGAGGGGACAGACGCGAGCCCGAACTCGCCTCTGTCCCCTCCTTGTCGCGTGCGGAAAAAAATACAATGCAGCGTGTACGAGTATTTGCACATGTATAAAAATCGGATGGCGCGGTAACAAAAATTCTAAATTATACAGCACAAGTTGCAGCAATGCACGCGCATATGTTAAATTACCTGCATACCTCCGTTTCCTCAAACTGTGTGTTCATAACTGGCCCTAGGAGGATCGCAGTGCCACCACTGCGAGGAGGCCCAGGACTCTGCGCGGCATACGCTGGAAGAATGTCAAGCGTGGTCGGCACCGCGCAGAGACCTAAGGGGCGTTATTGGGATGGACCTCCCGTTGCCGGTCGTGGTCGACCACATGATCGGCAGCGAGAGGTCAAGAGCAGCGATTGCCTCCTTCTGCGAGATTGTGATAACGCAGAAGGAGGCAGCGGAGAGGGAGAGGGAAACCGACCCGCTCTCCGCAAGGAGGCTAGCATCGGCGGGGCAACCCCGACGAGGCCGACGGCCCCCGTAAGGGGCCGCAGACGTAATGGCGGCGGTGGTACTACTTAGTACTTCCACCGCCGCCAAGGGGGCTGGCCGTTAAGGCGCCCCCGAGGTGGACAGGTCGCGGGGGGCGATGTGGTGCAATAATCCCCTCCCCCCCTCTACAAAGATGCGACCTTCCGGTCGACCCCCCTCCTTTTATTTTATAATATTTCATTTTACTATTTATTATAAATTTTATCTTTATCTTTTATTCCCCTTTATTTTGCCCCCCTTCTTATGTTTGTTGTCTTTTGTCCATTGTATTTATTTACTTATTATTATTTATTTATTTAATGACTTCTATTTTATCTATTTTATCTATACACCTTTTCAATTATTGATTTTATCTTTTATTTTATCATATTTTTAAGTTTTATGCGGGTTGACCAGGGGGGTGGGACGGGGGGAGGGGACAGACGCGAGCCCGAACTCGCCTCTGTCCCCTCCTTGTCGCGTGCGGAAAAAAATACAATGCAACGTGTACGAGTATTTGCACATGTATAAAAATCGGTTGGCGCGGTAACAAAAATTCTAAATTATACAGCACAAGTTGCAGCAATGCATGCGCATAAGTTAAATTACCTGCATACCGCCGTTTCCTCAAACTGTGTGTTCATAACTGGCACTAGGAGGATCGCAGTGCCACCACCGCGAGGAGGCCCAGGACTCTGCGCGGCATACGCTGGAAGAATGTCCAGCGTGGTCGGCACCGCGCAGAGACCTAAGGGGCGTTATTGGGATGGACCTCCCGTTGCCGGTCGTGGTCGACCACATGATCGGCAGCGAGAGGTCAAGAGCAGCGATTGCCTCCTTCTGCGAGATTGTGATAACGCAGAAGGAGGCAGCGGAGAGGGAGAGGGAAGCCGACCCGCTCTCCGCCAGGAGGCTAGCATCGGCAGGGCAACCCCGACGAAGCCGACGGCCCCCGTAAGGGGCCGCAGACGTAATGGCGGCGGTGGTACTACTTAGTACTTCCACCGCCGCCGAGGAGGGCTGGCCGTTAAGGAGCCCCCGAGGTGGACAGGTCGCGGGGGGCGAGGTGGAGCAATAATCCCCTCCCCCCCCCTCTACAAAGATGCGACCTGCCGGTCGACCCCCCTCCTTTTATTTTATAATATTTCATTTTACTCTTATTATAAATTTTATCTTTATCTTTTATTCCCCTTTATTTTGCCCCCCTTCTTATGTTTGTTGTGTTTTGTCCATTGTATTTATTTACTTATTATTATTTATTTATTGACTTTTACTTTATCTATTTTATCTATACACCTTTTCAATTATTGATTTTATCTTTTATTTTATCATATTTTTAAGTTTTATGCGGGTTGACCAGGGGGTGGGACGGGGGGAGGGGACAGACGCGAGCCCGAACTCGCCTCTGTCCCCTCCTTGTCGCGTGCGGAAAAAAATACAATGCAGCGTGTACGAGTATTTGCACATGTATAAAAATCGGATGGCGCGGTAACAAAAATTCTAAATTATACAGCACAAGTTGCAGCAATGCATGCGCATAAGTGAAATTACCTGCATACCTCCGTTTCCTCAAACTGTGTGTTCATAACTCTCACCAGGAGGATCGCAGTGCCACCACTGCGAGGAGGCCCAGGACTCTGCGCGGCATACGCTGGAAGAATGTCCAGCGTGGTCGGCACCGCGCAGAGACCTAAGGGGCGTTATTGGGATGGACCTCCCGTTGCCGGTCGTGGTCGACCACATGATCGGCAGCGAGAGGTCAAGAGCAGCGATTGCCTCCTTCTGCGAGATTGTGATAACGCAGAAGGAGGCAGCGGAGAGGGAGAGGGAAGCCGACCCGCTCTCCGCCAGGAGGCTAGCATCGGCGGGGCAACCCCGACGAGGCCGACGGCCCCCGTAAGGGGCCGCAGACGTAATGGCGGCGGTGGTACTACTTAGTACTTCCACCGCCGCCAAGGGGGGCTGGCCGTTAAGGCGCCCCCGAGGTGGACAGGTCGCGGGGGGCGAGGTGGACCAATAATCCCCTCCCCCCCCTCTACAAAGATGCGAACTGCCGGTCGACCCCCTCCTTTTATTTTATAATATTTCATTTTACTCTATATTATAAATTTTATCTTTATCTTTTATTCCCCTTTATTTTGCCCCCCTTCTTATGTTTGTTGTGTTTTGTCCATTGTATTTATTTACTTATTATTATTTATTTATTTATTGACTTTTATTTTATCTATTTTATCTATACACCTTTTCAATTATTGATTTTATCTTTTATTTTATCATATTTTTAAGTTTTATGCGGGTTGACCAGGGGGGTGGGACGGGGGGAGGGGACAGACGCGAGCCCGAACTCGCCTCTGTCCCCTCCTTGTCGCGTGCGGAAAAAAATACAATGCAGCGTGTACGAGTATTTGCACATGTATAAAAATCGGATGGCGCGGTAACAAAAATTCTAAATTATACAGCACAAGTTGCAGCAATGCATGCGCATAAGTTAAATTACCTGCATACCGCCGTTTCCTCAAACTGTGTGTTCATAACTGGCACTAGGAGGATCGCAGTGCCACCACTGCGAGGAGGCCCAGGACTCTGCGCGGCATACGCTGGAAGAATGTCCTGCGTGGTCGGCACCGCGCAGAGACCTAAGGGGCGTTATTGGGATGGACCTCCCGTTGCCGGTCGTGGTCGACCACATGATCGGCAGCGAGAGGTCAAGAGCAGCGATTGCCTCCTTCTGCTAGATTGTGATAACGCAGAAGGAGGCAGCGGAGAGGGAGAGGGAAGCCGACCCGCTCTCCGCCAGGAGGCAAGCATCAGCGGGGCAACCCCGACGAGGCCGACGGCCCCCGTAAGGGGCCGCAGACGTAATGGCGGCGGTGGTACTACTTAGTACTTCCACCGCCGCCAAGGGGGGCTGGCCGTTAAGGCGCCCCCGAGGTGGATAGGTCGCGGGGGGCGAGGTGGAGCAATAATCCCCTCCCCCCCCTCTACAAAGATGCGACCTGCCGGTCGACCCCCCTCCTTTTATTTTATAATATTTCATTTTACTCTATATTATAAATTTTATCTTTATCTTTTATTCCCCTTTATTTTGCCCCCCTTCTTATGTTTGTTGTCTTTTGTCCATTGTATTTATTTACTTATTATTATTTATTTATTTAATGACTTCTATTTTATCTATTTTATCTATACACCTTTACAATTATTGATTTTATCTTTTATTTTATCATATTTTTAAGTTTTATGCGGGTTGACCAGGGGGGTGGGACGGGGGGAGGGGACAGACGCGAGCCCGAACTCGCCTCTGTCCCCTCCTTGTCGCGTGCGGAAAAAAATACAATGCAGCGTGTACGAGTATTTGCACATGTATAAAAATCGGATGGCGCGGTAACAAAAATTCTAAATTATACAGCACAAGTTGCAGCAATGCATGCGCATAAGTTAAATTACCTGCATACCGCCGTTTCCTCAAACTGTGTGTTCATAACTGGCACTAGGAGGATCGCAGTGCCACCACCGCGAGGAGGCCCAGGACTCTGCGCGGCATACGCTGGAAGAATGTCCAGCGTGGTCGGCACCGCGCAGAGACCTAAGGGGCGTTATTGGGATGGACCTCCCGTTGCCGGTCGTGGTCGACCACATGATCGGCAGCGAGAGGTCAAGAGCAGCGATTGCCTCCTTCTGCGAGATTGTGATAACGCAGAAGGAGGCAGCGGAGAGGGAGAGGGAAGCCGACCCGCTCTCCGCCAGGAGGCTAGCATCGGCGGGGCAACCCCGACGAAGCCGACGGCCCCCGTGAGGGGCCGCAGACGTAATGGCGGCGGTGGTACTACTTAGTACTTCCACCGCCGCCGAGGGGGGCTGGCCGTTAAGGAGCCCCCGAGGTGGACAGGTCGCGGGGGGCGAGGTGGAGCAATAATCCCCTCCCCCCCTCTACAAAGATGCGACCTGCCGGTCGACCCCCCTCCTTTTATTTTATAATATTTCATTTTACTCTTATTATAAATTTTATCTTTATCTTTTATTCCCCTTTATTTTGCCCCCCTTCTTATGTTTGTTGTGTTTTGTCCATTGTATTTATTTACTTATTATTATTTATTTATTTATTGACTTTTATTTTATCTATTTTATCTATACACCTTTTCAATTATTGATTTTATCTTTTATTTTATCATATTTTCTAAGTTTTATGCGGGTTGACCAGGGGGGTGGGACGGGGGGAGGGGACAGACGCGAGCCCGAACTCGCCTCTGTCCCCTCCTTGTCGCGTGCGGAAAAAAATACAATGCAGCGTGTACGAGTATTTGCACATGTATAAAAATCGGATGGCGCGGTAACAAAAATTCTAAATTATACAGCACAAGTTGCAGCAATGCACGCGCATATGTTAAATTACCTGCATACCTCCGTTTCCTCAAACTGTGTGTTCATAACTGGCCCTAGGAGGATCGCAGTGCCACCACTGCGAGGAGGCCCAGGACTCTGCGCGGCATACGCTGGAAGAATGTCAAGCGTGGTCGGCACCGCGCAGAGACCTAAGGGGCGTTATTGGGATGGACCTCCCGTTGCCGGTCGTGGTCGACCACATGATCGGCAGCGAGAGGTCAAGAGCAGCGATTGCCTCCTTCTGCGAGATTGTGATAACGCAGAAGGAGGCAGCGGAGAGGGAGAGGGAAACCGACCCGCTCTCCGCAAGGAGGCTAGCATCGGCGGGGCAACCCCGACGAGGCCGACGGCCCCCGTAAGGGGCCGCAGACGTAATGGCGGCGGTGGTACTACTTAGTACTTCCACCGCCGCCAAGGGGGCTGGCCGTTAAGGCGCCCCCGAGGTGGACAGGTCGCGGGGGGCGATGTGGTGCAATAATCCCCTCCCCCCCTCTACAAAGATGCGACCTTCCGGTCGACCCCCCTCCTTTTATTTTATAATATTTCATTTTACTATTTATTATAAATTTTATCTTTATCTTTTATTCCCCTTTATTTTGCCCCCCTTCTTATGTTTGTTGTCTTTTGTCCATTGTATTTATTTACTTATTATTATTTATTTATTTAATGACTTCTATTTTATCTATTTTATCTATACACCTTTTCAATTATTGATTTTATCTTTTATTTTATCATATTTTTAAGTTTTATGCGGGTTGACCAGGGGGGTGGGACGGGGGGAGGGGACAGACGCGAGCCCGAACTCGCCTCTGTCCCCTCCTTGTCGCGTGCGGAAAAAAATACAATGCAACGTGTACGAGTATTTGCACATGTATAAAAATCGGTTGGCGCGGTAACAAAAATTCTAAATTATACAGCACAAGTTGCAGCAATGCATGCGCATAAGTTAAATTACCTGCATACCGCCGTTTCCTCAAACTGTGTGTTCATAACTGGCACTAGGAGGATCGCAGTGCCACCACCGCGAGGAGGCCCAGGACTCTGCGCGGCATACGCTGGAAGAATGTCCAGCGTGGTCGGCACCGCGCAGAGACCTAAGGGGCGTTATTGGGATGGACCTCCCGTTGCCGGTCGTGGTCGACCACATGATCGGCAGCGAGAGGTCAAGAGCAGCGATTGCCTCCTTCTGCGAGATTGTGATAACGCAGAAGGAGGCAGCGGAGAGGGAGAGGGAAGCCGACCCGCTCTCCGCCAGGAGGCTAGCATCGGCAGGGCAACCCCGACGAAGCCGACGGCCCCCGTAAGGGGCCGCAGACGTAATGGCGGCGGTGGTACTACTTAGTACTTCCACCGCCGCCGAGGAGGGCTGGCCGTTAAGGAGCCCCCGAGGTGGACAGGTCGCGGGGGGCGAGGTGGAGCAATAATCCCCTCCCCCCCCCTCTACAAAGATGCGACCTGCCGGTCGACCCCCCTCCTTTTATTTTATAATATTTCATTTTACTCTTATTATAAATTTTATCTTTATCTTTTATTCCCCTTTATTTTGCCCCCCTTCTTATGTTTGTTGTGTTTTGTCCATTGTATTTATTTACTTATTATTATTTATTTATTGACTTTTACTTTATCTATTTTATCTATACACCTTTTCAATTATTGATTTTATCTTTTATTTTATCATATTTTTAAGTTTTATGCGGGTTGACCAGGGGGTGGGACGGGGGGAGGGGACAGACGCGAGCCCGAACTCGCCTCTGTCCCCTCCTTGTCGCGTGCGGAAAAAAATACAATGCAGCGTGTACGAGTATTTGCACATGTATAAAAATCGGATGGCGCGGTAACAAAAATTCTAAATTATACAGCACAAGTTGCAGCAATGCATGCGCATAAGTGAAATTACCTGCATACCTCCGTTTCCTCAAACTGTGTGTTCATAACTCTCACCAGGAGGATCGCAGTGCCACCACTGCGAGGAGGCCCAGGACTCTGCGCGGCATACGCTGGAAGAATGTCCAGCGTGGTCGGCACCGCGCAGAGACCTAAGGGGCGTTATTGGGATGGACCTCCCGTTGCCGGTCGTGGTCGACCACATGATCGGCAGCGAGAGGTCAAGAGCAGCGATTGCCTCCTTCTGCGAGATTGTGATAACGCAGAAGGAGGCAGCGGAGAGGGAGAGGGAAGCCGACCCGCTCTCCGCCAGGAGGCTAGCATCGGCGGGGCAACCCCGACGAGGCCGACGGCCCCCGTAAGGGGCCGCAGACGTAATGGCGGCGGTGGTACTACTTAGTACTTCCACCGCCGCCAAGGGGGGCTGGCCGTTAAGGCGCCCCCGAGGTGGACAGGTCGCGGGGGGCGAGGTGGAGCAATAATCCCCTCCCCCCCCTCTACAAAGATGCGAACTGCCGGTCGACCCCCTCCTTTTATTTTATAATATTTCATTTTACTCTATATTATAAATTTTATCTTTATCTTTTATTCCCCTTTATTTTGCCCCCCTTCTTATGTTTGTTGTGTTTTGTCAATTGTATTTATTTACTTATTATTATTTATTTATTGACTTTTATTTTATCTATTTTATCTATACACCTTTTCAATTATTGATTTTATCTTTTATTTTATCATATTTTTAAGTTTTATGTGGGTTGACCAGGGGGGTGGGACGGGGGGAGGGGACAGACGCGAGCCCGAACTCGCCTCTGTCCCCTCCTTGTCGCGTGCGGAAAAAAATACAATGCAGCGTGTACGAGTATTTGCACATGTATAAAAATCGGATGGCGCGGTTACAAAAATTCTAAATTATACTGCACAAGTTGCAGCAATGCATGCGCATAAGTGAAATTACCTGCATACCTCCGTTTCCTCAAACTGTGTGTTCATAACTGGCACTAGGAGGATCGCAGTGCCACCACTGCGAGGAGGCCCAGGACTCTGCGCGGCATACGCTGGAAGAATGTCCAGCGTGGTCGGCACCGCGCAGAGACCTAAGGGGCGTTATTGGGATGGACCTCCCGTTGCCGGTCGTGGTCGACCACATGATCGGCAGCGAGAGGTCAAGAGCAGCGATTGCCTCCTTCTGCTAGATTGTGATAACGCAGAAGGAGGCAGCGGAGAGGGAGAGGGAAGCCGACCCGCTCTCCGCCAGGAGGCAAGCATCAGCGGGGCAACCCCGACGAGGCCGACGGCCCCCGTAAGGGGCCGCAGACGTAATGGCGGCGGTGGTACTACTTAGTACTTCCACCGCCGCCAAGGGGGGCTGGCCGTTAAGGCGCCCCCGAGGTGGACAGGTCGCGGGGGGCGAGGTGGAGCAATAATCCCCTCCCCCCCCTCTCTACAAAGATGCGACCTGCCGGTCGACCCCCCTCCTTTTATTTTATAATATTTCATTTTACTCTATATTATAAATTTTATCTTTATCTTTTATTCCCCTTTATTTTGCCCCCCTTCTTATGTTTGTTGTCTTTTGTCCATTGTATTTATTTACTTATTATTATTTATTTATTTAATGACTTCTATTTTATCTATTTTATCTATACACCTTTTCAATTATTGATTTTATCTTTTATTTTATCATATTTTTAAGTTTTATGCGGGTTGACCAGGGGGGTGGGACGGGGGGAGGGGACAGACGCGAGCCCGAACTCGCCTCTGTCCCCTCCTTGTCGCGTGCGGAAAAAAATACAATGCAGCGTGTACGAGTATTTGCACATGTATAAAAATCGGATGGCGCGGTAACAAAAATTCTAAATTATACAGCACAAGTTGCAGCAATGCATGCGCATAAGTTAAATTACCTGCATACCGCCGTTTCCTCAAACTGTGTGTTCATAACTGGCACTAGGAGGATCGCAGTGCCACCACCGCGAGGAGGCCCAGGACTCTGCGCGGCATACGCTGGAAGAATGTCCAGCGTGGTCGGCACCGCGCAGAGACCTAAGGGGCGTTATTGGGATGGACCTCCCGTTGCCGGTCGTGGTCGACCACATGATCGGCAGCGAGAGGTCAAGAGCAGCGATTGCCTCCTTCTGCGAGATTGTGATAACGCAAAAGGAGGCAGCGGAGAGGGAGAGGGAAGCCGACCCGCTCTCCGCCAGGAGGCTAGCATCGGCGGGGCAACCCCGACGAAGCCGACGGCCCCCGTAAGGGGCCGCAGACGTAATGGCGGCGGTGGTACTACTTAGTACTTCCACCGCCGCCAAGGGGGCTGGCCGTTAAGGCGCCCCCGAGGTGGTCAGGTCGCGGGGGGCGATGTGGTGCAATAATCCCCTCCCCCCCTCTACAAAGATGCGACCTTCCGGTCGACCCCTCTCCTTTTATTTTATAATATTTCATTTTACTATTTATTATAAATTTTATCTTTATCTTTTATTCCCCTTTATTTTGCCCCCCTTCTTATGTTTGTTGTGTTTTGTCCATTGTATTTATTTACTTATTATTATTTATTTATTGACTTTTACTTTATCTATTTTATCTATACACCTTTTCAATTATTGATTTTATCTTTTATTTTATCATATTTTTAAGTTTTATGCGGGTTGACCAGGGGGTGGGACGGGGGGAGGGGACAGACGCGAGCCCGAACTCGCCTCTGTCCCCTCCTTGTCGCGTGCGGAAAAAAATACAATGCAACGTGTACGAGTATTTGCACATGTATAAAAATCGGATGGCGCGGTAACAAAAATTCTAAATTATACAGCACAAGTTGCAGCAATGCATGCGCATAAGTGAAATTACCTGCATACCTCCGTTTCCTCAAACTGTGTGTTCATAACTGGCACTAGGAGGATCGCAGTGCCACCACTGCGAGGAGGCCCAGGACTCTGCGCGGCATACGCTGGAAGAATGTCCAGCGTGGTCGGCACCGCGCAGAGACCTAAGGGGCGTTATTGGGATGGACCTCCCGTTGCCGGTCGTGGTCGACCACATGATCGGCAGCGAGAGGTCAAGAGCAGCGATTGCCTCCTTCTGCTAGATTGTGATAACGCAGAAGGAGGCAGCGGAGAGGGAGAGGGAAGCCGACCCGCTCTCCGCCAGGAGGCTAGTATCGGCGGGGCAACCCCGACGAGGCCGACGGCCCCCGTAAGGGGCCGCAGACGTAATGGCGGCGATGGTACTACTTAGTACTTCCACCGCCGCCAAGGGGGGCTGGCCGTTAAGGCGCCCCCGAGGTGGATAGGTCGCGGGGGGCGAGGTGGAGCAATAATCCCCTCCCCCCCCTCTACAAAGATGCGACCTGCCGGTCGACCCCCCTCCTCTTATTTTATAATATTTCATTTTACTCTATATTATAAATTTTATCTTTATCTTTTATTCCCCTTTATTTTGCCCCCCTTCTTATGTTTGTTGTCTTTTGTCCATTGTATTTATTTACTTATTATTATTTATTTATTTAATGACTTCTATTTTATCTATTTTATCTATACACCTTTACATTTACTGATTTTATCTTTTATTTTATCATATTTTTAAGTTTTATGCGGGTTGACCAGGGTGGTGGGACGGGGGGAGGGGACAGACGCGAGCCGGAACTCGCCTCTGTCCCCTCCTTGTCGCGTGCGGAAACAAATACAATGCAGCGTGTACGAGTATTTGCACATGTATAAAAATCGGATGGCGCGGTAACAAAAATTCTAAATTATACAGCTCAAGTTGCAGCAATGCATGCGCATAAGTTAAATTACCTGCATACCTCCGTTTCCTCATACTGTGTGTTCATAACTGGCACGAGGAGGATCGCAGTGCCACCACTGCGAGGAGGCCCAGGACTCTGCGCGGCATACGCTGGAAGAATGTCCAGCGTGGTCGGCACCGCGCAGAGACCTAAGGGGCGTTATTGGGATGGACCTCCCGTTGCCGGTCGTGGTCGACCACATGATCGGCAGCGAGAGGTCAAGAGCAGCGATTGCCTCCTTCTGCGAGATTGTGATAACGCAGAAGGAGGCAGCGGAGAGGGAGAGGGAAGCCGACCCGCTCTCCGCCAGGAGGCTAGCATCGGCGGGGCAACCCCGACGAGGCCGACGGCCCCCGTAAGGGGCCGCAGACGTAATGGCGGCGGTGGTACTACTTAGTACTTCCACCGCCGCCAAGGGGGGCTGGCCGTTAAGGCGCCCCCGAGGTGGACAGGTCGCGGGGGGCGAGGTGGAGCAATAATCCCCTCCCCCCCCTCTACAAAGATGCGAACTGCCGGTCGACCCCCTCCTTTTATTTTATAATATTTCATTTTACTCTATATTATAAATTTTATCTTTATCTTTTATTCCCCTTTATTTTGCCCCCCTTCTTATGTTTGTTGTGTTTTGTCCATTGTATTTATTTACTTATTATTATTTATTTATTGACTTTTATTTTATCTATTTTATCTATACACCTTTTCAATTATTGATTTTATCTTTTATTTTATCATATTTTTAAGTTTTATGCGGGTTGACCAGGGGGTGGGACGGGGGGAGGGGACAGACGCGAGCCCGAACTCGCCTCTGTCCCCTCCTTGTCGCGTGCGGAAAAAAATACAATGCAGCGTGTACGAGTATTTGCACATGTATAAAAATCGGATGGCGCGGTAACAAAAATTCTAAATTATACAGCACAAGTTGCAGCAATGCATGCGCATAAGTTAAATTACCTGCATACCGCCGTTTCCTCAAACTGTGTGTTCATAACTCTCACCAGGAGGATCGCAGTGCCACCACTGCGAGGAGGCCCAGGACTCTGCGCGGCATACGCTGGAAGAATGTCCAGCGTGGTCGGCACCGCGCAGAGACCTAAGGGGCGTTATTGGGATGGACCTCCCGTTGCCGGTCGTGGTCGACCACATGATCGGCAGCGAGAGGTCAAGAGCAGCGATTGCCTCCTTCTGCGAGATTGTGATAACGCAGAAGGAGGCAGCGGAGAGGGAGAGGGAAGCCGACCCGCTCTCCGCCAGGAGGCTAGCATCGGCGGGGCAACCCCGACGAGGCCGACGGCCCCCGTAAGGGGCCGCAGACGTAATGGCGGCGGTGGTACTACTTAGTACTTCCACCGCCGCCAAGGGGGGCTGGCCGTTAAGGCGCCCCCGAGGTGGACAGGTCGCGGGGGGCGAGGTGGAGCAATAATCCCCTCCCCCCCCTCTACAAAGATGCGAACTGCCGGTCGACCCCCTCCTTTTATTTTATAATATTTCATTTTACTCTATATTATAAATTTTATCTTTATCTTTTATTCCCCTTTATTTTGCCCCCCTTCTTATGTTTGTTGTGTTTTGTCAATTGTATTTATTTACTTATTATTATTTATTTATTGACTTTTATTTTATCTATTTTATCTATACACCTTTTCAATTATTGATTTTATCTTTTATTTTATCATATTTTTAAGTTTTATGTGGGTTGACCAGGGGGGTGGGACGGGGGGAGGGGACAGACGCGAGCCCGAACTCGCCTCTGTCCCCTCCTTGTCGCGTGCGGAAAAAAATACAATGCAGCGTGTACGAGTATTTGCACATGTATAAAAATCGGATGGCGCGGTTACAAAAATTCTAAATTATACTGCACAAGTTGCAGCAATGCATGCGCATAAGTGAAATTACCTGCATACCTCCGTTTCCTCAAACTGTGTGTTCATAACTGGCACTAGGAGGATCGCAGTGCCACCACTGCGAGGAGGCCCAGGACTCTGCGCGGCATACGCTGGAAGAATGTCCAGCGTGGTCGGCACCGCGCAGAGACCTAAGGGGCGTTATTGGGATGGACCTCCCGTTGCCGGTCGTGGTCGACCACATGATCGGCAGCGAGAGGTCAAGAGCAGCGATTGCCTCCTTCTGCTAGATTGTGATAACGCAGAAGGAGGCAGCGGAGAGGGAGAGGGAAGCCGACCCGCTCTCCGCCAGGAGGCAAGCATCAGCGGGGCAACCCCGACGAGGCCGACGGCCCCCGTAAGGGGCCGCAGACGTAATGGCGGCGGTGGTACTACTTAGTACTTCCACCGCCGCCAAGGGGGGCTGGCCGTTAAGGCGCCCCCGAGGTGGATAGGTCGCGGGGGGCGAGGTGGAGCAATAATCCCCTCCCCCCCCTCTACAAAGATGCGACCTGCCGGTCGACCCCCCTCCTTTTATTTTATAATATTTCATTTTACTCTATATTATAAATTTTATCTTTATCTTTTATTCCCCTTTATTTTGCCCCCCTTCTTATGTTTGTTGTCTTTTGTCCATTGTATTTATTTACTTATTATTATTTATTTATTTAATGACTTCTATTTTATCTATTTTATCTATACACCTTTTCAATTATTGATTTTATCTTTTATTTTATCATATTTTTAAGTTTTATGCGGGTTGACCAGGGGGGTGGGACGGGGGGAGGGGACAGACGCGAGCCCGAACTCGCCTCTGTCCCCTCCTTGTCGCGTGCGGAAAAAAATACAATGCAGCGTGTACGAGTATTTGCACATGTATAAAAATCGGATGGCGCGGTAACAAAAATTCTAAATTATACAGCACAAGTTGCAGCAATGCATGCGCATAAGTTAAATTACCTGCATACCGCCGTTTCCTCAAACTGTGTGTTCATAACTGGCACTAGGAGGATCGCAGTGCCACCACCGCGAGGAGGCCCAGGACTCTGCGCGGCATACGCTGGAAGAATGTCCAGCGTGGTCGGCACCGCGCAGAGACCTAAGGGGCGTTATTGGGATGGACCTCCCGTTGCCGGTCGTGGTCGACCACATGATCGGCAGCGAGAGGTCAAGAGCAGCGATTGCCTCCTTCTGCGAGATTGTGATAACGCAAAAGGAGGCAGCGGAGAGGGAGAGGGAAGCCGACCCGCTCTCCGCCAGGAGGCTAGCATCGGCGGGGCAACCCCGACGAAGCCGACGGCCCCCGTAAGGGGCCGCAGACGTAATGGCGGCGGTGGTACTACTTAGTACTTCCACCGCCGCCAAGGGGGCTGGCCGTTAAGGCGCCCCCGAGGTGGTCAGGTCGCGGGGGGCGATGTGGTGCAATAATCCCCTCCCCCCCTCTACAAAGATGCGACCTTCCGGTCGACCCCTCTCCTTTTATTTTATAATATTTCATTTTACTATTTATTATAAATTTTATCTTTATCTTTTATTCCCCTTTATTTTGCCCCCCTTCTTATGTTTGTTGTGTTTTGTCCATTGTATTTATTTACTTATTATTATTTATTTATTGACTTTTACTTTATCTATTTTATCTATACACCTTTTCAATTATTGATTTTATCTTTTATTTTATCATATTTTTAAGTTTTATGCGGGTTGACCAGGGTGGTGGGACGGGGGGAGGGGACAGACGCGAGCCGGAACTCGCCTCTGTCCCCTCCTTGTCGCGTGCGGAAACAAATACAATGCAGCGTGTACGAGTATTTGCACATGTATAAAAATCGGATGGCGCGGTAACAAAAATTCTAAATTATACAGCACAAGTTGCAGCAATGCATGCGCATAAGTTAAATTACCTGCATACCTCCGTTTCCTCATACTGTGTGTTCATAACTGGCACGAGGAGGATCGCAGTGCCACCACTGCGAGGAGGCCCAGGACTCTGCGCGGCATACGCTGGAAGAATGTCCAGCGTGGTCGGCACCGCGCAGAGACCTAAGGGGCGTTATTGGGATGGACCTCCCGTTGCCGGTCGTGGTCGACCACATGATCGGCAGCGAGAGGTCAAGAGCAGCGATTGCCTCCTTCTGCGAGATTGTGATAACGCAGAAGGAGGCAGCGGAGAGGGAGAGGGAAGCCGACCCGCTCTCCGCCAGGAGGCTAGCATCGGCGGGGCAACCCCGACGAGGCCGACGGCCCCCGTAAGGGGCCGCAGACGTAATGGCGGCGGTGGTACTACTTAGTACTTCCACCGCCGCCAAGGGGGGCTGGCCGTTAAGGCGCCCCCGAGGTGGACAGGTCGCGGGGGGCGAGGTGGAGCAATAATCCCCTCCCCCCCCTCTACAAAGATGCGAACTGCCGGTCGACCCCCTCCTTTTATTTTATAATATTTCATTTTACTCTATATTATAAATTTTATCTTTATCTTTTATTCCCCTTTATTTTGCCCCCCTTCTTATGTTTGTTGTGTTTTGTCCATTGTATTTATTTACTTATTATTATTTATTTATTGACTTTTATTTTATCTATTTTATCTATACACCTTTTCAATTATTGATTTTATCTTTTATTTTATCATATTTTTAAGTTTTATGCGGGTTGACCAGGGGGGTGGGACGGGGGGAGGGGACAGACGCGAGCCCGAACTCGCCTCTGTCCCCTCCTTGTCGCGTGCGGAAAAAAATACAATGCAGCGTGTACGAGTATTTGCACATGTATAAAAATCGGATGGCGCGGTAACAAAAATTCTAAATTATACAGCACAAGTTGCAGCAATGCATGCGCATAAGTTAAATTACCTGCATACCGCCGTTTCCTCAAACTGTGTGTTCATAACTGGCACTAGGAGGATCGCAGTGCCACCACTGCGAGGAGGCCCAGGACTCTGCGCGGCATACGCTGGAAGAATGTCCAGCGTGGTCGGGACCGCGCAGAGACCTAAGGGGCGTTATTGGGATGGACCTCCCGTTGCCGGTCGTGGTCGACCACATGATCGGCAGCGAGAGGTCAAGAGCAGCGATTGCCTCCTTCTGCGAGATTGTGAAAACGCAGAAGGAGGCAGCGGAGAGGGAGAGGGAAGCCGACCCGCTCTCCGCAAGGAGGCTAGCATCGGCGGGGCAACCCCGACGAGGCCGACGGCCCCCGTAAGGGGCCGCAGACGTAATGGCGGCGGTGGTACTACTTAGTACTTCCACCGCCGCCAAGGGGGCTGGCCGTTAAGGCGCCCCCGAGGTGGACAGGTCGCGGGGGGCGAGGTGGTGCAATAATCCCCTCCCCCCCTCTACAAAGATGCGACCTTCCGGTCGACCCCCCTCCTTTTATTTTATAATATTTCATTTTACTCTATATTATAAATTTTATCTTTATCTTTTATTCCCCTTTTTTTTGCCCCCCTTCTTATGTTTGTTGTGTTTCGTCCATTGTATTTATTTACTTATTATTATTTATTTATTGACTTTTATTTTATCTATTTTATCTATACACCTTTTCAATTATTGATTTTATCTTTTATTTTATCATATTTTTAAGTTTTATGCGGGTTGACCAGGGGGGTGGGACGGGGGGAGGGGACAGACGCGAGCCCGAACTCGCCTCTGTCCCCTCCTTGTCGCGTGCGGAAAAAAATACAATGCAGCGTGTACGAGTATTTGCACATGTATAAAAATCGGATGGCGCGGTAACAAAAATTCTAAATTATACAGCACAAGTTGCAGCAATGCATGCGCATAAGTTAAATTACCTGCATACCGCCGTTTCCTCAGACTGTGTGTTCATAACTGGCCCTAGGAGGATCGCAGTGCCACCACTGCGAGGAGGCCCAGGACTCTGCGCGGCATACGCTGGAAGAATGTCCAGCGTGGTCGGCACCGCGCAGAGACCTAAGGGGCGTTATTGGGATGGACCTCCCGATGCCGGTCGTGGTCGACCACATGATCGGCAGCGAGAGGTCAAAAGCAGCGATTGGCTCCTTCTGCGAGATTGTGATAACGCAGAAGGAGGCAGCGGAGAGGGAGAGGGAAGCCGACCCGCTCTCCGCCAGGAGGCTAGCATCGGCGGGGCAACCCCGACGAGGCCGACGGCCCCCGTAAGGGGCCGCAGACGTCATGGCGGCGGTGGTACTACTTAGTACTTCCACCGCCGCCAAGGGGGGCTGGCCGTTAAGGCGCCCCAGAGGTGGACAGGTCGCGGGGGGCGAGGTGGAGCAATAATCCCCTCCCCCCCTCTACAAAGATGCGACCTGCCGGTCGACCCCCCTCCTTTTATTTTATAATATTTCATTTTACTCTATATTATAAATTTTATCTTTATCTTTTATTACCCTTTATTTTGCCCCCCTTCTTATGTTTGTTGTCTTTTGTCCATTGTATTTATTTACTTATTATTATTTATTTATTTAATGACTTCTATTTTATCTATTTTATCTATACACCTTTACATTTACTGATTTTATCTTTTATTTTATTATATTTTTAAGTTTTATGCGGGTTGACGAGGGTGGTGGGACGGGGGGAGGGGACAGACGCGAGCCGGAACTCGCCTCTGTCCCCTCCTTGTCGCGTGCGGAAACAAATACAATGCAGCGTGTACGAGTATTTGCACATGTATAAAAATCGGATGGCGCGGCAACAAAAATTCTAAATTATACAGCACAAGTTGCAGCAATGCATGCGCATAAGTTAAATTACCTGCATACCGCCGTTTCCTCAAACTGTGTGTTCATAACTGGCACTAGGAGGATCGCAGTGCCACCACTGCGAGGAGGCCCAGGACTCTGCGCGGCATACGCTGGAAGAATGTCCAGCGTGGTCGGCACCGCGCAGAGACCTAGGGGGCATTATTGGGATGGACCTCCCGTTGCCGGTCGTGGTCGACCACATGATCGGCAGCGAGAGGTCAAGAGCAGCGATTGGCTCCTTCTGCGAGATTGTGATAACGCAGAAGGAGGCAGCGGAGAGGGAGAGGGAAGCCGACCCGCTCTCCGCCAGGAGGCTAGCATCGGCGGGGCAACCCCGACGAGGCCGACGGCCCCCGTAAGGGGCCGCAGACGTAATGGTGGCGGTGGTACTACTTAGTACTTCCACCGCCGCCAAGGGGGCTGGCCGTTAAGGCGCCCCCGAGGTGGACAGGTCGCGGGGGGCGAGGTGGTGCAATAATCCCCTCCCCCCCTCTACAAAGATGCGACCTTCCGGTCGACCCCCCTCCTTTTATTTTATAATATTTCATTTTACTATATATTATAAATTTTATCTTTATCTTTTATTCCCCTTTATTTTGCCCCCCTTCTTATGTTTGTTGTGTTTTGTCCATTGTATTTATTTACTTATTATTATTTATTTATTGACTTTTATTTTATCTATTTTATCTATACACCTTTTCAATTATTGATTTTATCTTTTATTTTATCATATTTTTAAGTTTTATGCGGGTTGACCAGGGGGTGGGACGGGGGGAGGGGACAGACGCGAGCCCGAACTCGCCTCTGTCCCCTCCTTGTCGCGTGCGGAAAAAAATACAATGCAACGTGTACGAGTATTTGCACATGTATAAAAATCGGATGGCGCGGTAACAAAAATTCTAAATTATACAGCACAAGTTGCAGCAATGCATGCGCATAAGTGAAATTACCTGCATACCTCCGTTTCCTCAAACTGTGTGTTCATAACTGGCACTAGGAGGATCGCAGTGCCACCACTGCGAGGAGGCCCAGGACTCTGCGCGGCATACGCTGGAAGAATGTCCAGCGTGGTCGGCACCGCGCAGAGACCTAAGGGGCGTTATTGGGATGGACCTCCCGTTGCCGGTCGTGGTCGACCACATGATCGGCAGCGAGAGGTCAAGAGCAGCGATTGCCTCCTTCTGCTAGATTGTGATAACGCAGAAGGAGGCAGCGGAGAGGGAGAGGGAAGCCAACCCGCTCTCCGCCAGGAGGCTAGCATCGGCGGGGCAACCCCGACGAGGCCGATGGCCCCCGTAAGGGGCCACAGACGTAATGGCGGCGGTGGTACTACTTAGTACTTCCACCGCCGTCAAGGGGGGCTGGCCGTTAAGGCGCCCCCGAGGTGGACAGGTCGCGGGGGGCGAGGTGGAGCAATAATCCCCTCCCCCCCTCTACAAAGATGCGACCTGCCGGTCGACCCCCCTCCTTTTATTTTATAATATTTCATTTTACTCTATATTATAAATTTTATCTTTATCTTTTATTCCCATTTATTTTGCCCCCCTTCTTATGTTTGTTGTCTTTTGTCCATTGTATTTATTTACTTATTATTATTTATTTATTTAATGACTTCTATTTTATCTATTTTATCTATACACCTTTACATTTACTGATTTTATCTTTTATTTTATTATATTTTTAAGTTTTATGCGGGTTGACCAGGGTGGTGGGACGGGGGGAGGGGACAGACGCGAGCCGGAACTCGCCTCTGTCCCCTCCTTGTCGCGTGCGGAAACAAATACAATGCAGCGTGTACGAGTATTTGCACATGTATAAAAATCGGATGGCGCGGTAACAAAAATTCTAAATTATACAGCACAAGTTGCAGCAATGCATGCGCATAAGTTAAATTACCTGCATACCTCCGTTTCCTCATACTGTGTGTTCATAACTGGCACTAGGAGGATCGCAGTGCCACCACTGCGAGGAGGCCCAGGACTCTGCGCGGCATACGCTGGAAGAATGTCCAGCGTGGTCGGCACCGCGCAGAGACCTAAGGGGCGGTATTGGGATGGACCTCCCGTTGCCGGTCGTGGTCGACCACATGATCGGCAGCGAGAGGTCAAGAGCAGCGATTGCCTCCTTCTGCGAGATTGTGATAACGCAGAAGGAGGCAGCGGAGAGGGAGAGGGAAGCCGACCCGCTCTCCGCCAGGAGGCTAGCATCGGCGGGGCAACCCCGACGAGGCCGACGGCCCCCGTGAGGGGCCGCAGACGTAATGGCGGCGATGGTACTACTTAGTACTTCCACCACCGCCAAGGGGGGCTGGCCGTTAAGGCGCCCCCGAGGTGGACAGGTCGCGGGGGGCGGGGTGGGGCAATAATCCCCTCCCCCCCCTCTACAAAGATGCGAACTGCCGGTCGACCCCCTCCTTTTATTTTATAATATTTCATTTTACTCTATATTATAAATTTTATCTTTATCTTTTATTCCCCTTTATTTTGCCCCCCTTCTTATGTTTGTTGTGTTTTGTCCATTGTATTTATTTACTTATTATTATTTATTTATTTAATGACTTTTATTTTATCTATTTTATCTATACACCTTTACATTTACTGATTTTATCTTTTATTTTATCATATTTTTAAGTTTTATGCGGGTTGACCAGGGGGGTGGGACGGGGCGAGGGGACAGACGCGAGCCGGAACTCGCCTCTGTCCCCTCCTTGTCGCGTGCGGAAAAAAATACAATGCAGCGTGTACGAGTATTTGCACATGTATAAAAATCGGATGGCGCGGTAACAAAAATTCTAAATTATACAGCACAAGTTGCAGCAATGCATGCGCATAAGTGAAATTACCTGCATACCTCCGTTTCCTCAAACTGTGTGTTCATAACTGGCACTAGGAGGATCGCAGTGCCACCACTGCGAGGAGGCCCAGGACTCTGCGCGGCATACGCTGGAAGAATGTCCAGCGTGGTCGGCACCGCGCAGAGACCTAAGGGGCGTTATTGGGATGGACCTCCCGTTGCCGGTCGTGGTCGACCACATGATCGGCAGCGAGAGGTCAAGAGCAGCGATTGCCTCCTTCTGCTAGATTGTGATAACGCAGAAGGAGGCAGCGGAGAGGGAGAGGGAAGCCGACCCGCTCTCCGCCAGGAGGCTAGCATCGGCGGGGCAACCCCGACGAGGCCGACGGCCCCCGTAAGGGGCCGCAGACGTAATGGCGGCGGTGGTACTACTTAGTACTTCCACCGCCGCCAAGGGGGGCTGGCCGTTAAGGCGCCCCCGAGGTGGACAGGTCGCGGGGGGCGAGGTGGAGCAATAATCCCCTCCCCCCCTCTACAAAGATGCGACCTGACGGTCGACCCACCTCCTTTTATTTTATAATATTTCATTTTACTCTATATTATAAATTTTATCTTGATCTTTTATTCCCCTTTATTTTGCCCCCCTTCTTATGTTTGTTGTGTTTTGTCCATTGTATTTATTTACTTATTATTATTTATTTATTTAATGACTTTTATTTTATCTATTTTATCTATACACCTTTACATTTACTGATTTTATCTTTTATTTTATCATATTTTTAAGTTTTATGCGGGTTGACCAGGGGGGTGGGACGGGGGGAGGGGACAGACGCGAGCCGGAACTCGCCTCTGTCCCCTCCTTGTCGCGTGCGGAAAAAAATACAATGCAGCGTGTACGAGTATTTGCACATGTATAAAAATCGGATGGCGCGGTAACAAAAATTCTAAATTATACAGCACAAGTTGCAGCAATGCATGCGCATAAGTGAAATTACCTGCATACCTCCGTTTCCTCAAACTGTGTGTTCATAACTGGCACTAGGAGGATCGCAGTGCCACCACTGCGAGGAGGCCCAGGACTCTGCGCGGCATACGCTGGAAGAATGTCCAGCGTGGTCGGCACCGCGCAGAGACCTAAGGGGCGTTATTGGGATGGACCTCCCGTTGCCGGTCGTGGTCGACCACATGATCGGCAGCGAGAGGTCAAGAGCAGCAATTGCCTCCTTCTGCTAGATTGTGATAACGCAGAAGGAGGCAGCGGAGAGGGAGAGGGAAGCCGACCCGCTCTCCGCCAGGAGGCTAGCATCGGCGGGGCAACCCCGACGAGGCCGACGGCCCCCGTAAGGGGCCGCAGACGTAATGGCGGCGGTGGTACTACTTAGTACTTCCACCGCCGCCAAGGGGGGCTGGCCGTTAAGGCGCCCCCGAGGTGGACAGGTCGCGGGGGGCGAGGTGGAGCAATAATCCCCTCCCCCCCCCCTCTACAAAGATGCTACCTGCCGGTCGACCCCCCTCCTTTTATTTTATAATATTTCATTTTACTCTATATTATAAATTTTATCTTTATCTTTTATTCCCCTTTATTTTGCCCCCCTTCTTATGTTTGTTGTCTTTTGTCCATTGTATTTATTTACTTATTATTATTTATTTATTTAATGACTTCTGTTTTATCTATTTTATCTATACACCTTTACATTTACTGATTTTATCTTTTATTTTATCATATTTTTAAGTTTTATGCGGGTTGACCAGGGTGGTGGGACGGGGGGAGGGGACAGACGCGAGCCCGATCTCGCCTCTGTCCCCTCCTTGTCGCGGCGGAAAAAAATACAATGCAGCGTGTACGAGTATTTGCACATGTATAAAAATCGGATGGCGCGGCAACAAAAATTCTAAATTATACAGCACAAGTTGCAGCAATGCATGCGCATAAGTTAAATTACCTGCATACCTCCGTTTCCTCAAACTGTGTGTTCATAACTGGCACTAGGAGGATCGCAGTGCCACCACTGCGAGGAGGCCCAGGACTCTGCGCGGCATACGCTGGAAGAATGTCCAGCGTGGTCGGCACCGCGCAGAGACCTAGGGGGCATTATTGGGATGGACCTCCCGTTGCCGGTCGTGGTCGACCACATGATCGGCAGCGAGAGGTCAAGAGCAGCGATTGGCTCCTTCTGCGAGATTGTGATAACGCAGAAGGAGGCAGCGGAGAGGGAGAGGGAAGCCGACCCGCTCTCCGCCAGGAGGCTAGCATCGGCGGGGCAACCCCGACGAGGCCGACGGCCCCCGTAAGGGGCCGCAGACGTAATGGTGGCGGTGGTACTACTTAGTACTTCCACCGCCGCCAAGGGGGCTGGCCGTTAAGGCGCCCCCGAGGTGGACAGGTCGCGGGGGGCGAGGTGGTGCAATAATCCCCTCCCCCCCTCTACAAAGATGCGACCTTCCGGTCGACCCCCCTCCTTTTATTTTATAATATTTCATTTTACTATATATTATAAATTTTATCTTTATCTTTTATTCCCCTTTATTTTGCCCCCCTTCTTATGTTTGTTGTGTTTTGTCCATTGTATTTATTTACTTATTATTATTTATTTATTGACTTTTATTTTATCTATTTTATCTATACACCTTTTCAATTATTGATTTTATCTTTTATTTTATCATATTTTTAAGTTTTATGCGGGTTGACCAGGGGGTGGGACGGGGGGAGGGGACAGACGCGAGCCCGAACTCGCCTCTGTCCCCTCCTTGTCGCGTGCGGAAAAAAATACAATGCAACGTGTACGAGTATTTGCACATGTATAAAAATCGGATGGCGCGGTAACAAAAATTCTAAATTATACAGCACAAGTTGCAGCAATGCATGCGCATAAGTGAAATTACCTGCATACCTCCGTTTCCTCAAACTGTGTGTTCATAACTGGCACTAGGAGGATCGCAGTGCCACCACTGCGAGGAGGCCCAGGACTCTGCGCGGCATACGCTGGAAGAATGTCCAGCGTGGTCGGCACCGCGCAGAGACCTAAGGGGCGTTATTGGGATGGACCTCCCGTTGCCGGTCGTGGTCGACCACATGATCGGCAGCGAGAGGTCAAGAGCAGCGATTGCCTCCTTCTGCTAGATTGTGATAACGCAGAAGGAGGCAGCGGAGAGGGAGAGGGAAGCCAACCCGCTCTCCGCCAGGAGGCTAGCATCGGCGGGGCAACCCCGACGAGGCCGATGGCCCCCGTAAGGGGCCACAGACGTAATGGCGGCGGTGGTACTACTTAGTACTTCCACCGCCGTCAAGGGGGGCTGGCCGTTAAGGCGCCCCCGAGGTGGACAGGTCGCGGGGGGCGAGGTGGAGCAATAATCCCCTCCCCCCCTCTACAAAGATGCGACCTGCCGGTCGACCCCCCTCCTTTTAT
The DNA here is from genome assembly GCF_051020765.1 of Lasioglossum baleicum. Lineage (NCBI taxonomy): Eukaryota > Metazoa > Arthropoda > Insecta > Hymenoptera > Halictidae > Lasioglossum > Lasioglossum baleicum. The sequence continues at coordinate 1,783,293 of NW_027469083.1, forward strand.
TTTATAATATTTCATTTTACTCTATATTATAAATTTTATCTTTATCTTTTATTCCCCTTTATTTTGCCCCCCTTCTTATGTTTGTTGTCTTTTGTCCATTGTATTTATTTACTTATTATTATTTATTTATTTAATGACTTCTATTTTATCAATTTTATCTATACACCTTTACATTTACTGATTTTATCTTTTATTTTATTATATTTTTAAGTTTTATGCGGGTTGACCAGGGTGGTGGGACGGGGGGAGGGGACAGACGCGAGCCGGAACTCGCCTCTGTCCCCTCCTTGTCGCGTGCGGAAACAAATACAATGCAGCGTGTACGAGTATTTGCACATGTATAAAAATCGGATGGCGCGGCAACAAAAATTCTAAATTATACAGCACAAGTTGCAGCAATGCATGCGCATAAGTTAAATTACCTGCATACCGCCGTTTCCTCAAACTGTGTGTTCATAACTGGCACTAGGAGGATCGCAGTGCCACCACTGCGAGGAGGCCCAGGACCCTGCGCGGCATACGCTGGAAGAATGTCCAGCGTGGTCGGCACCGCGCAGAGACCTAGGGGGCATTATTGGGATGGACCTCCCGTTGCCGGTCGTGGTCGACCACATGATCGGCAGCGAGAGGTCAAGAGCAGCGATTGGCTCCTTCTGCGAGATTGTGATAACGCAGAAGGAGGCAGCGGAGAGGGAGAGGGAAGCCGACCCGCTCTCCGCCAGGAGGCTAGCATCGGCGGGGCAACCCCGACGAGGCCGACGGCCCCCGTAAGGGGCCGCAGACGTAATGGTGGCGGTGGTACTACTTAGTACTTCCACCGCCGCCAAGGGGGCTGGCCGTTAAGGCGCCCCCGAGGTGGACAGGTCGCGGGGGGCGAGGTGGTGCAATAATCCCCTCCCCCCCCTACAAAGATGCGACCTTCCGGTCGACCCCCCTCCTTTTATTTTATAATATTTCATTTTACTATATATTATAAATTTTATCTTTATCTTTTATTCCCCTTTATTTTGCCCCCCTTCTTATGTTTGTTGTGTTTTGTCCATTGTATTTATTTACTTATTATTATTTATTTATTGACTTTTATTTTATCTATTTTATCTATACACCTTTTCAATTATTGATTTTATCTTTTATTTTATCATATTTTTAAGTTTTATGCGGGTTGACCAGGGGGTGGGACGGGGGGAGGGGACAGACGCGAGCCCGAACTCGCCTCTGTCCCCTCCTTGTCGCGTGCGGAAAAAAATACAATGCAACGTGTACGAGTATTTGCACATGTATAAAAATCGGATGGCGCGGTAACAAAAATTCTAAATTATACAGCACAAGTTGCAGCAATGCATGCGCATAAGTGAAATTACCTGCATACCTCCGTTTCCTCAAACTGTGTGTTCATAACTGGCACTAGGAGGATCGCAGTGCCACCACTGCGAGGAGGCCCAGGACTCTGCGCGGCATACGCTGGAAGAATGTCCAGCGTGGTCGGCACCGCGCAGAGACCTAAGGGGCGTTATTGGGATGGACCTCCCGTTGCCGGTCGTGGTCGACCACATGATCGGCAGCGAGAGGTCAAGAGCAGCGATTGCCTCCTTCTGCTAGATTGTGATAACGCAGAAGGAGGCAGCGGAGAGGGAGAGGGAAGCCAACCCGCTCTCCGCCAGGAGGCTAGCATCGGCGGGGCAACCCCGACGAGGCCGATGGCCCCCGTAAGGGGCCACAGACGTAATGGCGGCGGTGGTACTACTTAGTACTTCCACCGCCGTCAAGGGGGGCTGGCCGTTAAGGCGCCCCCGAGGTGGACAGGTCGCGGGGGGCGAGGTGGAGCAATAATCCCCTCCCCCCCTCTACAAAGATGCGACCTGCCGGTCGACCCCCCTCCTTTTATTTTATAATATTTCATTTTACTCTATATTATAAATTTTATCTTTATCTTTTATTCCCCTTTATTTTGCCCCCCTTCTTATGTTTGTTGTCTTTTGTCCATTGTATTTATTTACTTATTATTATTTATTTATTTAATGACTTCTATTTTATCTATTTTATCTATACACCTTTACATTTACTGATTTTATCTTTTATTTTATTATATTTTTAAGTTTTATGCGGGTTGACCAGGGTGGTGGGACGGGGGGAGGGGACAGACGCGAGCCGGAACTCGCCTCTGTCCCCTCCTTGTCGCGTGCGGAAAAAAATACAATGCAGCGTGTACGAGTATTTGCACATGTATAAAAATCGGATGGCGCGGTAACAAAAATTCTAAATTATACAGCACAAGTTGCAGCAATGCATGCGCATAAGTTAAATTACCTGCATACCTCCGTTTCCTCAAACTGTGTGTTCATAACTGGCACTAGGAGGATCGCAGTGCCACCACTGCGAGGAGGCCCAGGACTCTGCGCGGCATACGCTGGAAGAATGTCCAGCGTGGTCGGCACCGCGCAGAGACCTAAGGGGCGTTATTGGGATGGACCTCCCGTTGCCGGTCGTGGTCGACCACATGATCGGCAGCGAGAGGTCAAGAGCAGCGATTGCCTCCTTCTGCGAGATTGTGATAACGCAGAAGGAGGCAGCGGAGAGGGTAAGGGAAGCCGACCCGCTCTCCGCCAGGAGGCTAGCATCGGCGGGGCAACCCCGACGAGGCCGACGGCCCCCGTAAGGGGCCGCAGACGTAATGGCGGCGGTGGTACTACTTAGTACTTCCACCGCCGCCAAGGGGGGCTGGCCGTTAAGGCGCCCCCGAGGTGGACAGGTCGCGGGGGGCGAGGTGGAGCAATAATCCCCTCCCCCCCCCTCTACAAAGATGCTACCTGCCGGTCGACCCCCCTCCTTTTATTTTATAATATTTCATTTTACTCTATATTATAAATTTTATCTTTATCTTTTATTCCCCTTTATTTTGCCCCCCTTCTTATGTTTGTTGTCTTTTGTCCATTGTATTTATTTACTTATTATTATTTATTTATTTAATGACTTCTGTTTTATCTATTTTATCTATACACCTTTACATTTACTGATTTTATCTTTTATTTTATCATATTTTTAAGTTTTATGCGGGTTGACCAGGGTGGTGGGACGGGGGGAGGGGACAGACGCGAGCCCGATCTCGCCTCTGTCCCCTCCTTGTCGCGGCGGAAAAAAATACAATGCAGCGTGTACGAGTATTTGCACATGTATAAAAATCGGATGGCGCGGCAACAAAAATTCTAAATTATACAGCACAAGTTGCAGCAATGCATGCGCATAAGTTAAATTACCTGCATACCTCCGTTTCCTCAAACTGTGTGTTCATAACTGGCACTAGGAGGATCGCAGTGCCACCACTGCGAGGAGGCCCAGGACTCTGCGCGGCATACGCTGGAAGAATGTCCAGCGTGGTCGGCACCGCGCAGAGACCTAGGGGGCATTATTGGGATGGACCTCCCGTTGCCGGTCGTGGTCGACCACATGATCGGCAGCGAGAGGTCAAGAGCAGCGATTGGCTCCTTCTGCGAGATTGTGATAACGCAGAAGGAGGCAGCGGAGAGGGAGAGGGAAGCCGACCCGCTCTCCGCCAGGAGGCTAGCATCGGCGGGGCAACCCCGACGAGGCCGACGGCCCCCGTAAGGGGCCGCAGACGTAATGGTGGCGGTGGTACTACTTAGTACTTCCACCGCCGCCAAGGGGGCTGGCCGTTAAGGCGCCCCCGAGGTGGACAGGTCGCGGGGGGCGAGGTGGTGCAATAATCCCCTCCCCCCCTCTACAAAGATGCGACCTTCCGGTCGACCCCCCTCCTTTTATTTTATAATATTTCATTTTACTATATATTATAAATTTTATCTTTATCTTTTATTCCCCTTTATTTTGCCCCCCTTCTTATGTTTGTTGTGTTTTGTCCATTGTATTTATTTACTTATTATTATTTATTTATTGACTTTTATTTTATCTATTTTATCTATACACCTTTTCAATTATTGATTTTATCTTTTATTTTATCATATTTTTAAGTTTTATGCGGGTTGACCAGGGGGTGGGACGGGGGGAGGGGACAGACGCGAGCCCGAACTCGCCTCTGTCCCCTCCTTGTCGCGTGCGGAAAAAAATACAATGCAACGTGTACGAGTATTTGCACATGTATAAAAATCGGATGGCGCGGTAACAAAAATTCTAAATTATACAGCACAAGTTGCAGCAATGCATGCGCATAAGTGAAATTACCTGCATACCTCCGTTTCCTCAAACTGTGTGTTCATAACTGGCACTAGGAGGATCGCAGTGCCACCACTGCGAGGAGGCCCAGGACTCTGCGCGGCATACGCTGGAAGAATGTCCAGCGTGGTCGGCACCGCGCAGAGACCTAAGGGGCGTTATTGGGATGGACCTCCCGTTGCCGGTCGTGGTCGACCACATGATCGGCAGCGAGAGGTCAAGAGCAGCGATTGCCTCCTTCTGCTAGATTGTGATAACGCAGAAGGAGGCAGCGGAGAGGGAGAGGGAAGCCAACCCGCTCTCCGCCAGGAGGCTAGCATCGGCGGGGCAACCCCGACGAGGCCGATGGCCCCCGTAAGGGGCCACAGACGTAATGGCGGCGGTGGTACTACTTAGTACTTCCACCGCCGTCAAGGGGGGCTGGCCGTTAAGGCGCCCCCGAGGTGGACAGGTCGCGGGGGGCGAGGTGGAGCAATAATCCCCTCCCCCCCTCTACAAAGATGCGACCTGCCGGTCGACCCCCCTCCTTTTATTTTATAATATTTCATTTTACTCTATATTATAAATTTTATCTTTATCTTTTATTCCCCTTTATTTTGCCCCCCTTCTTATGTTTGTTGTCTTTTGTCCATTGTATTTATTTACTTATTATTATTTATTTATTTAATGACTTCTATTTTATCTATTTTATCTATACACCTTTACATTTACTGATTTTATCTTTTATTTTATTATATTTTTAAGTTTTATGCGGGTTGACCAGGGTGGTGGGACGGGGGGAGGGGACAGACGCGAGCCGGAACTCGCCTCTGTCCCCTCCTTGTCGCGTGCGGAAACAAATACAATGCAGCGTGTACGAGTATTTGCACATGTATAAAAATCGGATGGCGCGGCAACAAAAATTCTAAATTATACAGCACAAGTTGCAGCAATGCATGCGCATAAGTTAAATTACCTGCATACCGCCGTTTCCTCAAACTGTGTGTTCATAACTGGCACTAGGAGGATCGCAGTGCCACCACTGCGAGGAGGCCCAGGACCCTGCGCGGCATACGCTGGAAGAATGTCCAGCGTGGTCGGCACCGCGCAGAGACCTAGGGGGCATTATTGGGATGGACCTCCCGTTGCCGGTCGTGGTCGACCACATGATCGGCAGCGAGAGGTCAAGAGCAGCGATTGGCTCCTTCTGCGAGATTGTGATAACGCAGAAGGAGGCAGCGGAGAGGGAGAGGGAAGCCGACCCGCTCTCCGCCAGGAGGCTAGCATCGGCGGGGCAACCCCGACGAGGCCGACGGCCCCCGTAAGTGGCCGCAGACGTAATGGTGGCGGTGGTACTACTTAGTACTTCCACCGCCGCCAAGGGGGCTGGCCGTTAAGGCGCCCCCGAGGTGGACAGGTCGCGGGGGGCGAGGTGGTGCAATAATCCCCTCCCCCCCCTACAAAGATGCGACCTTCCGGTCGACCCCCCTCCTTTTATTTTATAATATTTCATTTTACTATATATTATAAATTTTATCTTTATCTTTTATTCCCCTTTATTTTGCCCCCCTTCTTATGTTTGTTGTGTTTTGTCCATTGTATTTATTTACTTATTATTATTTATTTATTGACTTTTATTTTATCTATTTTATCTATACACCTTTTCAATTATTGATTTTATCTTTTATTTTATCATATTTTTAAGTTTTATGCGGGTTGACCAGGGGGTGGGACGGGGGGAGGGGACAGACGCGAGCCCGAACTCGCCTCTGTCCCCTCCTTGTCGCGTGCGGAAAAAAATACAATGCAACGTGTACGAGTATTTGCACATGTATAAAAATCGGATGGCGCGGTAACAAAAATTCTAAATTATACAGCACAAGTTGCAGCAATGCATGCGCATAAGTGAAATTACCTGCATACCTCCGTTTCCTCAAACTGTGTGTTCATAACTGGCACTAGGAGGATCGCAGTGCCACCACTGCGAGGAGGCCCAGGACTCTGCGCGGCATACGCTGGAAGAATGTCCAGCGTGGTCGGCACCGCGCAGAGACCTAAGGGGCGTTATTGGGATGGACCTCCCGTTGCCGGTCGTGGTCGACCACATGATCGGCAGCGAGAGGTCAAGAGCAGCGATTGCCTCCTTCTGCTAGATTGTGATAACGCAGAAGGAGGCAGCGGAGAGGGAGAGGGAAGCCAACCCGCTCTCCGCCAGGAGGCTAGCATCGGCGGGGCAACCCCGACGAGGCCGATGGCCCCCGTAAGGGGCCACAGACGTAATGGCGGCGGTGGTACTACTTAGTACTTCCACCGCCGTCAAGGGGGGCTGGCCGTTAAGGCGCCCCCGAGGTGGACAGGTCGCGGGGGGCGAGGTGGAGCAATAATCCCCTCCCCCCCTCTACAAAGATGCGACCTGCCGGTCGACCCCCCTCCTTTTATTTTATAATATTTCATTTTACTCTATATTATAAATTTTATCTTTATCTTTTATTCCCCTTTATTTTGCCCCCCTTCTTATGTTTGTTGTCTTTTGTCCATTGTATTTATTTACTTATTATTATTTATTTATTTAATGACTTCTATTTTATCTATTTTATCTATACACCTTTACATTTACTGATTTTATCTTTTATTTTATTATATTTTTAAGTTTTATGCGGGTTGACCAGGGTGGTGGGACGGGGGGAGGGGACAGACGCGAGCCGGAACTCGCCTCTGTCCCCTCCTTGTCGCGTGCGGAAAAAAATACAATGCAGCGTGTACGAGTATTTGCACATGTATAAAAATCGGATGGCGCGGTAACAAAAATTCTAAATTATACAGCACAAGTTGCAGCAATGCATGCGCATAAGTTAAATTACCTGCATACCTCCGTTTCCTCAAACTGTGTGTTCATAACTGGCACTAGGAGGATCGCAGTGCCACCACTGCGAGGAGGCCCAGGACTCTGCGCGGCATACGCTGGAAGAATGTCCAGCGTGGTCGGCACCGCGCAGAGACCTAAGGGGCGTTATTGGGATGGACCTCCCGTTGCCGGTCGTGGTCGACCACATGATCGGCAGCGAGAGGTCAAGAGCAGCGATTGCCTCCTTCTGCGAGATTGTGATAACGCAGAAGGAGGCAGCGGAGAGGGTAAGGGAAGCCGACCCGCTCTCCGCCAGGAGGCTAGCATCGGCGGGGCAACCCCGACGAGGCCGACGGCCCCCGTAAGGGGCCGCAGACGTAATGGCGGCGGTGGTACTACTTAGTACTTCCACCGCCGCCAAGAGGGGCTGGCCGTTAAGGCGCCCCCGAGGTGGACAGGTCGCGGGGGGCGAGGTGGAGCAATAATCCCCTCCACCCCCCTCTACAAAGATGCGACCTGACGGTCGACCCCCCTCCTTTTATTTTATAATATTTCATTTTACTCTATATTATAAATTTTATCTTTATCTTTTATTCCCCTTTATTTTGTCCCCCTTCTTATGATTGTTGTGTTTTGTCCATTGTATTTATTTACTTATTATTATTTATTTATTTAATGACTTTTATTTTATCTATTTTATCTATACACCTTTACATTTACTGATTTTATCTTTTATTTTATCATATTTTTAAGTTTTATACGGGTTGACCAGGGGGGTGGGACGGGGGGAGGGGACAGACGCGAGCCCGAACTCGCCTCTGTCCCCTCCTTGTCGCGTGCGGAAAAAAATACAATGCAGCGTGTACGAGTATTTGCACATGTGTAAAAATCGGATGGCGCGGTAACAAAAATTCTAAATTATACAGCACAAGTTGCAGCAATGCATGCGCATAAGTTAAATTACCTGCATACCGCCGTTTCCTCAAACTGTGTGTTCATAACTGGCACTAGGAGGATCGCAGTGCCACCACCGCGAGGAGGCCCAGGACTCTGCGCGGCATACGCTGGAAGAATGTCCAGCGTGGTCGGCACCGCGCAGAGACCTAAGGGGCGTTATTGGGATGGACCTCCCGTTGCCGGTCGTGGTCGACCACATGATCGGCAGCGAGAGGTCAAGAGCAGCGATTGCCTCCTTCTGCGAGATTGTGATAACGCAGAAGGAGGCAGCGGAGAGGGAGAGGGAAGCCGACCCGCTCTCCGCAAGGAGGCTAGCATCGGCGGGGCAACCCCGACGAAGCCGACGGCCCCCGTAAGGGGCCGCAGACGTAATGGCGGCGGTGGTACTACTTAGTACTTCCACCGCCGCCGAGGGGGGCTGGCCGTTAAGGAGCCCCCGAGGTGGACAGGTCGCGGGGGGCGAGGTGGTGCAATAATCCCCTCCCCCCCTCTACAAAGATGCGACCTTCCGGTCGACCCCCCTCCTTTTATTTTATAATATTTCATTTTACTATATATTATAAATTTTATCTTTATCTTTTATTCCCCTTTATTTTGCCCCCCTTCTTATGTTTGTTGTGTTTTGTCCATTGTATTTATTTACTTATTATTATTTATTTATTGACTTTTATTTTATCTATTTTATCTATACACCTTTTCAATTATTGATTTTATCTTTTATTTTATCATATTTTTAAGTTTTATGCGGGTTGACCAGGGGGGTGGGACGGGGGGAGGGGACAGACGCGAGCCCGAACTCGCCTCTGTCCCCTCCTTGTCGCGTGCGGAAAAAAATACAATGCAGCGTGTACGAGTATTTGCACATGTATAAAAATCGGATGGCGCGGTAACAAAAATTCTAAATTATACAGCACAAGTTGCAGCAATGCATGCGCATAAGTTAAATTACCTGCATACCGCCGTTTCCTCAGACTGTGTGTTCATAACTGGCCCTAGGAGGATCGCAGTGCCACCACTGCGAGGAGGCCCAGGACTCTGCGCGGCATACGCTGGAAGAATGTCCAGCGTGGTCGGCACCGCGCAGAGACCTAAGGGGCGTTATTGGGATGGACCTCCCGTTGCCGGTCGTGGTCGACCACATGATCGGCAGCGAGAGGTCAAGAGCAGCGATTGGCTCCTTCTGCGAGATTGTGATAACGCAGAAGGAGGCAGCGGAGAGGGAGAGGGAAGCCGACCCGCTCTCCGCCAGGAGGCTAGCATCGGCGGGGCAACCCCGACGAGGCCGACGGCCCCCGTAAGGGGCCGCAGACGTCATGGCGGCGGTGGTACTACTTAGTACTTCCACCGCCGCCAAGGGGGGCTGGCCGTTAAGGCGCCCCCGAGGTGGACAGGTCGCGGGGGGCGAGGTGGGGCAATAATCCCCTCCCCCCCCTCTACAAAGATGCGAACTGCCGGTCGACCCCCTCCTTTTATTTTATAATATTTCATTTTACTCTATATTATAAATTTTATCTTTATCTTTTATTCCCCTTTATTTTGCCCCCCTTCTTATGTTTGTTGTGTTTTGTCCATTGTATTTATTTACTTATTATTATTTATTTATTTATTGACTTTTATTTTATCTATTTTATCTATACACCTTTTCAATTATTGATTTTATCTTTTATTTTATCATATTTTTAAGTTTTATGCGGGTTGACCAGGGGGGTGGGACGGGGGGAGGGGACAGACGCGAGCCCGATCTCGCCTCTGTCCCCTCCTTGTCGCGGCGGAAAAAAATACAATGCAGCGTGTACGAGTATTTGCACATGTATAAAAATCGGATGGCGCGGTAACAAAAATTCTAAATTATACAGCACAAGTTGCAGCAATGCATGCGCATAAGTTAAATTACCTGCACACCGCCGTTTCCTCAGACTGTGTTTTCATAACTGGCCCTAGGAGGATCGCAGTGCCACCACTGCGAGGAGGCCCAGGACTCTGCGCGGCATACGCTGGAAGAATGTCCAGCGTGGTCGGCACCGCGCAGAGACCTAAGGGGCGTTATTGGGATGGACCTCCCGTTGCCGGTCGTGGTCGACCACATGATCGGCAGCGAGAGGTCAAGAGCAGCGATTGGCTCCTTCTGCGAGATTGTGATAACGCAGAAGGAGGCAGCGGAGAGGGAGAGGGAAGCCGACCCGCTCTCCGCCAGGAGGCTAGCATCGGCGGGGCAACCCCGACGAGGCCGACGGCCCCCGTAAGGGGCCGCAGACGTAATGGCGGCGGTGGTACTACTTAGTACTTCCACCGCCGCCAAGGGGGGCTGGCCGTTAAGGCGCCCCCGAGGTGGACAGGTCGCGGGGGGCGAGGTGGAGCAATAATCCCCTCCCCCCCTCTACAAAGATGCGACCTGACGGTCGACCCACCTCCTTTTATTTTATAATATTTCATTTTACTCTATATTATAAATTTTATCTTTATCTTTTATTCCCCTTTATTTTGCCCCCCTTCTTATGTTTGTTGTGTTTTGTCCATTGTATTTATTTACTTATTATTATTTATTTATTTAATGACTTTTATTTTATCTATTTTATCTATACACCTTTACATTTACTGATTTTATCTTTTATTTTATCATATTTTTAAGTTTTATGCGGGTTGACCAGGGGGGTGGGACGGGGGGAGGGGACAGACGCGAGCCGGAACTCGCCTCTGTCCCCTCCTTGTCGCGTGCGGAAAAAAATACAATGCAGCGTGTACGAGTATTTGCACATGTATAAAAATCGGATGGCGCGGTAACAAAAATTCTAAATTATACAGCACAAGTTGCAGCAATGCATGCGCATAAGTGAAATTACCTGCATACCTCCGTTTCCTCAAACTGTGTGTTCATAACTGGCACTAGGAGGATCGCAGTGCCACCACTGCGAGGAGGCCCAGGACTCTGCGCGGCATACGCTGGAAGAATGTCCAGCGTGGTCGGCACCGCGCAGAGACCTAAGGGGCGTTATTGGGATGGACCTCCCGTTGCCGGTCGTGGTCGACCACATGATCGGCAGCGAGAGGTCAAGAGCAGCAATTGCCTCCTTCTGCTAGATTGTGATAACGCAGAAGGAGGCAGCGGAGAGGGAGAGGGAAGCCGACCCGCTCTCCGCCAGGAGGCTAGCATCGGCGGGGCAACCCCGACGAGGCCGACGGCCCCCGTAAGGGGCCGCAGACGTAATGGCGGCGGTGGTACTACTTAGTACTTCCACCGCCGCCAAGGGGGGCTGGCCGTTAAGGCGCCCTCGAGGTGGACAGGTCGCGGGGGGCGAGGTGGAGCAATAATCCCCTCCTCCTCCTCTACAAAGATGCGACCTGCCGGTCGACCCCCCTCCTTTTATTTTATAATATTTCATTTTACTCTATATTATAAATTTTATCTTTATCTTTTATTCCCCTTTATTTTGCCCCCCCTTCTTATGTTTGTTGTGTTTTGTCCATTGTATTTATTTACTTATTATTATTTATTTATTTATTGACTTTTATTTTATCTATTTTATCTATACACCTTTTCATTTACTGATTTTATCTTTTATTTTATCATATTTTTAAGTTTTATGCGGGTTGACCAGGGGGGTGGGACGGGGGGAGGGGACAGACGCGAGCCGGAACTCGCTTCTGTCCCCTCCTTGTCGCGTGCGGAAAAAAATACAATGCAGCGTGTACGAGTATTTGCACATGTATAAAAATCGGATGGCGCGGTAACAAAAATTCTAAATTATACAGCACAAGTTGCAGCAATGCATGCGCATAAGTTAAATTACCTGCATACCTCCGTTTCCTCAAACTGTGTGTTCATAACTGGTCCTGGGCCTCCTCGCAGTGCCACCACTGCGAGGAGGCCCAGGACTCTGCGCGGCATACGCTGGAAGAATGTCCAGCGTGGTCGGCACCGCGCAGAGACCTAAGGGACGTTATTGGGATGGACCTCCCGTTGCCGGTCGTGGTCGACCACATGATCGGCAGCGAGAGGTCAAGAGCAGCCATTGCCTCCTTCTGCGAGATTGTGATAACGCAGAAGGAGGCAGCGGAGAGGGAAAGGGAAGCCGACCCGCTCTCCGCCAGGAGGCTAGCATCGGCGGGGCAACCCCGACGAGGCCGACGGCCCCCGTAAGGGGCCGCAGACGTAATGGCGGCGGTGGTACTACTTAGTACTTCCACCGCCGCCAAGGGGGGCTGGCCGTTAAGGTGCCCTCGAGGTGGACAGGTCGCGGGGGGCGAGGTGGAGCAATAATCCCCTCCTCCACCTCTACAAAGATGCGACCTGCCGGTCGACCCCCCTCCTTTTATTTTATAATATTTCATTTTACTCTATATTATAAATTTTATCTTTATCTTTTATTCCCCTTTATTTTGCCCCCCCTTCTTATGTTTGTTGTGTTTTGTCCATTGTATTTATTTACTTATTATTATTTATTTATTTATTGACTTTTATTTTATCTATTTTATCTATACACCTTTTCATTTACTGATTTTATCTTTTATTTTATCATATTTTTAAGTTTTATGCGGGTTGACCAGGGGGGTGGGACGGGGGGAGGGGACAGACGCGAGCCGGAACTCGCTTCTGTCCCCTCCTTGTCGCGTGCGGAAAAAAATACAATGCAGCGTGTACGAGTATTTGCACATGTATAAAAATCGGATGGCGCGGTAACAAAAATTCTAAATTATACAGCACAAGTTGCAGCAATGCATGCGCATAAGTTAAATTACCTGCATACCTCCGTTTCCTCAAACTGTGTGTTCATAATTGGCACTAGGAGGATCGCAGTGCCACCACTGCGAGGAGGCCCAGGACTCTGCGCGGCATACGCTGGAAGAATGTCCAGCGTGGTCGGCACCGCGCAGAGACCTAAGGGGCGTTATTGGGATGGACCTCCCGTTGCCGGTCGTGGTCGACCACATGATCGGCAGCGAGAGGTCAAGAGCAGCGATTGCCTCCTTCTGCGAGATTGTGATAACGCAGAAGGAGGCAGCGGAGAGGGTAAGGGAAGCCGACCCGCTCTCCGCCAGGAGGCTAGCATCGGCGGGGCAACCCCGACGAGGCCGACGGCCCCCGTAAGGGGCCGCAGACGTAATGGCGGCGGTGGTACTACTTAGTACTTCCACCGCCGCCAAGGGGGGCTGGCCGTTAAGGCGCCCCCGAGGTGGACAGGTCGCGGGGGGCGAGGTGGAGCAATAATCCCCTCCACCCCCCTCTACAAAGATGCGACCTGACGGTCGACCCCCCTCCTTTTATTTTATAATATTTCATTTTACTCTATATTATAAATTTTATCTTTATCTTTTATTCCCCTTTATTTTGTCCCCCTTCTTATGATTGTTGTGTTTTGTCCATTGTATTTATTTACTTATTATTATTTATTTATTTAATGACTTTTATTTTATCTATTTTATCTATACACCTTTACATTTACTGATTTTATCTTTTATTTTATCATATTTTTAAGTTTTATACGGGTTGACCAGGGGGGTGGGACGGGGGGAGGGGACAGACGCGAGCCCGAACTCGCCTCTGTCCCCTCCTTGTCGCGTGCGGAAAAAAATACAATGCAGCGTGTACGAGTATTTGCACATGTGTAAAAATCGGATGGCGCGGTAACAAAAATTCTAAATTATACAGCACAAGTTGCAGCAATGCATGCGCATAAGTTAAATTACCTGCATACCGCCGTTTCCTCAAACTGTGTGTTCATAACTGGCACTAGGAGGATCGCAGTGCCACCACCGCGAGGAGGCCCAGGACTCTGCGCGGCATACGCTGGAAGAATGTCCAGCGTGGTCGGCACCGCGCAGAGACCTAAGGGGCGTTATTGGGATGGACCTCCCGTTGCCGGTCGTGGTCGACCACATGATCGGCAGCGAGAGGTCAAGAGCAGCGATTGCCTCCTTCTGCGAGATTGTGATAACGCAGAAGGAGGCAGCGGAGAGGGAGAGGGAAGCCGACCCGCTCTCCGCAAGGAGGCTAGCATCGGCGGGGCAACCCCGACGAAGCCGACGGCCCCCGTAAGGGGCCGCAGACGTAATGGCGGCGGTGGTACTACTTAGTACTTCCACCGCCGCCGAGGGGGGCTGGCCGTTAAGGAGCCCCCGAGGTGGACAGGTCGCGGGGGGCGAGGTGGTGCAATAATCCCCTCCCCCCCTCTACAAAGATGCGACCTTCCGGTCGACCCCCCTCCTTTTATTTTATAATATTTCATTTTACTATATATTATAAATTTTATCTTTATCTTTTATTCCCCTTTATTTTGCCCCCCTTCTTATGTTTGTTGTGTTTTGTCCATTGTATTTATTTACTTATTATTATTTATTTATTGACTTTTATTTTATCTATTTTATCTATACACCTTTTCAATTATTGATTTTATCTTTTATTTTATCATATTTTTAAGTTTTATGCGGGTTGACCAGGGGGGTGGGACGGGGGGAGGGGACAGACGCGAGCCCGAACTCGCCTCTGTCCCCTCCTTGTCGCGTGCGGAAAAAAATACAATGCAGCGTGTACGAGTATTTGCACATGTATAAAAATCGGATGGCGCGGTAACAAAAATTCTAAATTATACAGCACAAGTTGCAGCAATGCATGCGCATAAGTTAAATTACCTGCATACCGCCGTTTCCTCAGACTGTGTGTTCATAACTGGCCCTAGGAGGATCGCAGTGCCACCACTGCGAGGAGGCCCAGGACTCTGCGCGGCATACGCTGGAAGAATGTCCAGCGTGGTCGGCACCGCGCAGAGACCTAAGGGGCGTTATTGGGATGGACCTCCCGTTGCCGGTCGTAGTCGACCACATGATCGGCAGCGAGAGGTCAAGAGCAGCGATTGGCTCCTTCTGCGAGATTGTGATAACGCAGAAGGAGGCAGCGGAGAGGGAGAGGGAAGCCGACCCGCTCTCCGCCAGGAGGCTAGCATCGGCGGGGCAACCCCGACGAGGCCGACGGCCCCCGTAAGGGGCCGCAGACGTCATGGCGGCGGTGGTACTACTTAGTACTTCCACCGCCGCCAAGGGGGGCTGGCCGTTAAGGCGCCCCCGAGGTGGACAGGTCGCGGGGGGCGAGGTGGGGCAATAATCCCCTCCCCCCCCTCTACAAAGATGCGAACTGCCGGTCGACCCCCTCCTTTTATTTTATAATATTTCATTTTACTCTATATTATAAATTTTATCTTTATCTTTTATTCCCCTTTATTTTGCCCCCCTTCTTATGTTTGTTGTGTTTTGTCCATTGTATTTATTTACTTATTATTATTTATTTATTTATTGACTTTTATTTTATCTATTTTATCTATACACCTTTTCAATTATTGATTTTATCTTTTATTTTATCATATTTTTAAG
This sequence comes from Lasioglossum baleicum, assembly GCF_051020765.1. Classification (NCBI taxonomy): domain Eukaryota; kingdom Metazoa; phylum Arthropoda; class Insecta; order Hymenoptera; family Halictidae; genus Lasioglossum; species Lasioglossum baleicum. The sequence goes on from NW_027469083.1 coordinate 1,798,621, forward strand.
TTTTATGCGGGTTGACCAGGGGGGTGGGACGGGGGGAGGGGACAGACGCGAGCCCGATCTCGCCTCTGTCCCCTCCTTGTCGCGGCGGAAAAAAATACAATGCAGCGTGTACGAGTATTTGCACATGTATAAAAATCGGATGGCGCGGTAACAAAAATTCTAAATTATACAGCACAAGTTGCAGCAATGCATGCGCATAAGTTAAATTACCTGCACACCGCCGTTTCCTCAGACTGTGTTTTCATAACTGGCCCTAGGAGGATCGCAGTGCCACCACTGCGAGGAGGCCCAGGACTCTGCGCGGCATACGCTGGAAGAATGTCCAGCGTGGTCGGCACCGCGCAGAGACCTAAGGGGCGTTATTGGGATGGACCTCCCGTTGCCGGTCGTGGTCGACCACATGATCGGCAGCGAGAGGTCAAGAGCAGCGATTGGCTCCTTCTGCGAGATTGTGATAACGCAGAAGGAGGCAGCGGAGAGGGAGAGGGAAGCCGACCCGCTCTCCGCCAGGAGGCTAGCATCGGCGGGGCAACCCCGACGAGGCCGACGGCCCCCGTAAGGGGCCGCAGACGTAATGGCGGCGGTGGTACTACTTAGTACTTCCACCGCCGCCAAGGGGGGCTGGCCGTTAAGGCGCCCCCGAGGTGGACAGGTCGCGGGGGGCGAGGTGGAGCAATAATCCCCTCCCCCCCTCTACAAAGATGCGACCTGACGGTCGACCCACCTCCTTTTATTTTATAATATTTCATTTTACTCTATATTATAAATTTTATCTTTATCTTTTATTCCCCTTTATTTTGCCCCCCTTCTTATGTTTGTTGTGTTTTGTCCATTGTATTTATTTACTTATTATTATTTATTTATTTAATGACTTTTATTTTATCTATTTTATCTATACACCTTTACATTTACTGATTTTATCTTTTATTTTATCATATTTTTAAGTTTTATGCGGGTTGACCAGGGGGGTGGGACGGGGGGAGGGGACAGACGCGAGCCGGAACTCGCCTCTGTCCCCTCCTTGTCGCGTGCGGAAAAAAATACAATGCAGCGTGTACGAGTATTTGCACATGTATAAAAATCGGATGGCGCGGTAACAAAAATTCTAAATTATACAGCACAAGTTGCAGCAATGCATGCGCATAAGTGAAATTACCTGCATACCTCCGTTTCCTCAAACTGTGTGTTCATAACTGGCACTAGGAGGATCGCAGTGCCACCACTGCGAGGAGGCCCAGGACTCTGCGCGGCATACGCTGGAAGAATGTCCAGCGTGGTCGGCACCGCGCAGAGACCTAAGGGGCGTTATTGGGATGGACCTCCCGTTGCCGGTCGTGGTCGACCACATGATCGGCAGCGAGAGGTCAAGAGCAGCAATTGCCTCCTTCTGCTAGATTGTGATAACGCAGAAGGAGGCAGCGGAGAGGGAGAGGGAAGCCGACCCGCTCTCCGCCAGGAGGCTAGCATCGGCGGGGCAACCCCGACGAGGCCGACGGCCCCCGTAAGGGGCCGCAGACGTAATGGCGGCGGTGGTACTACTTAGTACTTCCACCGCCGCCAAGGGGGGCTGGCCGTTAAGGCGCCCTCGAGGTGGACAGGTCGCGGGGGGCGAGGTGGAGCAATAATCCCCTCCTCCTCCTCTACAAAGATGCGACCTGCCGGTCGACCCCCCTCCTTTTATTTTATAATATTTCATTTTACTCTATATTATAAATTTTATCTTTATCTTTTATTCCCCTTTATTTTGCCCCCCCTTCTTATGTTTGTTGTGTTTTGTCCATTGTATTTATTTACTTATTATTATTTATTTATTTATTGACTTTTATTTTATCTATTTTATCTATACACCTTTTCATTTACTGATTTTATCTTTTATTTTATCATATTTTTAAGTTTTATGCGGGTTGACCAGGGGGGTGGGACGGGGGGAGGGGACAGACGCGAGCCGGAACTCGCTTCTGTCCCCTCCTTGTCGCGTGCGGAAAAAAATACAATGCAGCGTGTACGAGTATTTGCACATGTATAAAAATCGGATGGCGCGGTAACAAAAATTCTAAATTATACAGCACAAGTTGCAGCAATGCATGCGCATAAGTGAAATTACCTGCATACCTCCGTTTCCTCAAACTGTGTGTTCATAACTGGCACTAGGAGGATCGCAGTGCCACCACTGCGAGGAGGCCCAGGACTCTGCGCGGCATACGCTGGAAGAATGTCCAGCGTGGTCGGCACCGCGCAGAGACCTAAGGGGCGTTATTGGGATGGACCTCCCGTTGCCGGTCGTGGTCGACCACATGATCGGCAGCGAGAGGTCAAGAGCAGCAATTGCCTCCTTCTGCTAGATTGTGATAACGCAGAAGGAGGCAGCGGAGAGGGAGAGGGAAGCCGACCCGCTCTCCGCCAGGAGGCTAGCATCGGCGGGGCAACCCCGACGAGGCCGACGGCCCCCGTAAGGGGCCGCAGACGTAATGGCGGCGGTGGTACTACTTAGTACTTCCACCGCCGCCAAGGGGGGCTGGCCGTTAAGGCGCCCTCGAGGTGGACAGGTCGCGGGGGGCGAGGTGGAGCAATAATCCCCTCCTCCTCCTCTACAAAGATGCGACCTGCCGGTCGACCCCCCTCCTTTTATTTTATAATATTTCATTTTACTCTATATTATAAATTTTATCTTTATCTTTTATTCCCCTTTATTTTGCCCCCCCTTCTTATGTTTGTTGTGTTTTGTCCATTGTATTTATTTACTTATTATTATTTATTTATTTATTGACTTTTATTTTATCTATTTTATCTATACACCTTTTCATTTACTGATTTTATCTTTTATTTTATCATATTTTTAAGTTTTATGCGGGTTGACCAGGGGGGTGGGACGGGGGGAGGGGACAGACGCGAGCCGGAACTCGCTTCTGTCCCCTCCTTGTCGCGTGCGGAAAAAAATACAATGCAGCGTGTACGAGTATTTGCACATGTATAAAAATCGGATGGCGCGGTAACAAAAATTCTAAATTATACAGCACAAGTTGCAGCAATGCATGCGCATAAGTTAAATTACCTGCATACCTCCGTTTCCTCAAACTGTGTGTTCATAACTGGTCCTGGGCCTCCTCGCAGTGCCACCACTGCGAGGAGGCCCAGGACTCTGCGCGGCATACGCTGGAAGAATGTCCAGCGTGGTCGGCACCGCGCAGAGACCTAAGGGACGTTATTGGGATGGACCTCCCGTTGCCGGTCGTGGTCGACCACATGATCGGCAGCGAGAGGTCAAGAGCAGCCATTGCCTCCTTCTGCGAGATTGTGATAACGCAGAAGGAGGCAGCGGAGAGGGAAAGGGAAGCCGACCCGCTCTCCGCCAGGAGGCTAGCATCGGCGGGGCAACCCCGACGAGGCCGACGGCCCCCGTAAGGGGCCGCAGACGTAATGGCGGCGGTGGTACTACTTAGTACTTCCACCGCCGCCAAGGGGGGCTGGCCGTTAAGGTGCCCTCGAGGTGGACAGGTCGCGGGGGGCGAGGTGGAGCAATAATCCCCTCCTCCACCTCTACAAAGATGCGACCTGCCGGTCGACCCCCCTCCTTTTATTTTATAATATTTCATTTTACTCTATATTATAAATTTTATCTTTATCTTTTATTCCCCTTTATTTTGCCCCCCCTTCTTATGTTTGTTGTGTTTTGTCCATTGTATTTATTTACTTATTATTATTTATTTATTTATTGACTTTTATTTTATCTATTTTATCTATACACCTTTTCATTTACTGATTTTATCTTTTATTTTATCATATTTTTAAGTTTTATGCGGGTTGACCAGGGGGGTGGGACGGGGGGAGGGGACAGACGCGAGCCGGAACTCGCTTCTGTCCCCTCCTTGTCGCGTGCGGAAAAAAATACAATGCAGCGTGTACGAGTATTTGCACATGTATAAAAATCGGATGGCGCGGTAACAAAAATTCTAAATTATACAGCACAAGTTGCAGCAATGCATGCGCATAAGTTAAATTACCTGCATACCTCCGTTTCCTCAAACTGTGTGTTCATAATTGGCACTAGGAGGATCGCAGTGCCACCACTGCGAGGAGGCCCAGGACTCTGCGCGGCATACGCTGGAAGAATGTCCAGCGTGGTCGGCACCGCGCAGAGACCTAAGGGGCGTTATTGGGATGGACCTCCCGTTGCCGGTCGTGGTCGACCACATGATCGGCAGCGAGAGGTCAAGAGCAGCGATTGCCTCCTTCTGCGAGATTGTGATAACGCAGAAGGAGGCAGCGGAGAGGGTAAGGGAAGCCGACCCGCTCTCCGCCAGGAGGCTAGCATCGGCGGGGCAACCCCGACGAGGCCGACGGCCCCCGTAAGGGGCCGCAGACGTAATGGCGGCGGTGGTACTACTTAGTACTTCCACCGCCGCCAAGGGGGGCTGGCCGTTAAGGCGCCCCCGAGGTGGACAGGTCGCGGGGGGCGAGGTGGAGCAATAATCCCCTCCCCCCCTCTACAAAGATGCGACCTGACGGTCGACCCACCTCCTTTTATTTTATAATATTTCATTTTACTCTATATTATAAATTTTATCTTTATCTTTTATTCCCCTTTATTTTGCCCCCCTTCTTATGTTTGTTGTGTTTTGTCCATTGTATTTATTTACTTATTATTATTTATTTATTTAATGACTTTTATTTTATCTATTTTATCTATACACCTTTACATTTACTGATTTTATCTTTTATTTTATCATATTTTTAAGTTTTATGCGGGTTGACCAGGGGGGTGGGACGGGGGGAGGGGACAGACGCGAGCCGGAACTCGCCTCTGTCCCCTCCTTGTCACGTGCGGAAAAAAATACAATCCAGCGTGTACGAGTATTTGCACATGTATAAAAATCGGATGGCGCGGTAACAAAAATTCTAAATTATACAGCACAAGTTGCAGCAATGCATGCGCATAAGTGAAATTACCTGCATACCTCCGTTTCCTCAAACTGTGTGTTCATAACTGGCACTAGGAGGATCGCAGTGCCACCACTGCGAGGAGGCCCAGGACTCTGCGCGGCATACGCTGGAAGAATGTCCAGCGTGGTCGGCACCGCGCAGAGACCTAAGGGGCGTTATTGGGATGGACCTCCCGTTGCCGGTCGTGGTCGACCACATGATCGGCAGCGAGAGGTCAAGAGCAGCAATTGCCTCCTTCTGCTAGATTGTGATAACGCAGAAGGAGGCAGCGGAGAGGGAGAGGGAAGCCGACCCGCTCTCCGCCAGGAGGCTAGCATCGGCGGGGCAACCCCGACGAGGCCGACGGCCCCCGTAAGGGGCCGCAGACGTAATGGCGGCGGTGGTACTACTTAGTACTTCCACCGCCGCCAAGGGGGGCTGGCCGTTAAGGCGCCCCCGAGGTGGACAGGTCGCGGGGGGCGAGGTGGAGCAATAATCCCCTCCCCCCCCCTCTACAAAGATGCTACCTGCCGGTCGACCCCCCTCCTTTTATTTTATAATATTTCATTTTACTCTATATTATAAATTTTATCTTTATCTTTTATTCCCCTTTATTTTGCCCCCCTTCTTATGTTTGTTGTCTTTTGTCCATTGTATTTATTTACTTATTATTATTTATTTATTTAATGACTTCTATTTTATCTATTTTATCTATACACCTTTACATTTACTGATTTTTTCTTTTATTTTATCATATTTTTAAGTTTTATGCGGGTTGACCAGGGTGGTGGGACGGGGGGAGGGGACAGACGCGAGCCGGAACTCGCCTCTGTCCCCTCCTTGTCGCGTGCGGAAACAAATACAATGCAGCGTGTACGAGTATTTGCACATGTATAAAAATCGGATGGCGCGGTAACAAAAATTCTAAATTATACAGCACAAGTTGCAGCAATGCATGCGCATAAGTTAAATTACCTGCATACCTCCGTTTCCTCAAACTGTGTGTTCATAACTGGTCCTGGGCCTCCTCGCAGTGCCACCACTGCGAGGAGGCCCAGGACTCTGCGCGGCATACGCTGGAAGAATGTCCAGCGTGGTCGGCACCGCGCAGAGACCTAAGGGACGTTATTGGGATGGACCTCCCGTTGCCGGTCGTGGTCGACCACATGATCGGCAGCGAGAGGTCAAGAGCAGCGATTGCCTCCTTCTGCGAGATTGTGATAACGCAGAAGGAGGCAGCGGAGAGGGAAAGGGAAGCCGACCCGCTCTCCGCCAGGAGGCTAGCATCGGCGGGGCAACCCCGACGAGGCCGACGGCCCCCGTAAGGGGCCGCAGACGTAATGGCGGCGGTGGTACTACTTAGTACTTCCACCGCCGCCAAGGGGGGCTGGCCGTTAAGGCGCCCTCGAGGTGGACAGGTCGCGGGGGGCGAGGTGGAGCAATAATCCCCTCCTCCTCCTCTACAAAGATGCGACCTGCCGGTCGACCCCCCTCCTTTTATTTTATAATATTTCATTTTACTCTATATTATAAATTTTATCTTTATCTTTTATTCCCCTTTATTTTGCCCCCCCTTCTTATGTTTGTTGTGTTTTGTCCATTGTATTTATTTACTTATTATTATTTATTTATTTATTGACTTTTATTTTATCTATTTTATCTATACACCTTTTCATTTACTGATTTTATCTTTTATTTTATCATATTTTTAAGTTTTATGCGGGTTGACCAGGGGGGTGGGACGGGGGGAGGGGACAGACGCGAGCCGGAACTCGCTTCTGTCCCCTCCTTGTCGCGTGCGGAAAAAAATACAATGCAGCGTGTACGAGTATTTGCACATGTATAAAAATCGGATGGCGCGGTAACAAAAATTCTAAATTATACAGCACAAGTTGCAGCAATGCATGCGCATAAGTTAAATTACCTGCATACCTCCGTTTCCTCAAACTGTGTGTTCATAACTGGCACTAGGAGGATCGCAGTGCCACCACTGCGAGGAGGCCCAGGACTCTGCGCGGCATACGCTGGAAGAATGTCCAGCGTGGTCGGCACCGCGCAGAGACCTAAGGGGCGTTATTGGGATGGACCTCCCGTTGCCGGTCGTGGTCGACCACATGATCGGCAGCGAGAGGTCAAGAGCAGCGATTGCCTCCTTCTGCGAGATTGTGATAACGCAGAAGGAGGCAGCGGAGAGGGTAAGGGAAGCCGACCCGCTCTCCGCCAGGAGGCTAGCATCGGCGGGGCAACCCCGACGAGGCCGACGGCCCCCGTAAGGGGCCGCAGACGTAATGGCGGCGGTGGTACTACTTAGTACTTCCACCGCCGCCAAGAGGGGCTGGCCGTTAAGGCGCCCCCGAGGTGGACAGGTCGCGGGGGGCGAGGTGGAGCAATAATCCCCCCCCCCCCCTCTACAAAGATGCGACCTGACGGTCGACCCCCCTCCTTTTATTTTATAATATTTCATTTTACTCTATATTATAAATTTTATCTTTATCTTTTATTCCCCTTTATTTTGTCCCCCTTCTTATGATTGTTGTGTTTTGTCCATTGTATTTATTTACTTATTATTATTTATTTATTTAATGACTTTTATTTTATCTATTTTATCTATACACCTTTATATTTACTGATTTTATCTTTTATTTTATCATATTTTTAAGTTTTATACGGGTTGACCAGGGGGGTGGGACGGGGGGAGGGGACAGACGCGAGCCCGAACTCGCCTCTGTCCCCTCCTTGTCGCGTGCGGAAAAAAATACAATGCAGCGTGTACGAGTATTTGCACATGTGTAAAAATCGGATGGCGCGGTAACAAAAATTCTAAATTATACAGCACAAGTTGCAGCAATGCATGCGCATAAGTTAAATTACCTGCATACCGCCGTTTCCTCAAACTGTGTGTTCATAACTGGCACTAGGAGGATCGCAGTGCCACCACCGCGAGGAGGCCCAGGACTCTGCGCGGCATACGCTGGAAGAATGTCCAGCGTGGTCGGTACCGCGCAGAGACCTAAGGGGCGTTATTGGGATGGACCTCCCGTTGCCGGTCGTGGTCGACCACATGATCGGCAGCGAGAGGTCAAGAGCAGCGATTGCCTCCTTCTGCGAGATTGTGATAACGCAGAAGGAGGCAGCGGAGAGGGAGAGGGAAGCCGACCCGCTCTCCGCAAGGAGGCTAGCATCGGCGGGGCAACCCCGACGAAGCCGACGGCCCCCGTAAGGGGCCGCAGACGTAATGGCGGCGGTGGTACTACTTAGTACTTCCACCGCCGCCGAGGGGGGCTGGCCGTTAAGGAGCCCCCGAGGTGGACAGGTCGCGGGGGGCGAGGTGGTGCAATAATCCCCTCCCCCCCTCTACAAAGATGCGACCTTCCGGTCGACCCCCCTCCTTTTATTTTATAATATTTCATTTTACTATATATTATAAATTTTATCTTTATCTTTTATTCCCCTTTATTTTGCCCCCCTTCTTATGTTTGTTGTGTTTTGTCCATTGTATTTATTTACTTATTATTATTTATTTATTGACTTTTATTTTATCTATTTTATCTATACACCTTTTCAATTATTGATTTTATCTTTTATTTTATCATATTTTTAAGTTTTATGCGGGTTGACCAGGGGGGTGGGACGGGGGGAGGGGACAGACGCGAGCCCGATCTCGCCTCTGTCCCCTCCTTGTCGCGGCGGAAAAAAATACAATGCAGCGTGTACGAGTATTTGCACATGTATAAAAATCGGATGGCGCGGCAACAAAAATTCTAAATTATATAGCACAAGTTGCAGCAATGCATGCGCATAAGTTAAATTACCTGCATACCGCCGTTTCCTCAAACTGTGTGTTCATAACTGGCACTAGGAGGATCGCAGTGCCACCACTGCGAGGAGGCCCAGGACTCTGCGCGGCATACGCTGGAAGAATGTCCAGCGTGGTCGGCACCGCGCAGAGACCTAGGGGGCATTATTGGGATGGACCTCCCGTTGCCGGTCGTGGTCGACCACATGATCGGCAGCGAGAGGTCAAGAGCAGCGATTGGCTCCTTCTGCGAGATTGTGATAACGCAGAAGGAGGCAGCGGAGAGGGAGAGGGAAGCCGACCGGCTCTCCGCCAGGAGGCTAGCATCGGCGGGGCAACCCCGACGAGGCCGACGGCCCCCGTAAGGGGCCGCAGACGTCATGGCGGCGGTGGTACTACTTAGTACTTCCACCGCCGCCAAGGGGGGCTGGCCGTTAAGGCGCCCCCGAGGTGGACAGGTCGCGGGGGGCGAGGTGGGGCAATAATCCCCCCCCCCCTCTACAAAGATGCGAACTGCCGGTCGACCCCCTCCTTTTATTTTATAATATTTCATTTTACTCTATATTATAAATTTTATCTTTATCTTTTATTCCCCTTTATTTTGCCCCCCTTCTTATGTTTGTTGTGTTTTGTCCATTGTATTTATTTACTTATTATTATTTATTTATTTATTGACTTTTATTTTATCTATTTTATCTATACACCTTTTCAATTATTGATTTTATCTTTTATTTTATCATATTTTTAAGTTTTATGCGGGTTGACCAGGGGGGTGGGACGGGGGGAGGGGACAGACGCGAGCCCGATCTCGCCTCTGTCCCCTCCTTGTCGCGGCGGAAAAAAATACAATGCAGCGTGTACGAGTATTTGCAAATGTATAAAAATCGGATGGCGCGGTAACAAAAATTCTAAATTATACAGCACAAGTTGCAGCAATGCATGCGCATAAGTTAAATTACCTGCACACCGCCGTTTCCTCAGACTGTGTTTTCATAACTGGCCCTAGGAGGATCGCAGTGCCACCACTGCGAGGAGGCCCAGGACTCTGCGCGGCATACGCTGGAAGAATGTCCAGCGTGGTCGGCACCGCGCAGAGACCTAAGGGGCGTTATTGGGATGGACCTCCCGTTGCCGGTCGTGGTCGACCACATGATCGGTAGCGAGAGGTCAAGAGCAGCGATTGGCTCCTTCTGCGAGATTGTGATAACGCAGAAGGAGGCAGCGGAGAGGGAGAGGGAAGCCGACCCGCTCTCCGCCAGGAGGCTAGCATCGGCGGGGCAACCCCGACGAGGCCGACGGCCCCCGTAAGGGGCCGCAGACGTAATGGCGGCGGTGGTACTACTTAGTACTTCCACCGCCGCCAAGGGGGGCTGGCCGTTAAGGCGCCCCCCAGGTGGACAGGTCGCGGGGGGCGAGGTGGGGCAATAATCCCCTCCCCCCCTCTACAAAGATGCGAACTGCCGGTCGACCCCCTCCTTTTATTTTATAATATTTCATTTTACTCTATATTATAAATTTTATCTTTATCTTTTATTCCCCTTTATTTTGCCCCCCTTCTTATGTTTGTTGTGTTTTGTCCATTGTATTTATTTACTTATTATTATTTATTTATTTATTGACTTTTATTTTATCTATTTTATCTATACACCTTTTCAATTATTGATTTTATCTTTTATTTTATCATATTTTTAAGTTTTATGCGGGTTGACCAGGGGGGTGGGACGGGGGGAGGGGACAGACGCGAGCCCGATCTCGCCTCTGTCCCCTCCTTGTCGCGGCGGAAAAAAATACAATGCAGCGTGTACGAGTATTTGCACATGTATAAAAATCGGATGGCGCGGCAACAAAAATTCTAAATTATACAGCACAAGTTGCAGCAATGCATGCGCATAAGTTAAATTACCTGCATACCGCCGTTTCCTCAAACTGTGTGTTCATAACTGGCACTAGGAGGATCGCAGTGCCACCACTGCGAGGAAGCCCAGGACTCTGCGCGGCATACGCTGGAAGAATGTCCAGCGTGGTCGGCACCGCGCAGAGACCTAGGGGGCATTATTGGGATGGACCTCCCGTTGCCGGTCGTGGTCGACCACATGATCGGCAGCGAGAGGTCAAGAGCAGCGATTGGCTCCTTCTGCGAGATTGTGATAACGCAGAAGGAGGCAGCGGAGAGGGAGAGGGAAGCCGACCCGCTCTCCGCCAGGAGGCTAGCATCGGCGGGGCAACCCCGACGAGGCCGACGGCCCCCGTAAGGGGCCGCAGACGTAATGGCGGCGGTGGTACTACTTAGTACTTCCACCGCCGCCAAGGGGGCTGGCCGTTAAGGCGCCCCCGAGGTGGACAGGTCGCGGGGGGCGAGGTGGTGCAATAATCCCCTCCCCCCCCTCTACAAAGATGCTACCTGCCGGTCGACCCCCCTCCTTTTATTTTATAATATTTCATTTTACTCTATATTATAAATTTTATCTTTATCTTTTATTCCCCTTTATTTTGCCCCCCTTCTTATGTTTGTTGTCTTTTGTCCATTGTATTTATTTACTTATTATTATTTATTTATTTAATGACTTCTATTTTATCTATTTTATCTATACACCTTTACATTTACTGATTTTATCTTTTATTTTATCATATTTTTAAGTTTTATGCGGGTTGACCAGGGTGGTGGGACGGGGGGAGGGGACAGACGCGAGCCGGAACTCGCCTCTGTCCCCTCCTTGTCGCGTGCGGAAACAAATACAATGCAGCGTGTACGAGTATTTGCACATGTATAAAAATCGGATGGCGCGGTAACAAAAATTCTAAATTATACAGCACAAGTTGCAGCAATGCATGCGCATAAGTTAAATTACCTGCATACCTCCGTTTCCTCAAACTGTGTGTTCATAACTGGTCCTGGGCCTCCTCGCAGTGCCACCACTGCGAGGAGGCCCAGGACTCTGCGCGGCATACGCTGGAAGAATGTCCAGCGTGGTCGGCACCGCGCAGAGACCTAAGGGACGTTATTGGGATGGACCTCCCGTTGCCGGTCGTGGTCGACCACATGATCGGCAGCGAGAGGTCAAGAGCAGCGATTGCCTCCTTCTGCGAGATTGTGATAACGCAGAAGGAGGCAGCGGAGAGGGAAAGGGAAGCCGACCCGCTCTCCGCCAGGAGGCTAGCATCGGCGGGGCAACCCCGACGAGGCCGACGGCCCCCGTAAGGGGCCGCAGACGTAATGGCGGCGGTGGTACTACTTAGTACTTCCACCGCCGCCGAGGGGGGCTGGCCGTTAAGGAGCCCCCGAGGTGGACAGGTCGCGGGGGGCGAGGTGGTGCAATAATCCCCTCCCCCCCTCTACAAAGATGCGACCTTCCGGTCGACCCCCCTCCTTTTATTTTATAATATTTCATTTTACTATATATTATAAATTTTATCTTTATCTTTTATTCCCCTTTATTTTGCCCCCCTTCTTATGTTTGTTGTGTTTTGTCCATTGTATTTATTTACTAATTATTATTTATTTATTGACTTTTATTTTATCTATTTTATCTATACACCTTTTCAATTATTGATTTTATCTTTTATTTTATCATATTTTTAAGTTTTATGCGGGTTGACCAGGGGGGTGGGACGGGGGGAGGGGACAGACGCGAGCCCGAACTCGCCTCTGTCCCCTCCTTGTCGCGTGCGGAAAAAAATACAATGCAGCGTGTACGAGTATTTGCACATGTATAAAAATCGGATGGCGCGGTAACAAAAATTCTAAATTATACAGCACAAGTTGCAGCAATGCATGCGCATAAGTTAAATTACCTGCATACCGCCGTTTCCTCAGACTGTGTGTTCATAACTGGCCCTAGGAGGATCGCAGTGCCACCACTGCGAGGAGGCCCAGGACTCTGCGCGGCATACGCTGGAAGAATGTCCAGCGTGGTCGGCACCGCGCAGAGACCTAAGGGGCGTTATTGGGATGGACCTCCCGTTGCCGGTCGTGGTCGACCACATGATCGGCAGCGAGAGGTCAAGAGCAGCGATTGGCTCCTTCTGCGAGATTGTGATAACGCAGAAGGAGGCAGCGGAGAGGGAGAGGGAAGCCGACCCGCTCTCCGCCAGGAGGCTAGCATCGGCGGGGCAACCCCGACGAGGCCGACGGCCCCCGTAAGGGGCCGCAGACGTCATGGCGGCGGTGGTACTACTTAGTACTTCCACCGCCGCCAAGGGGGGCTGGCCGTTAAGGCGCCCCCGAGGTGGACAGGTCGCGGGGGGCGAGGTGGGGCAATAATCCCCTCCCCCCCCTCTACAAAGATGCGAACTGCCGGTCGACCCCCTCCTTTTATTTTATAATATTTCATTTTACTCTATATTATAAATTTTATCTTTATCTTTTATTCCCCTTTATTTTGCCCCCCTTCTTATGTTTGTTGTGTTTTGTCCATTGTATTTATTTACTTATTATTATTTATTTATTTATTGACTTTTATTTTATCTATTTTATCTATACACCTTTTCAATTATTGATTTTATCTTTTATTTTATCATATTTTTAAGTTTTATGCGGGTTGACCAGGGGGGTGGGACGGGGGGAGGGGACAGACGCGAGCCCGATCTCGCCTCTGTCCCCTCCTTGTCGCGGCGGAAAAAAATACAATGCAGCGTGTACGAGTATTTGCACATGTATAAAAATCGGATGGCGCGGCAACAAAAATTCTAAATTATACAGCACAAGTTGCAGCAATGCATGCGCATAAGTTAAATTACCTGCATACCGCCGTTTCCTCAGACTGTGTGTTCATAACTGGCCCTAGGAGGATCGCAGTGCCACCACTGCGAGGAGGCCCAGGACTCTGCGCGGCATACGCTGGAAGAATGTCCAGCGTGGTCGGCACCGTGCAGAGACCTAAGGGGCGTTATTGGGATGGACCTCCCGTTGCCGGTCGTGGTCGACCACATGATCGGCAGCGAGAGGTCAAGAGCAGCGATTGGCTCCTTCTGCGAGATTGTGATAACGCAGAAGGAGGCAGCGGAGAGGGAGAGGGAAGCCGACCCGCTCTCCGCCAGGAGGCTAGCATCGGCGGGGCAACCCCGACGAGGCCGACGGCCCCCGTAAGGGGCCGCAGACGTCATGGCGGCGGTGGTACTACTTAGTACTTCCACCGCCGCCAAGGGGGGCTGGCCGTTAAGGCGCCCCCGAGGTGGACAGGTCGCGGGGGGCGAGGTGGGGCAATAATCCCCTCCCCCCCCCTCTACAAAGATGCGAACTGCCGGTCGACCCCCTCCTTTTATTTTATAATATTTCATTTTACTCTATATTATAAATTTTATCTTTATCTTTTATTCCCCTTTATTTTGCCCCCCTTCTTATGTTTGTTGTGTTTTGTCCATTGTATTTATTTACTTATTATTATTTATTTATTTATTGACTTTTATTTTATCTATTTTATCTATACACCTTTTCAATTATTGATTTTATCTTTTATTTTATCATATTTTTAAGTTTTATGCGGGTTGACCAGGGGGGTGGGACGGGGGGAGGGGACAGACTCGAGCCCGATCTCGCCTCTGTCCCCTCCTTGTCGCGGCGGAAAAAAATACAATGCAGCGTGTACGAGTATTTGCACATGTATAAAAATCGGATGGCGCGGTAACAAAAATTCTAAATTATACAGCACAAGTTGCAGCAATGCATGCGCATAAGTTAAATTACCTGCACACCGCCGTTTCCTCAGACTGTGTTTTCATAACTGGCCCTAGGAGGATCGCAGTGCCACCACTGCGAGGAGGCCCAGGACTCTGCGCGGCATACGCTGGAAGAATGTCCAGCGTGGTCGGCACCGCGCAGAGACCTAAGGGGCGTTATTGGGATGGACCTCCCGTTGCCGGTCGTGGTCGACCACATGATCGGCAGCGAGAGGTCAAGAGCAGCGATTGGCTCCTTCTGCGAGATTGTGATAACGCAGAAGGAGGCAGCGGAGAGGGAGAGGGAAGCCGACCCGCTCTCCGCCAGGAGGCTAGCATCGGCGGGGCAACCCCGACGAGGCCGACGGCCCCCGTAAGGGGCCGCAGACGTCATGGCGGCGGTGGTACTACTTAGTACTTCCACCGCCGCCAAGGGGGGCTGGCCGTTAAGGCGCCCCCGAGGTGGACAGGTCGCGGGGGGCGAGGTGGGGCAATAATCCCCTCCCCCCCCTCTACAAAGATGCGAACTGCCGGTCGACCCCCTCCTTTTATTTTATAATATTTCATTTTACTCTATATTATAAATTTTATCTTTATCTTTTATTCCCCTTTATTTTGCCCCCCTTCTTATGTTTGTTGTGTTTTGTCCATTGTATTTATTTACTTATTATTATTTATTTATTTATTGACTTTTATTTTATCTATTTTATCTATACACCTTTTCAATTATTGATTTTATCTTTTATTTTATCATATTTTTAAGTTTTATGCGGGTTGACCAGGGGGGTGGGACGGGGGGAGGGGACAGACGCGAGCCCGATCTCGCCTCTGTCCCCTCCTTGTCGCGGCGGAAAAAAATACAATGCAGCGTGTACGAGTATTTGCACATGTATAAAAATCGGATGGCGCGGTAACAAAAATTCTAAATTATACAGCACAAGTTGCAGCAATGCATGCGCATAAGTTAAATTACCTGCATACCGCCGTTTCCTCAGACTGTGTTTTCATAACTGGCCCTAGGAGGATCGCAGTGCCACCACTGCGAGGAGGCCCAGGACTCTGCGCGGCATACGCTGGAAGAATGTCCAGCGTGGTCGGCACCGCGCAGAGACCTAAGGGGCGTTATTGGGATGGACCTCCCGTTGCCGGTCGTGGTCGACCACATGATCGGCAGCGAGAGGTCAAGAGCAGCGATTGGCTCCTTCTGCGAGATTGTGATAACGCAGAAGGAGGCAGCGGAGAGGGAGAGGGAAGCCGACCCGCTCTCCGCCAGGAGGCTAGCATCGGCGGGGCAACCCCGACGAGGCCGACGGCCCCCGTAAGGGGCCGCAGACGTCATGGCGGCGGTGGTACTACTTAGTACTTCCACCGCCGCCAAGGGGGGCTGGCCGTTAAGGCGCCCCCCAGGTGGACAGGTCGCGGGGGGCGAGGTGGGGCAATAATCCCCTCCCCCCCCTCTACAAAGATGCGAACTGCCGGTCGACCCCCTCCTTTTATTTTATAATATTTCATTTTACTCTATATTATAAATTTTATCTTTATCTTTTATTCCCCTTTATTTTGCCCCCCTTCTTATGTTTGTTGTGTTTTGTCCATTGTATTTATTTACTTATTATTATTTATTTATTTATTGACTTTTATTTTATCTATTTTATCTATACACCTTTTCAATTATTGATTTTATCTTTTATTTTATCATATTTTTAAGTTTTATGCGGGTTGACCAGGGGGGTGGGACGGGGGGAGGGGACAGACGCGAGCCCGAACTCGCCTCTGTCCCCTCCTTGTCGCGTGCGGAAAAAAATACAATGCAGCGAGTACGAGTATTTGCACATGTATAAAAATCGGATGGCGCGGTAACAAAAATTCTAAATTATACAGCACAAGTTGCAGCAATGCATGCGCATAAGTTAAATTACCTGCATACCTCCGTTTCCTCAAACTGTGTGTTCATAACTGGCCCTAGGAGGATCGCAGTGCCACCACTGCGAGGAGGCCCAGGACTCTGCGCGGCATACGCTGGAAGAATGTCCAGCGTGGTCGGCACCGCGCAGAGACCTAAGGGGCGTTATTGGGATGGACCTCCCGTTGCCGGTCGTGGTCGACCACATGATCGGCAGCGAGAGGTCAAGAGCAGCGATTGCCTCCTTCTGCGAGATTGTGATAACGCAGAAGGAGGCAGCGGAGAGGGAGAGGGAAGCCGACCCGCTCTCCGCAAGGAGGCTAGCATCGGCGGGGCAACCCCGACGAGGCCGACGGCCCCCGTAAGGGGCCGCAGACGTAATGGCGGCGGTGGTACTACTTAGTACTTCCACCGCCGCCAAGGGGGCTGGCCGTTAAGGCGCCCCCGAGGTGGACAGGTCGCGGGGGGCGAGGTGGTGCAATAATCCCCTCCCCCCCTCTACAAAGATGCGACCTTCCGGTCGACCCCCCTCCTTTTATTTTATAATATTTCATTTTACTATATATTACAAATTTTATCTTTTATTCCCCTTTATTTTGCCCCCCTTCTTATGTTTGTTGTGTTTTGTCCATTGTATTTATTTACTTATTATTATTTATTTATTGACTTTTATTTTATCTATTTTATCTATACACCTTTTCAATTATTGATTTTATCTTTTATTTTATCATATTTTTAAGTTTTATGCGGGTTGACCAGGGGGGTGGGACGGGGGGAGGGGACAGACGCGAGCCCGAATTCGCCTCTGTCCCCTCCTTGTCGCGTGCGGAAAAAAATACAATGCAGCGAGTACGAGTATTTGCACATGTATAAAAATCGGATGGCGCGGTAACAAAAATTCTAAATTATACAGCACAAGTTGCAGCAATGCATGCGCATAAGTTAAATTACCTGCATACCGCCGTTTCCTCAGACTGTGTGTTCATAACTGGCCCTAGGAGGATCGCAGTGCCACCACTGCGAGGAGGCCCAGGACTCTGCGCGGCATACGCTGGAAGAATGTCCAGCGTGGTCGGCACCGCGCAGAGACCTAAGGGGCGTTATTGGGATGGACCTCCCGTTGCCGGTCGTGGTCGACCACATGATCGGCAGCGAGAGGTCAAGAGCAGCGATTGCCTCCTTCTGCGAGATTGTGATAACGCAGAAGGAGGCAGCGGAGAGGGAGAGGGAAGCCGACCCGCTCTCCGCCAGGAGGCTAGCATCGGCGGGGCAACCCCGACGAGGCCGACGGCCCCCGTAAGGGGCCGCAGACGTCATGGCGGCGGTGGTACTACTTAGTACTTCCACCGCCGCCAAGGGGGGCTGGCCGTTAAGGCGCCCCCGAGGTGGACAGGTCGCGGGGGGCGGGGTGGGGCAATAATCCCCTCCCCCCCCTCTACAAAGATGCGAACTGCCGGTCGACCCCCTCCTTTTATTTTATAATATTTCATTTTACTCTATATTATAAATTTTATCTTTATCTTTTATTCCCCTTTATTTTGCCCCCCTTCTTATGTTTGTTGTGTTTTGTCCATTGTATTTATTTACTTATTATTATTTATTTATTTATTGACTTTTATTTTATCTATTTTATCTATACACCTTTTCAATTATTGATTTTATCTTTTATTTTATCATATTTTTAAGTTTTATGCGGGTTGACCAGGGGGGTGGGACGGGGGGAGGGGACAGACGCGAGCCCGATCTCGCCTCTGTCCCCTCCTTGTCGCGGCGGAAAAAAATACAATGCAGCGTGTACGAGTATTTGCACATGTATAAAAATCGGATGGCGCGGCAACAAAAATTCTAAATTATACAGCACAAGTTGCAGCAATGCATGCGCATAAGTTAAATTACCTGCATACCGCCGTTTCCTCAAACTGTGTGTTCATAACTGGCACTAGGAGGATCGCAGTGCCACCACAGCGAGGAGGCCCAGGACTCTGCGCGGCATACGCTGGAAGAATGTCCAGCGTGGTCGGCACCGCGCAGAGACCTAGGGGGCATTATTGGGATGGACCTCCCGTTGCCGGTCGTGGTCGACCACATGATCGGCAGCGAGAGGTCAAGAGCAGCGATTGGCTCCTTCTGCGAGATTGTGATAACGCAGAAGGAGGCAGCGGAGAGGGAGAGGGAAGCCGACCCGCTCTCCGCCAGGAGGCTAGCATCGGCGGGGCAACCCCGACGAGGCCGACGGCCCCCGTAAGGGGCCGCAGACGTAATGGCGGCGGTGGTACTACTTAGTACTTCCACCGCCGCCAAGGGGGCTGGCCGTTAAGGCGCCCCCGAGGTGGACAGGTCGCGGGGGGCGAGGTGGTGCAATAATCCCCTCCCCCCCTCTACAAAGATGCGACCTTCCGGTCGACCCCCCTCGTTTTATTTTATAATATTTCATTTTACTATATATTATAAATTTTATCTTTATCTTTTATTCCCCTTTATTTTGCCCCCCTTCTTATGTTTGTTGTGTTTTGTCCATTGTATTTATTTACTTATTATTATTTATTTATTGACTTTTATTTTATCTATTTTATCTATACACCTTTTCAATTATTGATTTTATCTTTTATTTTATCATATTTTTAAGTTTTATGCGGGTTGACCAGGGGGGTGGGACGGGGGGAGGGGACAGACGCGAGCCCGAACTCGCCTCTGTCCCCTCCTTGTCGCGTGCGGAAAAAAATACAATGCAGCGAGTACGAGTATTTGCACATGTATAAAAATCGGATGGCGCGGTAACAAAAATTCTAAATTATACAGCACAAGTTGCAGCAATGCATGCGCATAAGTTAAATTACCTGCATACCGCCGTTTCCTCAGACTGTGTGTTCATAACTGGCCCTAGGAGGATCGCAGTGCCACCACTGCGAGGAGGCCCAGGACTCTGCGCGGCATACGCTGGAAGAATGTCCAGCGTGGTCGGCACCGCGCAGAGACCTAAGGGGCGTTATTGGGATGGACCTCCCGTTGCCGGTCGTGGTCGACCACATGATCGGCAGCGAGAGGTCAAGAGCAGCGATTGCCTCCTTCTGCGAGATTGTGATAACGCAGAAGGAGGCAGCGGAGAGGGAGAGGGAAGCCGACCCGCTCTCCGCCAGGAGGCTAGCATCGGCGGGGCAACCCCGACGAGGCCGACGGCCCCCGTAAGGGGCCGCAGACGTCATGGCGGCGGTGGTACTACTTAGTACTTCCACCGCCGCCAAGGGGGGCTGGCCGTTAAGGCGCCCCCGAGGTGGACAGGTCGCGGGGGGCGGGGTGGGGCAATAATCCCCTCCCCCCCCTCTACAAAGATGCGAACTGCCGGTCGACCCCCTCCTTTTATTTTATAATATTTCATTTTACTATATATTATAAATTTTATCTTTATCTTTTATTCCCCTTTATTTTGCCCCCCTTCTTATGTTTGTTGTGTTTTGTCCATTGTATTTATTTACTTATTATTATTTATTTATTTATTGACTTTTATTTTATCTATTTTATCTATACACCTTTTCAATTATTGATTTTATCTTTTATTTTATCATATTTTTAAGTTTTATGCGGGTTGACCAGGGGGGTGGGACGGGGGGAGGGGACAGACGCGAGCCCGATCTCGCCTCTGTCCCCTCCTTGTCGCGGCGGAAAAAAATACAATGCAGCGTGTACGAGTATTTGCACATGTATAAAAATCGGATGGCGCGGCAACAAAAATTCTAAATTATACAGCACAAGTTGCAGCAATGCATGCGCATAAGTTAAATTACCTGCATACCGCCGTTTCCTCAAACTGTGTGTTCATAACTGGCACTAGGAGGATCGCAGTGCCACCACAGCGAGGAGGCCCAGGACTCTGCGCGGCATACGCTGGAAGAATGTCCAGCGTGGTCGGCACCGCGCAGAGACCTAGGGGGCATTATTGGGATGGACCTCCCGTTGCCGGTCGTGGTCGACCACATGATCGGCAGCGAGAGGTCAAGAGCAGCGATTGGCTCCTTCTGCGAGATTGTGATAACGCAGAAGGAGGCAGCGGAGAGGGAGAGGGAAGCCGACCCGCTCTCCGCCAGGAGGCTAGCATCGGCGGGGCAACCCCGACGAGGCCGACGGCCCCCGTAAGGGGCCGCAGACGTAATGGCGGCGGTGGTACTACTTAGTACTTCCACCGCCGCCAAGGGGGCTGGCCGTTAAGGCGCCCCCGAGGTGGACAGGTCGCGGGGGGCGAGGTGGTGCAATAATCCCCTCCCCCCCTCTACAAAGATGCGACCTTCCGGTCGACCCCCCTCGTTTTATTTTATAATATTTCATTTTACTATATATTATAAATTTTATCTTTATCTTTTATTCCCTTTATTTTGCCCCCCTTCTTATGTTTGTTGTGTTTTGTCCATTGTATTTATTTACTTATTATTATTTATTTATTGACTTTTATTTTATCTATTTTATCTATACACCTTTTCAATTATTGATTTTATCTTTTATTTTATCATATTTTTAAGTTTTATGCGGGTTGACCAGGGGGGTGGGACGGGGGGAGGGGACAGACGCGAGCCCGAACTCGCCTCTGTCCCCTCCTTGTCGCGTGCGGAAAAAAATACAATGCAGCGAGTACGAGTATTTGCACATGTATAAAAATCGGATGGCGCGGTAACAAAAATTCTAAATTATACAGCACAAGTTGCAGCAATGCATGCGCATAAGTTAAATTACCTGCATACCGCCGTTTCCTCAGACTGTGTGTTCATAACTGGCCCTAGGAGGATCGCAGTGCCACCACTGCGAGGAGGCCCAGGACTCTGCGCGGCATACGCTGGAAGAATGTCCAGCGTGGTCGGCACCGCGCAGAGACCTAAGGGGCGTTATTGGGATGGACCTCCCGTTGCCGGTCGTGGTCGACCACATGATCGGCAGCGAGAGGTCAAGAGCAGCGATTGGCTCCTTCTGCGAGATTGTGATAACGCAGAAGGAGGCAGCGGAGAGGGAGAGGGAAGCCGACCCGCTCTCCGCCAGGAGGCTAGCATCGGCGGGGCAACCCCGACGAGGCCGACGGCCCCCGTAAGGGGCCGCAGACGTCATGGCGGCGGTGGTACTACTTAGTACTTCCACCGCCGCCAAGGGGGGCTGGCCGTTAAGGCGCCCCCGAGGTGGACAGGTCGCGGGGGGCGAGGTGGGGCAATAATCCCCTCCCCCCCCCTCTACAAAGATGCGAACTGCCGGTCGACCCCCTCCTTTTATTTTATAATATTTCATTTTACTATATATTATAAATTTTATCTTTATCTTTTATTCCCCTTTATTTTGCCCCCCTTCTTATGTTTGTTGTGTTTTGTCCATTGTATTTATTTACTTATTATTATTTATTTATTGACTTTTATTTTATCTATTTTATCTATACACCTTTTCAATTATTGATTTTATCTTTTATTTTATCATATTTTTAAGTTTTATGCGGGTTGACCAGGGGGGTGGGACGGGGGGAGGGGACAGACGCGAGCCCGAACTCGCCTCTGTCCCCTCCTTGTCGCGTGCGGAAAAAAATACAATGCAGCGAGTACAAGTATTTGCACATGTATAAAAATCGGATGGCGCGGTAACAAAAATTCTAAATTATACAGCACAAGTTGCAGCAATGCATGCGCATAAGTTAAATTACCTGCATACCTCCGTTTCCTCAAACTGTGTGTTCATAACTGGCCCTAGGAGGATCGCAGTGCCACCACTGCGAGGAGGCCCAGGACTCTGCGCGGCATACGCTGGAAGAATGTCCAGCGTGGTCGGCACCGCGCAGAGACCTAAGGGGCGTTATTGGGATGGACCTCCCGTTGCCGGTCGTGGTCGACCACATGATCGGCAGCGAGAGGTCAAGAGCAGCGATTGCCTCCTTCTGCGAGATTGTGATAACGCAGAAGGAGGCAGCGGAGAGGGAGAGGGAAGCCGACCCGCTCTCCGCAAGGAGGCTAGCATCGGCGGGGCATCCCCGACGAGGCCGACGGCCCCCGTAAGGGGCCGCAGACGTAATGGCGGCGGTGGTACTACTTAGTACTTCCACCGCCGCCAAGGGGGCTGGCCGTTAAGGCGCCCCCGAGGTGGACAGGTCGCGGGGGGCGAGGTGGTGCAATAATCCCCTCCCCCCCTCTACAAAGATGCGACCTTCCGGTCGACCCCCCTCCTTTTATTTTATAATATTTCATTTTACTCTATATTATAAATTTTATCTTTATCTTTTATTCCCCTTTATTTTGCCCCCCTTCTTATGTTTGTTGTGTTTTGTCCATTATATTTATTTACTTATTATTATTTATTTATTTATTGACTTTTATTTTATCTATTTTATCTATACACCTTTTCAATTATTGATTTTATCTTTTATTTTATCATATTTTTAAGTTTTATGCGGGTTGACCAGGGGGGTGGGACGGGGGGAGGGGACAGACGCGAGCCCGAACTCGCCTCTGTCCCCTCCTTGTCGCGTGCGGAAAAAAATACAATGCAGCGAGTACGAGTATTTGCACATGTATAAAAATCGGATGGCGCGGTAACAAAAATTCTAAATTATACAGCACAAGTTGCAGCAATGCATGCGCATAAGTTAAATTACCTGCATACCGCCGTTTCCTCAGACTGTGTGTTCATAACTGGCCCTAGGAGGATCGCAGTGCCACCACTGCGAGGAGGCCCAGGACTCTGCGCGGCATACGCTGGAAGAATGTCCAGCGTGGTCGGCACCGCGCAGAGACCTAAGGGGCGTTATTGGGATGGACCTCCCGTTGCCGGTCGTGGTCGACCACATGATCGGCAGCGAGAGGTCAAGAGCAGCGATTGGCTCCTTCTGCGAGATTGTGATAACGCAGAAGGAGGCAGCGGAGAGGGAGAGGGAAGCCGACCCGCTCTCCGCCAGGAGGCTAGCATCGGCGGGGCAACCCCGACGAGGCCGACGGCCCCCGTAAGGGGCCGCAGACGTCATGGCGGCGGTGGTACTACTTAGTACTTCCACCGCCGCCAAGGGGGGCTGGCCGTTAAGGCGCCCCCGAGGTGGACAGGTCGCGGGGGGCGAGGTGGGGCAATAATCCCCTCCCCCCCCTCTACAAAGATGCGAACTGCCGGTCGACCCCCTCCTTTTATTTCATAATATTTCATTTTACTCTATATTATAAATTTTATCTTTATCTTTTATTCCCCTTTATTTTGCCCCCCTTCTTATGTTTGTTGTGTTTTGTCCATTGTATTTATTTACTTATTATTATTTATTTATTTATTGACTTTTATTTTATCTATTTTATCTATACACCTTTTCATTTACTGATTTTATCTTTTATTTTATCATATTTTTAAGTTTTATGCGGGTTGACCAGGGGGGTGGGACGGGGGGAGGGGACAGACGCGAGCCCGATCTCGCCTCTGTCCCCTCCTTGTCGCGGCGGAAAAAAATACAATGCAGCGTGTACGAGTATTTGCACATGTATAAAAATCGGATGGCGCGGCAACAAAAATTCTAAATTATACAGCACAAGTTGCAGCAATGCATGCGCATAAGTTAAATTACCTGCATACCGCCGTTTCCTCAAACTGTGTGTTCATAACTGGCACTAGGAGGATCGCAGTGCCACCACAGCGAGGAGGCCCAGGACTCTGCGCGGCATACGCTGGAAGAATGTCCAGCGTGGTCGGCACCGCGCAGAGACCTAGGGGGCATTATTGGGATGGACCTCCCGTTGCCGGTCGTGGTCGACCACATGATCGGCAGCGAGAGGTCAAGAGCAGCGATTGGCTCCTTCTGCGAGATTGTGATAACGCAGAAGGAGGCAGCGGAGAGGGAGAGGGAAGCCGACCCGCTCTCCGCCAGGAGGCTAGCATCGGCGGGGCAACCCCGACGAGGCCGACGGCCCCCGTAAGGGGCCGCAGACGTAATGGCGGCGGTGGTACTACTTAGTACTTCCACCGCCGCCAAGGGGGCTGGCCGTTAAGGCGCCCCCGAGGTGGACAGGTCGCGGGGGGCGAGGTGGTGCAATAATCCCCTCCCCCCCTCTACAAAGATGCGACCTTCCGGTCGACCCCCCTCGTTTTATTTTATAATATTTCATTTTACTATATATTATAAATTTTATCTTTATCTTTTATTCCCCTTTATTTTGCCCCCCTTCTTATGTTTGTTGTGTTTTGTCCATTGTATTTATTTACTTATTATTATTTATTTATTTATTGACTTTTATTTTATCTATTTTATCTATACACCTTTTCATTTACTGATTTTATCTTTTATTTTATCATATTTTTAAGTTTTATGCGGGTTGACCAGGGGGGTGGGACGGGGGGAGGGGACAGACGCGAGCCCGATCTCGCCTCTGTCCCCTCCTTGTCGCGGCGGAAAAAAATACAATGCAGCGTGTACGAGTATTTGCACATGTATAAAAATCGGATGGCGCGGCAACAAAAATTCTAAATTATACAGCACAAGTTGCAGCAATGCATGCGCATAAGTTAAATTACCTGCATACCGCCGTTTCCTCAAACTGTGTGTTCATAACTGGCACTAGGAGGATCGCAGTGCCACCACAGCGAGGAGGCCCAGGACTCTGCGCGGCATACGCTGGAAGAATGTCCAGCGTGGTCGGCACCGCGCAGAGACCTAGGGGGCATTATTGGGATGGACCTCCCGTTGCCGGTCGTGGTCGACCACATGATCGGCAGCGAGAGGTCAAGAGCAGCGATTGGCTCCTTCTGCGAGATTGTGATAACGCAGAAGGAGGCAGCGGAGAGGGAGAGGGAAGCCGACCCGCTCTCCGCCAGGAGGCTAGCATCGGCGGGGCAACCCCGACGAGGCCGACGGCCCCCGTAAGGGGCCGCAGACGTAATGGCGGCGGTGGTACTACTTAGTACTTCCACCGCCGCCAAGGGGGCTGGCCGTTAAGGCGCCCCCGAGGTGGACAGGTCGCGGGGGGCGAGGTGGTGCAATAATCCCCTCCCCCCCTCTACAAAGATGCGACCTTCCGGTCGACCCCCCTCGTTTTATTTTATAATATTTCATTTTACTATATATTATAAATTTTATCTTTATCTTTTATTCCCCTTTATTTTGCCCCCCTTCTTATGTTTGTTGTGTTTTGTCCATTGTATTTATTTACTTATTATTATTTATTTATTTATTGACTTTTATTTTATCTATTTTATCTATACACCTTTTCAATTATTGATTGTATCTTTTATTTTATCATATTTTTAAGTTTTATGCGGGTTGACCAGGGGGGTGGGACGGGGGGAGGGGACAGACGCGATCCGGAACTCGCCTCTGTCCCCTCCTTGTCGCGTGCGGAAAAAAATACAATGCAGCGTGTACGAGTATTTGCACATGTATAAAAATCGGATGGCGCGGTAACAAAAATTCTAAACTAGAGGGTTATTGTTGCTCGCTCGCTTCGCTCGCTCGCGAGTAGGGTTGTTTTTGCTCGCTCGCTTCGCGAGCTCGCGGATAGGACTGCTCTTGCGAAAGGGTTAGTGGTACGCATGGCTAGTAGTACCTATAGCTATTAATGTTTTTTTGATTTGGTGTGTGACTCTCCACGAGCCACACAAAGAACTTCCCGATTCGTTAGTTGCAGTATATTATTATCATTATTTTTAGTACGTTTTAAGAAGATTATACGTTTTCAGGGAAATTCAATAGTTTTCTACTTATCAAGATGTTTGCTATATGGCGTCGCCTTAAGGGGCTAGTCTACCCTCGATTTGTAACTAGAAAGGAACTAGAATCTTACTAGATTTTGGGTCGAAAATATGGGTTTGCCTCCAGACGTTGATTGACCTTATTAGAACAAATTGTGGGCTGTGTGAGGGCTCATTCGAAAGAGGAAGGTTAGACGCAGCGCGCTTTTCTCACGAGGTTAACGAGATTATGTTTATATCTAATAATATGATGGCCCAAAGTCGAGAAAAAATCTAGGAAAAAATCCCGCAGATTTCAATGCATTTTCTGTCTCTAATAGACTTTTTTGACTTATGAGATGAGAAAAGCGCGCTGCGTTGAACCTTCCTCTTTCGAATGAGCCCTCACACAGCCCACAATTTGTTCTAATAGGGTCAATCAACGTCTGGGCGCAAACCCATATTTTCGACCCAAAATCTAGTAAGATTCTAGTAAATAGCAAATATCTAGCAAATAACTAGAATCTTACTAGAAAAATGGGTCGAAACATGGATCTGCGCCCAGACGTTGATTGACCCTATTAGAACAAATTGTGGGCTGTGTGAGGGCTCATTCGAAAGAGGAAGGTTCAACGCAGCGCGCTTTTCTCATCTCATAAGTCAAAAAAGTCTATTAGAGACAGAAAATGCATTGAAATCTGCGGGATTTTTTCCTAGATTTTTTCTCGACTTTGGGCCATCATATTATTAGATATAAACATAATCTCGTTAACCTCGTGAGAAAAGCGCGCTGCGTCTAACCTTCCTCTTTCGAATGAGCCCTCACACAGCCCACAATTTGTTCTAATAAGGTCAATCAACGTCTGGAGGCAAACCCATATTTTCGACCCAAAATCTAGTAAGATTCTAGTTCCTTTCTAGTTACAAATCGAGGGTAGACTACCCCCTTAAGGGGGTAGTCTACCCTCGATTTGTAACTAGAAAATACCTAGAATCTTACTAGATTTTGGGTCGAAAATATGGGTTTGCTGGTTTTCAGTTAGTGTCCTTATTTGAGCAAATTTTGGGCTGGGTGAGGGCTCATTCGAAAGAGGAAGGTTCACCGCAGGGGGCTCTGGTCATGAGGTTGACGAGAATATGTTTATATCTAATAATATTAGTGTCCAAAGTAGAGTAAACATCTAGGAAAAAAAACCAGCAGATTTCAATGCATTTTTCTGTCTCCAAAAGTCTTTTTGGCTGATGGGATGACCAGAGCCCCCTGCGGTGAACCTTCCTCTTTCGAATGAGCCCTCACCCAGCCCAAAATTTGCTCAAATGAGGACACTAACTGAAAACCAGGAAACCCATGTTTTCGACCCAAAATCTAGTAAGATTCTAGTTATTTGCTAGATATTTGCTATTTACTAGGATCTTACTAGATTTTGGGTCGAAAACATGGGTTTCCTGGTTTTCAGTTAGTGTCCTCATTTGAGCAAATTTTGGGCTGGGTGAGGGCTCATTCGAAAGAGGAAGGTTCACCGCAGGGGGCTCTGGTCATCCCATCAGCCAAAAAGACTTTTGGAGACAGAAAAATGCATTGAAATCTGCTGGTTTTTTTTCCTAGATGTTTACTCTACTTTGGACACTAATATTATTAGATATAAACATATTCTCGTTAACCTCATGACCAGAGCCCCCTGCGGTGAACCTTCCTCTTTCGAATGAGCCCTCACCCAGCCCAAAATTTGCTCAAATGAGGACACTAACTGAAAACCAGCAAACCCATATTTTCGACCCAAAATCTAGTAAGATTCTAGGTATTTTCTAGTTACAAATCGAGGGTTGCTCGCTTGGTTCCTTGTTATAGCGTACTGATGTTGCAAAATAAATTGTCTTAATTATTATAGTTTTTCGCAAACGATACGACTCCTCATTATCCGGGTTAGCAGTATTGACCTTGGTTTTCTTCGATACTGTTAATTTAAATTGTCCCAAAATATATAAACCGCTCAATTTTGAAACTCTGCTCAGTGCTACATACAACATGTGTAAAGTTCGTTTTTCTGATGTTTTAAAATTCAAACATACTTTTCTCGTATGTTTGTCCCTGACTTTTATGAATCGTAATCGCTTCAGCAGGAACCACTGGAAATTGACTACGTGTGATTTGATATTTTTCCTCACTCGACATATTTACTTGATTCGATATTTTTATTATTGGTGGCAAATTTTGATGAATATTTGCATTTTTCATATAATCACGATAACGAGTTCTTACTTTCACTCCTACTCTGGCCAATTGAAAATCTAACCACAATATAGACGGAATTTTAGTATTTTCTTGAAAAGTAATAAATTTTAATATTCCGCATGTGTGCTCCATTAACCAATCCGTTTTCAACATTAATGTTATTAATAATTATCATATTGTTTATATTAATTTTCAATTTAATCTCAGTTAATAATTCGTTTTGAACTGATTGTTTTTTTAAAGATTGTAATATAAATTTTTTTTGTACTTTCATCGATATTCTTTGAAAATGTATTCTCGGGAGTAGAGATGATTAACTCACTCTTGCATTGGGATAATTTTCGATTATTGTAAGCGGAAACATTAGCGTAAGGTACAAAAAAAAATTTTTTTTTAAATTAAAAAAATTTTTTTTAATTTAAGAAAAATGAAAAAAAAATTTTTTTGTGTAATTACGTTTGTTTCTTCGGTGGAAACTTTCCATTCTCTCGTATAAATTGCATTGTAGAATCAACTCCGTTCGAAAAAAACTAAAAATCTAAAAAACTACTTGACCAATATGGACCAAAATCTAATCAGCTCTAAGTTACGACGGGGCACATCGATTGCATCATTCATCATTCTGATCGCGTTGTTACTTTTTCAGAAAACGTTAACGAAAAATTTGATACCATAGAAACAGACATACGCACACACACACACACACACACACACACATACGAACATTTTGCTTAAAATAGTCTAGAATGACTGCAATGACCATGAAACGTGAAGATCTGCTAAAAAATCGATTTTCGATTTTCGGGGTCATTACAATAACTTCCCTATAAAATCGGGAAGTTAATTATACAGCACAAGTTGCAGCAATGCATGCGCATAAGTTAAATTACCTGCATACCTCCGTTTCCTCAAACTGTGTGTTCATAACTGGCCCTAGGAGGATCGCAGTGCCACCACTGCGAGGAGGCCCAGGACTCTGCGCGGCATACGCTGGAAGAATGTCCAGCGTGGTCGGCACCGCGCAGAGACCTAAGGGGCGTTATTGGGATGGACCTCCCGTTGCCGGTCGTGGTCGACCACATGATCGGCAGCGAGAGGTCAAGAGCAGCGATTGCCTCCTTCTGCGAGATTGTGATAACGCAGAAGGAGGCAGCGGAGAGGGAAAGGGAAGCCGACCCGCTCTCCGCCAGGAGGCTAGCATCGGCGGGGCAACCCCGACGAGGCCGACGGCCCCCGTAAGGGGCCGCAGACGTAATGGCGGCGGTGGTACTACTTAGTACTTCCACCGCCGCCAAGGGGGGCTGGCCGTTAAGGCGCCCTCGAGGTGGACAGGTCGCGGGGGGCGAGGTGGAGCAATAATCCCCTCCTCCCCCTCTACAAAGATGCGACCTGCCGGTCGACCCCCCTCCTTTTATTTTATAATATTTCATTTTACTCTATATTATAAATTTTATCTTTATCTTTTATTCCCCTTTATTTTGCCCCCCCTTCTTATGTTTGTTGTGTTTTGTCCATTGTATTTATTTACTTATTATTATTTATTTATTTATTGACCTTTATTTTATCTATTTTATCTATACACCTTTTCATTTACTGATTTTATCTTTTATTTTATCATATTTTTAAGTTTTATGCGGGTTGACCAGGGGGGTGGGACGGGGGGAGGGGACAGACGCGAGCCCGAACTCGCCTCTGTCCCCTCCTTGTCGCGTGCGGAAAAAAATACAATGCAGCGTGTACGAGTATTTGCACATGTATAAAAATCGGATGGCGCGGTAACAAAAATTCTAAATTATACAGCACAAGTTGCAGCAATGCATGCGCATAAGTTAAATTACCTGCATACCGCCGTTTCCTCAGACTGTGTGTTCATAACTGGCCCTAGGAGGATCGCAGTGCCACCACTGCGAGGAGGCCCAGGACTCTGCGCGGCATACGCTGGAAGAATCTCCAGCGTGGTCGGCACCGCGCAAAGACCTAAGGAGCGTTATTGGGATGGACCTCCCGGTGCCGGTCGTGGTCGACCACATGATCGGCAGCGAGAGGTCAAGAGCAGCGATTGCCTCCTTCTGCGAGATTGTGATAACGCAGAAGGAGGCAGCGGAGAGGGTAAGGGAAGCCGACCCGCTCTCCGCCAGGAGGCTAGCATCGGCGGGGCAACCCCGACGAGGCCGACGGCCCCCGTAAGGGGCCGCAGACGTAATGGCGGCGGTGGTACTACTTAGTACTTCCACCGCCGCCAAGGGGGGCTGGCCGTTAAGGCGCCCCCGAGGTGGACAGGTCGCGGGGGGCGAGGTGGAGCAATAATCCCCTCCCCCCCCCCTCTACAAAGATGCGACCTGACGGTCGACCCCCCTCCTTTTATTTTATAATATTTCATTTTACTCTATATTATAAATTTTATCTTTATCTTTTATTCCCCTTTATTTTGTCCCCCTTCTTATGATTGTTGTGTTTTGTCCATTGTATTTATTTACTTATTATTATTTATTTATTTAATGACTTTTATTTTATCTATTTTATCTATACACCTTTACATTTACTGATTTTATCTTTTATTTTATCATATTTTTAAGTTTTATGCGGGTTGACCAGGGGGGTGGGACGGGGGGAGGGGACAGACGCGAGCCGGAACTCGCCTCTGTCCCCTCCTTGTCGCGTGCGGAAAAAAATACAATGCAGCGTGTACGAGTATTTGCACATGTATAAAAATCGGATGGCGCGGTAACAAAAATTCTAAATTATACAGCACAAGTTGCAGCAATGCATGCGCATAAGTGAAATTACCTGCATACCTCCGTTTCCTCAAACTGTGTGTTCATAACTGGCACTAGGAGGATCGCAGTGCCACCACTGCGAGGAGGCCCAGGACTCTGCGCGGCATACGCTGGAAGAATGTCCAGCGTGGTCGGCACCGCGCAGAGACCTAAGGGGCGTTATTGGGATGGACCTCCCGTTGCCGGTCGTGGTCGACCACATGATCGGCAGCGAGAGGTCAAGAGCAGCGATTGCCTCCTTCTGCGAGATTGTGATAACGCAGAAGGAGGCAGCGGAGAGGGTAAGGGAAGCCGACCCGCTCTCCGCCAGGAGGCTAGCATCGGCGGGGCAACCCCGACGAGGCCGACGGCCCCCGTAAGGGGCCGCAGACGTAATGGCGGCGGTGGTACTACTTAGTACTTCCACCGCCGCCAAGAGGGGCTGGCCGTTAAGGCGCCCCCGAGGTGGACAGGTCGCGGGGGGCGAGGTGGAGCAATAATCCCCTCCCCCCCCCCTCTACAAAGATGCGACCTGACGGTCGACCCCCCTCCTTTTATTTTATAATATTTCATTTTACTCTATATTATAAATTTTATCTTTATCTTTTATTCCCCTTTATTTTGTCCCCCTTCTTATGATTGTTGTGTTTTGTCCATTGTATTTATTTACTTATTATTATTTATTTATTTAATGACTTTTATTTTATCTATTTTATCTATACACCTTTACATTTACTGATTTTATCTTTTATTTTATCATATTTTTAAGTTTTATGCGGGTTGACCAGGGGGGTGGGACGGGGGGAGGGGACAGACGCGAGCCGGAACTCGCCTCTGTCCGCTCCTTGTCGCGTGCGGAAAAAAATACAATGCAGCGTGTACGAGTATTTGCACATGTATAAAAATCGGATGGCGCGGTAACAAAAATTCTAAATTATACAGCACAAGTTGCAGCAATGCATGCGCATAAGTGAAATTACCTGCATACCTCCGTTTCCTCAAACTGTGTGTTCATAACTGGCACTAGGAGGATCGCAGTGCCACCACTGCGAGGAGGCCCAGGACTCTGCGCGGCATACGCTGGAAGAATGTCCAGCGTGGTCGGCACCGCGCAGAGACCTAAGGGGCGTTATTGGGATGGACCTCCCGTTGCCGGTCGTGGTCGACCACATGATCGGCAGCGAGAGGTCAAGAGCAGCGATTGCCTCCTTCTGCGAGATTGTGATAACGCAGAAGGAGGCAGCGGAGAGGGAAAGGGAAGCCGACCCGCTCTCCGCCAGGAGGCTAGCATCGGCGGGGCAACCCCGACGAGGCCGACGGCCCCCGTAAGGGGCCGCAGACGTAATGGCGGCGGTGGTACTACTTAGTACTTCCACCGCCGCCAAGGGGGGCTGGCCGTTAAGGCGCCCTCGAGGTGGACAGGTCGCGGGGGGCGAGGTGGAGCAATAATCCCCTCCTCCCCCTCTACAAAGATGCGACCTGCCGGTCGACCCCCCTCCTTTTATTTTATAATATTTCATTTTACTCTATATTATAAATTTTATCTTTATCTTTTATTCCCCTTTATTTTGTCCCCCTTCTTATGATTGTTGTGTTTTGTCCATTGTATTTATTTACTTATTATTATTTATTTATTTAATGACTTTTATTTTATCTATTTTATCTATACACCTTTACATTTACTGATTTTATCTTTTATTTTATCATATTTTTAAGTTTTATGCGGGTTGACCAGGGGGGTGGGACGGGGGGAGGGGACAGACGCGAGCCGGAACTCGCCTCTGTCCCCTCCTTGTCGCGTGCGGAAAAAAATACAATGCAGCGTGTACGAGTATTTGCACATGTATAAAAATCGGATGGCGCGGTAACAAAAATTCTAAATTATACAGCACAAGTTGCAGCAATGCATGCGCATAAGTGAAATTACCTGCATACCTCCGTTTCCTCAAACTGTGTGTTCATAACTGGCACTAGGAGGATCGCAGTGTCACCACTGCGAGGAGGCCCAGGACTCTGCGCGGCATACGCTGGAAGAATGTCCAGCGTGGTCGGCACCGCGCAGAGACCTAAGGGGCGTTATTGGGATGGACCTCCCGTTGCCGGTCGTGATCGACCACATGATCGGCAGCGAGAGGTCAAGAGCAGCGATTGCCTCCTTCTGCTAGATTGTGATAACGCAGAAGGAGGCAGCGGAGAGGGAGAGGGAAGCCGACCCGCTCTCCGCCAGGAGGCTAGCATCGGCGGGGCAACCCCGACGAGGCCGACGGCCCCCGTAAGGGGCCGCAGACGTAATGGCGGCGGTGGTACTACTTAGTACTTCCACCGCCGCCAAGGGGGGCTGGCCGTTAAGGCGCCCCCGAGGTGGACAGGTCGCGGGGGGCGAGGTGGAGCAATAATCCCCTCCTCCCCCTCTACAAAGATGCGACCTGCCGGTCGACCCCCCTCCTTTTATTTTATAATATTTCATTTTACTCTATATTATAAATTTTATCTTTATCTTTTATTCCCCTTTATTTTGTCCCCCTTCTTATGATTGTTGTGTTTTGTCCATTGTATTTATTTACTTATTATTATTTATTTATTTCATGACTTTTATTTTATCTATTTTATCTATACACCTTTACATTTACTGATTTTATCTTTTATTTTATCATATTTTTAAGTTTTATGCGGGTTGACCAGGGGGGTGGGACGGGGGGAGGGGACAGACGCGAGCCGGAACTCGCCTCTGTCCCCTCCTTGTCGCGTGCGGAAAAAAATACAATGCAGCGTGTACGAGTATTTGCACATGTATAAAAATCGGATGGCGCGGTAACAAAAATTCTAAATTATACAGCACAAGTTGCAGCAATGCATGCGCATAAGTGAAATTACCTGCATACCTCCGTTTCCTCAAACTGTGTGTTCATAACTGGCACTAGGAGGATCGCAGTGCCACCACTGCGAGGAGGCCCAGGACTCTGCGCGGCATACGCTGGAAGAATGTCCAGCGTGGTCGGCACCGCGCAGAGACCTAAGGGGCGTTATTGGGATGGACCTCCCGTTGCCGGTCGTGGTCGACCACATGATCGGCAGCGAGAGGTCAAGAGCAGCGATTGCCTCCTTCTGCTAGATTGTGATAACGCAGAAGGAGGCAGCGGAGAGGGAGAGGGAAGCCGACCCGCTCTCCGCCAGGAGGCTAGCATCGGCGGGGCAACCCCGACGAGGCCGACGGCCCCCGTAAGGGGCCGCAGACGTAATGGCGGCGATGGTACTACTTAGTACTTCCACCGCCGCCAAGGGGGGCTGGCCGTTAAGGCGCCCCCGAGGTGGACAGGTCGCGGGGGGCGGGGTGGGGCAATAATCCCCTCCCCCCCCTCTACAAAGATGCGAACTGCCGGTCGACCCCCTCCTTTTATTTTATAATATTTCATTTTACTCTATATTATAAATTTTATCTTTATCTTTTATTCCCCTTTATTTTGCCCCCCTTCTTATGTTTGTTGTGTTTTGTCCATTGTATTTATTTACTTATTATTATTTATTTATTTGATGACTTTTATTTTATCTATTTTATCTATACACCTTTACATTTACTGATTTAATCTTTTATTTTATCATATTTTTAAGTTTTATGCGGGTTGACCAGGGGGTGGGACGGGGGGAGGGGACAGACGCGAGCCGGAACTCGCCTCTGTCCCCTCCTTGTCGCGTGCGGAAAAAAATACAATGCAGCGTGTACGAGTATTTGCACATGTATAAAAATCGGATGGCGCGGTAACAAAAATTCTAAATTATACAGCACAAGTTGCAGCAATGCATGCGCATAAGTGAAATTACCTGCATAACTCCGTTTCCTCAAACTGTGTGTTCATAACTGGCACTAGGAGGATCGCAGTGCCACCACTGCGAGGAGGCCCAGGACTCTGCGCGGCATACGCTGGAAGAATGTCCAGCGTGGTCGGCACCGCGCAGAGACCTAAGGGGCGTTATTGGGATGGACCTCCCGTTGCCGGTCGTGGTCGACCACATGATCGGCAGCGAGAGGTCAAGAGCAGCGATTGCCTCCTTCTGCGAGATTGTGATAACGCAGAAGGAGGCAGCGGAGAGGGAGAGGGAAGCCGACCCGCTCTCCGCCAGGAGGCTAGCATCGGCGGGGCAACCCCGACGAAGCCGACGGCCCCCGTAAGGGGCCGCAGACGTCATGGCGGCGGTGGTACTACTTAGTACTTCCACCGCCGCCAAGGGGGGCTGGCCGTTAAGGCGCCCCCGAGGTGGACAGGTCGCGGGGGGCGAGGTGGGGCAATAATCCCCTCCCCCCCCCTCTACAAAGATGCGAACTGCCGGTCGACCCCCTCCTTTTATTTTATAATATTTCATTTTACTCTATATTATAAATTTTATCTTTATCTTTTATTCCCCTTTATTTTGCCCCCCTTCTTAT
Source organism: Lasioglossum baleicum (assembly GCF_051020765.1). Classification (NCBI taxonomy): domain Eukaryota; kingdom Metazoa; phylum Arthropoda; class Insecta; order Hymenoptera; family Halictidae; genus Lasioglossum; species Lasioglossum baleicum. The sequence continues at coordinate 1,833,958 of NW_027469083.1, forward strand.
GTTTGTTGTGTTTTGTCCATTGTATTTATTTACTTATTATTATTTATTTATTTATTGACTTTTATTTTATCTATTTTATCTATACACCTTTTCAATTATTGCTTTTATCTTTTATTTTATCATATTTTTAAGTTTTATGCGGGTTGACCAGGGGGGTGGGACGGGGGGAGGGGACAGACGCGAGCCGGAACTCGCCTCTGTCCCCTCCTTGTCGCGTGCGGAAAAAAATACAATGCAGCGTGTACGAGTATTTGCACATGTATAAAAATCGGATGGCACGGTAACAAACATTCTAAATTATACAGCACAAGTTGCAGCAATGCATGCGCATAAGTTAAATTACCTGCATACCTCCGTTTCCTCAAACTGCGTGTTCATAACTGGCACTAGGAGGATCGCAGTGCCACCACTGCGAGGAGGCCCAGGACTCTGCGCGGCATACGCTGGAAGAATGTCCAGCGTGGTCGGCACCGCGCAGAGACCTAAGGGGCGTTATTGGGATGGACCTCCCGTTGCCGGTCGTGGTCGACCACATGATCGGCAGCGAGAGGTCAAGAGCAGCGATTGCCTCCTTCTGCTAGATTGTGATAACGCAGAAGGAGGCAGCGGAGAGGGAGAGGGAAGCCGACCCGCTCTCCGCCAGGAGGCTAGCATCGGCGGGGCAACCCCGACGAGGCCGACGGCCCCCGTAAGGGGCCGCAGACGTAATGGCGGCGGTGGTACTACTTAGTACTTCCACCGCCGCCAAGGGGGGCTGGCCGTTAAGGCGCCCCCGAGGTGGACAGGTCGCGGGGGGCGAGGTGGAGCAATAATCCCCTCCTCCCCCTCTACAAAGATGCGACCTGCCGGTCGACCCCCCTCCTTTTATTTTATAATATTTCATTTTACTCTATATTATAAATTTTATCTTTATCTTTTATTCCCCTTTATTTTGTCCCCCTTCTTATGATTGTTGTGTTTTGTCCATTGTATTTATTTACTTATTATTATTTATTTATTTCATGACTTTTATTTTATCTATTTTATCTATACACCTTTACATTTACTGATTTTATCTTTTATTTTATCATATTTTTAAGTTTTATGCGGGTTGACCAGGGGGGTGGGACGGGGGGAGGGGACAGACGCGAGCCGGAACTCGCCTCTGTCCCCTCCTTGTCGCGTGCGGAAAAAAATACAATGCAGCGTGTACGAGTATTTGCACATGTATAAAAATCGGATGGCGCGGTAACAAAAATTCTAAATTATACAGCACAAGTTGCAGCAATGCATGCGCATAAGTGAAATTACCTGCATACCTCCGTTTCCTCAAACTGTGTGTTCATAACTGGCACTAGGAGGATCGCAGTGCCACCACTGCGAGGAGGCCCAGGACTCTGCGCGGCATACGCTGGAAGAATGTCCAGCGTGGTCGGCACCGCGCAGAGACCTAAGGGGCGTTATTGGGATGGACCTCCCGTTGCCGGTCGTGGTCGACCACATGATCGGCAGCGAGAGGTCAAGAGCAGCGATTGCCTCCTTCTGCTAGATTGTGATAACGCAGAAGGAGGCAGCGGAGAGGGAGAGGGAAGCCGACCCGCTCTCCGCCAGGAGGCTAGCATCGGCGGGGCAACCCCGACGAGGCCGACGGCCCCCGTAAGGGGCCGCAGACGTAATGGCGGCGATGGTACTACTTAGTACTTCCACCGCCGCCAAGGGGGGCTGGCCGTTAAGGCGCCCCCGAGGTGGACAGGTCGCGGGGGGCGGGGTGGGGCAATAATCCCCGCCCCCCCCTCTACAAAGATGCGAACTGCCGGTCGACCCCCTCCTTTTATTTTATAATATTTCATTTTACTCTATATTATAAATTTTATCTTTATCTTTTATTCCCCTTTATTTTGCCCCCCTTCTTATGTTTGTTGTGTTTTGTCCATTGTATTTATTTACTTATTATTATTTATTTATTTGATGACTTTTATTTTATCTATTTTATCTATACACCTTTACATTTACTGATTTAATCTTTTATTTTATCATATTTTTAAGTTTTATGCGGGTTGACCAGGGGGTGGGACGGGGGGAGGGGACAGACGCGAGCCGGAACTCGCCTCTGTCCCCTCCTTGTCGCGTGCGGAAAAAAATACAATGCAGCGTGTACGAGTATTTGCACATGTATAAAAATCGGATGGCGCGGTAACAAAAATTCTAAATTATACAGCACAAGTTGCAGCAATGCATGCGCATAAGTGAAATTACCTGCATAACTCCGTTTCCTCAAACTGTGTGTTCATAACTGGCACTAGGAGGATCGCAGTGCCACCACTGCGAGGAGGCCCAGGACTCTGCGCGGCATACGCTGGAAGAATGTCCAGCGTGGTCGGCACCGCGCAGAGACCTAAGGGGCGTTATTGGGATGGACCTCCCGTTGCCGGTCGTGGTCGACCACATGATCGGCAGCGAGAGGTCAAGAGCAGCGATTGCCTCCTTCTGCGAGATTGTGATAACGCAGAAGGAGGCAGCGGAGAGGGAGAGGGAAGCCGACCCGCTCTCCGCCAGGAGGCTAGCATCGGCGGGGCAACCCCGACGAAGCCGACGGCCCCCGTAAGGGGCCGCAGACGTCATGGCGGCGGTGGTACTACTTAGTACTTCCACCGCCGCCAAGGGGGGCTGGCCGTTAAGGCGCCCCCGAGGTGGACAGGTCGCGGGGGGCGAGGTGGAGCAATAATCCCCTCCTCCCCCTCTACAAAGATGCGACCTGCCGGTCGACCCCCCTCCTTTTATTTTATAATATTTCATTTTACTCTATATTATAAATTTTATCTTTATCTTTTATTCCCCTTTATTTTGTCCCCCTTCTTATGATTGTTGTGTTTTGTCCATTGTATTTATTTACTTATTATTATTTATTTATTTAATGACTTTTATTTTATCTATTTTATCTATACACCTTTACATTTACTGATTTTATCTTTTATTTTATCATATTTTTAAGTTTTATGCGGGTTGACCAGGGGGGTGGGACGGGGGGAGGGGACAGACGCGAGCCGGAACTCGCCTCTGTCCCCTCCTTGTCGCGTGCGGAAAAAAATACAATGCAGCGTGTACGAGTATTTGCACATGTATAAAAATCGGATGGCGCGGTAACAAAAATTCTAAATTATACAGCACAAGTTGCAGCAATGCATGCGCATAAGTGAAATTACCTGCATACCTCCGTTTCCTCAAACTGAGTGTTCATAACTGGCACTAGGAGGATCGCAGTGCCACCACTGCGAGGAGGCCCAGGACTCTGCGCGGCATACGCTGGAAGAATGTCCAGCGTGGTCGGCACCGCGCAGAGACCTAAGGGGCGTTATTGGGATGGACCTCCCGTTGCCGGTCGTGGTCGACCACATGATCGGCAGCGAGAGGTCAAGAGCAGCGATTGCCTCCTTCTGCTAGATTGTGATAACGCAGAAGGAGGCAGCGGAGAGGGAGAGGGAAGCCGACCCGCTCTCCGCCAGGAGGCTAGCATCGGCGGGGCAACCCCGGCTGGCCGTTAAGGCGCCCCCGAGGTGGACAGGTCGCGGGGGGCGGGGTGGGGCAATAATCCCCGCCCCCCCCCTCTACAAAGATGCGAACTGCCGGTCGACCCCCTCCTTTTATTTTATAATATTTCATTTTACTCTATATTATAAATTTTATCTTTATCTTTTATTCCCCTTTATTTTGCCCCCCTTCTTATGTTTGTTGTGTTTTGTCCATTGTATTTATTTACTTATTATTATTTATTTATTTGATGACTTTTATTTTATCTATTTTATCTATACACCTTTACATTTACTGATTTAATCTTTTATTTTATCATATTTTTAAGTTTTATGCGGGTTGACCAGGGGGTGGGACGGGGGGAGGGGACAGACGCGAGCCGGAACTCGCCTCTGTCCCCTCCTTGTCGCGTGCGGAAAAAAATACAATGCAGCGTGTACGAGTATTTGCACATGTATAAAAATCGGATGGCGCGGTAACAAAAATTCTAAATTATACAGCACAAGTTGCAGCAATGCATGCGCATAAGTGAAATTACCTGCATAACTCCGTTTCCTCAAACTGTGTGTTCATAACTGGCACTAGGAGGATCGCAGTGCCACCACTGCGAGGAGGCCCAGGACTCTGCGCGGCATACGCTGGAAGAATGTCCAGCGTGGTCGGCACCGCGCAGAGACCTAAGGGGCGTTATTGGGATGGACCTCCCGTTGCCGGTCGTGGTCGACCACATGATCGGCAGCGAGAGGTCAAGAGCAGCGATTGCCTCCTTCTGCGAGATTGTGATAACGCAGAAGGAGGCAGCGGAGAGGGAGAGGGAAGCCGACCCGCTCTCCGCCAGGAGGCTAGCATCGGCGGGGCAACCCCGACGAAGCCGACGGCCCCCGTAAGGGGCCGCAGACGTCATGGCGGCGGTGGTACTACTTAGTACTTCCACCGCCGCCAAGGGGGGCTGGCCGTTAAGGCGCCCCCGAGGTGGACAGGTCGCGGGGGGCGAGGTGGAGCAATAATCCCCTCCCCCCCTCTACAAAGATGCGACCTGCCGGTCGACCCCCCTCCTTTTATTTTATAAAATTTCATTTTACTCTATATTATAAATTTTATCTTTATCTTTTATTCCCCTTTATTTTGCCCCCCTTCTTATGTTTGTTGTGTTTTGTCCATTGTATTTATTTACTTATTATTATTTATTTATTTAATGACTTTTATTTTATCTATTTTATCTATACACCTTTTCAATTATTGATTTTATCTTTTATTTTATCATATTTTTAAGTTTTATGCGGGTTGACCAGGGAGGTGGGACGGGGGGAGGGGACAGACGCGAACCCGATCTCGCCTCTGTCCCCTCCTTGTCGCGTGCGGAAAAAAATACAATGCAGCGTGTACGAGTATTTGCACATGTATAAAAATCGGATGGCGCGGCAACAAAAATTCTAAATTATACAGCACAAGTTGCAGCAATGCATGCGCATAAGTTAAATTACCTGCATACCGCCGTTTCCTCAAACTGTGTGTTCATAACTGGCACTAGGAGGATCGCAGTGCCACCACCGCGAGGAGGCCCAGGACTCTGCGCGGCATACGCTGGAAGAATGTCCAGCGTGGTCGGCACCGCGCAGAGACCTAAGGGGCGTTATTGGGATGGACCTCCCGTTGCCGGTCGTGGTCGACCACATGATCGGCAGCGAGAGGTCAAGAGCAGCGATTGCCTCCTTCTGCGAGATTGTGATAACGCAGAAGGAGGCAGCGGAGAGGGAGAGGGAAGCCGACCCGCTCTCCGCCAGGAGGCTAGCATCGGCGGGGCATCCCCGACGAAGCCGACGGCCCCCGTAAGGGGCCGCAGACGTAATGGCGGCGGTGGTACTACTTAGTACTTCCACCGCCGCCGAGGGGGGCTGGCCGTTAAGGCGCCCCCGAGGTGGACAGGTCGCGGGGGGCGAGGTGGAGCAATAATCCCCTCCCCCCCCTCTACAAAGATGCGAACTGCCGGTCGACCCCCCTCCTTTTATTTTATAATATTTCATTTTACTCTATATTATAAATTTTATCTTTATCTTTTATTCCCCTTTATTTTGCCCCCCTTCTTATGTTTGTTGTGTTTTGTCCATTGTATTTATTTACTTATTATTATTTATTTATTTATTAACTTTTATTTTATCTATTTTATCTATACACCTTTTCAATTATTGATTTTATCTTTTATTTTATCATATTTTTAAGTTTTATGCGGGTTGACCAGGGGGGCGGGACGGGGGGAGGGGACAGACGCGAGCCGGAACTCGCCTCTGTCCCCTCCTTGTCGCGTGCGGAAAAAAATACAATGCAGCGTGTACGAGTATTTGCACATGTATAAAAATCGGATGGCGCGGTAACAAAAATCCTAAATTATACAGCACAAGTTGCAGCAATGCATGCGCATAAGTTAAATTACCTGCATACCTCCGTTTCCTCAAACTGTGTGTTCATAACTGGCACTAGGAGGATCGCAGTGCCACCACTGCGAGGAGGCCCAGGACTCTGCGCGGCATACGCTGGAAGAATGTCCAGCGTTGTCGGCACCGCGCAGAGACCTAAGGGGCGTTATTGGGATGGACCTCCCGTTGCCGGTCGTGGTCGACCACATGATCGGCAGCGAGAGGTCAAGAGCAGCGATTGCCTCCTTCTGCGAGATTGTGATAACGCAGAAGGAGGCAGCGGAGAGGGAGAGGGAAGCCGACCCGCTCTCCACCAGGAGGCTAGCATCGGCGGGGCAACCCCGACGAAGCCGACGGCCCCCGTAAGGGGCCGCAGACGTAATGGCGGCGGTGGTACTACTTAGTACTTCCACCGCCGCCGAGGGGGGCTGGCCGTTAAGGCGCCCCCGAGGTGGACAGGTCGCGGGGGGCGAGGTGGAGCAATAATCTCCTCCCCCCCTCTACAAAGATGCGACCTGCCGGTCGACCCCCGTCCTTTTATTTTATAAAATTTCATTTTACTCTATATTATAAATTTTATCTTTATCTTTTATTCCCCTTTATTTTGCCCCCCTTCTTATGTTTGTTGTGTTTTGTCCATTGTATTTATTTACTTATTATTATTTATTTATTTAATGACTTTTATTTTATCTATTTTATCTATACACCTTTTCAATTATTGATTTTATCTTTTATGTTATCATATTTTTAAGTTTTATGCGGGTTGACCAGGGGGGTGGGACGGGGGGAGGGGACAGACGCGAGCCGGAACTCGCCTCTGTCCCCTCCTTGTCGCGTGCGGAAAAAAATACAATGCAGCGTGTACGAGTATTTGCACATGTATAAAAATCGGATGGCACGGTAACAAAAATTCTAAATTATACAGCACAAGTTGCAGCAATGCATGCGCATAAGTTAAATTACCTGCATACCTCCGTTTCCTCAAACTGCGTGTTCATAACTGGCACTAGGAGGATCGCAGTGCCACCACTGCGAGGAGGCCCAGGACTCTGCGCGGCATACGCTGGAAGAATGTCCAGCGTGGTCGGCACCGCGCAGAGACCTAAGGGGCGTTATTGGGATGGACCTCCCGTTGCCGGTCGTGGTCGACCACATGATCGGCAGCGAGAGGTCAAGAGCAGCGATTGCCTCCTTCTGCGAGATTGTTATAACGCAGAAGGAGGCAGCGGAGAGGGAGAGGGAAGCCGACCCGCTCTCCGCAAGTAGGCTAGCATCGGCGGGGCAACCCCGACGAGGCCGACGGCCCCCGTAAGGGGCCGCAGACGTAATGGCGGCGGTGGTACTACTTAGTACTTCCACCGCCGCCAAGGGGGCTGGCGGTTAAGGCGCCCCCGAGGTGGACAGGTCGCGGGGGGCGAGGTGGAGCAATAATCCCCTCCCCCCCTCTACAAAGATGCGACCTTCCGGTCGACCCCCCTCCTTTTATTTTATAATATTTCATTTTACTCTATATTATAAATTTTATCTTTATCTTTTATTCCCCTTTATTTTGCCCCCCTTCTTATGTTTGTTGTGTTTTGTCCATTGTATTTATTTACTTATTATTATTTATTTATTTAATGACTTTTATTTTATCTATTTTATCTATACACCTTTTCATTTACTGATTTTATCTTTTATTTTATCATATTTTTAAGTTTTATGCGGGTTGACCAGAGGGGTGGGACGGTGGGAGGGGACAGACGCGAGCCGGAACTCGCCTCTGTCCCCTCCTTGTCGCGTGCGAAAAAAAATACAATGCAGCGTGTACGAGTATTTGCACATGTATAAAAATCGGATGGCGCGGTAACAAAAATTCTAAATTATACAGCACAAGTTGCAGCAATGCATGCGCATAAGTTAAATTATCTGCATACCGCCGTTTCCTCAAACTGTGTGTTCATAACTGGCACTAGGAGGATCGCAGTGCCACCACTGCGAGCAGGCCCAGGACTCTGCGCGGCATACGCTGGAAGAATGTCCATCGTGGTCGGCACCGCGTAGAGACCTAAGGGGCGTTATTGGGATGGACCTCCCGTTGCCGGTCGTGGTCGACCACATGATCGGCAGCGAGAGGTCAAGAGCAGCGATTGCCTCCATCTGCGAGATTGTGATAACGCAGAAGGAGGCAGCGGAGAGGGAGAGGGAAGCCGACCCGCTCTCCGCCAGGAGGCTAGCATCGGCGGGGCAACCCCGACGAGGCCGACGGCCCACGTAAGGGGCCGCAGACGTAATGGCGGCGGTGGTACTACTTAGTACTTCCACCGCCGCCAAGGGGGGCTGGCCGTTAAGGCGCCCCCGAGGTGGGCAGGTCGCGGGGGGCGAGGTGGAGCAATAATCCCCTCCCCCCCCTCTACAAAGATGAGACCTGCCGGTCGACCCCCCTCCTTTTATTTTATAATATTTCATTTTACTCTATATTATAAATTTTATCTTTATCTTTTATACCCCTTTATTTTGCCCCCCTTCTTATGTTTGTTGTGTTTTGTCCATTGTATTTATTTACTTCTTATTATTTATTTATTTAATGACGTTTATTTTATCTATTTTATCTATTCACCTTTTCATTTATTGATTTTATCTTTTATTTTATCATATTTTTAAGTTTTATGCGGGTTGACCAGGGGGGTGGGACGGGGGGAGGGGACAGACGCGAGCCCGATCTCGCCTCTGTCCCCTCCTTGTCGCGGCGGAAAAAAATACAATGCAGCGTGTACGAGTATTTGCACATGTATAAAAATCGGATGGCGCGGCAACAAAAATTCTAAATTATACAGCACAAGTTGCAGCAATGCATGCGCATAAGTTAAATTACCTGCATACCGCCGTTTCCTCAAACTGTGTGTTCATAACTGGCACTAGGAGGATCGCAGTGCCACCACTGCGAGGAGGCCCAGGACTCTGCGCGGCATACGCTGGAAGAATGTCCAGCGTGGTCGGCACCGCGCAGAGACCTAAGGGGCGTTATTGGGATGGACCTCCCGTTGCCGGTCGTGGTCGACCACATGATCGGCAGCGAGAGGTCAAGAGCAGCGATTGCCTCCTTCTGCGAGATTGTGATAACGCAGAAGGAGGCAGCGGAGAGGGAGAGGGAAGCCGACCCGCTCTCCACCAGGAGGCTAGCATCGGCGGGGCAACCCCGACGAAGCCGACGGCCCCCGTAAGGGGCCGCAGACGTAATGGTGGCGGTGGTACTACTTAGTACTTCCACCGCCGCCGAGGGGGGCTGGCCGTTAAGGCGCCCCCGAGGTGGACAGGTCGCGGGGGGCGAGGTGGAGCAATAATCCCCTCCCCCCCTCTACAAAGATGCGACCTGCCGGTCGACCCCCCTCCTTTTATTTTATAAAATTTCATTTTACTCTATATTATAAATTTTATCTTTATCTTTTATTCCCCTTTATTTTGCCCCCCTTCTTATGTTTGTTGTGTTTTGTCCATTGTATTTATTTACTTATTATTATTTATTTATTTAATGACTTTTATTTTATCTATTTTATCTATACACCTTTTCAATTATTGATTTTATCTTTTATTTTATCATATTTTTAAGTTTTATGCGGGTTGACCAGGGAGGTGGGACGGGGGGAGGGGACAGACGCGAACCCGATCTCGCCTCTGTCCCCTCCTTGTCGCGTGCGGAAAAAAATACAATGCAGCGTGTACGAGTATTTGCACATGTATAAAAATCGGATGGCGCGGCAACAAAAATTCTAAATTATACAGCACAAGTTGCAGCAATGCATGCGCATAAGTTAAATTACCTGCATACCGCCGTTTCCTCAAACTGTGTGTTCATAACTGGCACTAGGAGGATCGCAGTGCCACCACCGCGAGGAGGCCCAGGACTCTGCGCGGCATACGCTGGAAGAATGTCCAGCGTGGTCGGCACCGCGCAGAGACCTAAGGGGCGTTATTGGGATGGACCTCCCGTTGCCGGTCGTGGTCGACCACATGATCGGCAGCGAGAGGTCAAGAGCAGCGATTGCCTCCTTCTGCGAGATTATGATAACGCAGAAGGAGGCAGCGGAGAGGGAGAGGGAAGCCGACCCGCTCTCCGCCAGGAGGCTAGCATCGGCGGGGCAACCCCGACGAAGCCGACGGCCCCCGTAAGGGGCCGCAGACGTAATGGCGGCGGTGGTACTACTTAGTACTTCCACCGCCGCCGAGGGGGGCTGGCCGTTAAGGCGCCCCCGAGGTGGACAGGTCGCGGGGGGCGAGGTGGAGCAATAATCCCCTCCCCCCCCTCTACAAAGATGCGAACTGCCGGTCGACCCCCCTCCTTTTATTTTATAATATTTCATTTTACTCTATATTATAAATTTTATCTTTATCTTTTATTCCCCTTTATTTTGCCCCCCTTCTTATGTTTGTTGTGTTTTGTCCATTGTATTTATTTACTTATTATTATTTATTTATTGACTTTTATTTTATCTATTTTATCTATACACCTTTTCAATTATTGATTTTATCTTTTATTTTATCATATTTTTAAGTTTTATGCGGGTTGACCAGGGTGGCGGGACGGGGGGAGGGGACAGACGCGAGCCCGATCTCGCCTCTGTCCCCTCCTTGTCGCGGCGGAAAAAAATACAATGCAGCGTGTACGAGTATTTGCACATGTATAAAAATCGGATGGCGCGGCAACAAAAATTCTAAATTATACAGCACAAGTTGCAGCAATGCATGCGCATAAGTTAAATTACCTGCATACCGCCGTTTCCTCAAACTGTGTGTTCATAACTGGCACTAGGAGGATCGCAGTGCCACCACTGCGAGGAGGCCCAGGACTCTGCGCGGCATACGCTGGAAGAATGTCCAGCGTGGTCGGCACCGCGCAGAGACCTAAGGGGCGTTATTGGGATGGACCTCCCGTTGCCGGTCGTGGTCGACCACATGATCGGCAGCGAGAGGTCAAGAGCAGCGATTGCCTCCTTCTGCGAGATTGTGATAACGCAGAAGGAGGCAGCGGAGAGGGAGAGGGAAGCCGACCCGCTCTCCACCAGGAGGCTAGCATCGGCGGGGCAACCCCGACGAAGCCGACGGCCCCCGTAAGGGGCCGCAGACGTAATGGCGGCGGTGGTACTACTTAGTACTTCCACCGCCGCCGAGGGGGGCTGGCCGTTAAGGCGCCCCCGAGGTGGACAGGTCGCGGGGGGCGAGGTGGAGCAATAATCCCCTCCCCCCCTCTACAAAGATGCGACCTGCCGGTCGACCCCCCTCCTTTTATTTTATAAAATTTCATTTTACTCTATATTATAAACTTTATCTTTATCTTTTATTCCCCTTTATTTTGCCCCCCTTCTTATGTTTGTTGTGTTTTGTCCATTGTATTTATTTACTTATTATTATTTATTTATTTAATGAGTTTTATTTTATCTATTTTATCTATACACCTTTTCAATTATTGATTTTATCTTTTATTTTATCATATTTTTAAGTTTTATGCGGGTTGACCAGGGAGGTGGGACGGGGGGAGGGGACAGACGCGAACCCGATCTCGCCTCTGTCCCCTCCTTGTCGCGTGCGGAAAAAAATACAATGCAGCGTGTACGAGTATTTGCACATGTATAAAAATCGGATGGCGCGGCAACAAAAATTCTAAATTATACAGCACAAGTTGCAGCAATGCATGCGCATAAGTTAAATTACCTGCATACCGCCGTTTCCTCAAACTGTGTGTTCATAACTGGCACTAGGAGGATCGCAGTGCCACCACCGCGAGGAGGCCCAGGACTCTGCGCGGCATACGCTGGAAGAATGTCCAGCGTGGTCGGCACCGCGCAGAGACCTAAGGGGCGTTATTGGGATGGACCTCCCGTTGCCGGTCGTGGTCGACCACATGATCGGCAGCGAGAGGTCAAGAGCAGCGATTGCCTCCTTCTGCGAGATTGTGATAACGCAGAAGGAGGCAGCGGAGAGGGAGAGGGAAGCCGACCCGCTCTCCGCCAGGAGGCTAGCATCGGCGGGGCAACCCCGACGAAGCCGACGGCCCCCGTAAGGGGCCGCAGACGTAATGGCGGCGGTGGTACTACTTAGTACTTCCACCGCCGCCGAGGGGGGCTGGCCGTTAAGGCGCCCCCGAGGTGGACAGGTCGCGGGGGGCGAGGTGGAGCAATAATCCCCTCCCCCCCCTCTACAAAGATGCGAACTGCCGGTCGACCCCCCTCCTTTTATTTTATAATATTTCATTTTACTCTATATTATAAATTTTATCTTTATCTTTTATTCCCCTTTATTTTGCCCCCCTTCTTATGTTTGTTGTGTTTTGTCCATTGTATTTATTTACTTATTATTATTTATTTATTTATTGACTTTTATTTTATCTATTTTATCTATACACCTTTTCAATTATTGATTTTATCTTTTATTTTATCATATTTTTAAGTTTTATGCGGGTTGACCAGGGGGGCGGGACGGGGGGAGGGGACAGACGCGAGCCGGAACTCGCCTCTGTCCCCTCCTTGTCGCGCGCGGAAAAAAATACAATGCAGCGTGTACGAGTATTTGCACATGTATAAAAATCGGATGGCGCGGTAACAAAAATCCTAAATTATACAGCACAAGTTGCAGCAATGCATGCGCATAAGTTAAATTACCTGCATACCTCCGTTTCCTCAAACTGTGTGTTCATAACTGGCACTAGGAGGATCGCAGTGCCACCACTGCGAGGAGGCCCAGGACTCTGCGCGGCATACGCTGGAAGAATGTCCAGCGTTGTCGGCACCGCGCAGAGACCTAAGGGGCGTTATTGGGATGGACCTCCCGTTGCCGGTCGTGGTCGACCACATGATCGGCAGCGAGAGGTCAAGAGCAGCGATTGCCTCCTTCTGCGAGATTGTGATAACGCAGAAGGAGGCAGCGGAGAGGGAGAGGGAAGCCGACCCGCTCTCCACCAGGAGGCTAGCATCGGCGGGGCAACCCCGACGAAGCCGACGGCCCCTGTAAGGGGCCGCAGACGTAATGGCGGCGGTGGTACTACTTAGTACTTCCACCGCCGCCGAGGGGGGCTGGCCGTTAAGGCGCCCCCGAGGTGGACAGGTCGCGGGGGGCGAGGTGGAGCAATAATCCCCTCCCCCCCTCTACAAAGATGCGACCTGCCGGTCGACCCCCCTCCTTTTATTTTATAAAATTTCATTTTACTCTATATTATAAATTTTATCTTTATCTTTTATTCCCCTTTATTTTGCCCCCCTTCTTATGTTTGTTGTGTTTTGTCCATTGTATTTATTTACTTATTATTATTTATTTATTTAATGACTTTTATTTTATCTATTTTATCTATACACCTTTTCAATTATTGATTTTATCTTTTATTTTATCATATTTTTAGGTTTTATGCGGGTTGACCAGGGAGGTGGGACGGGGGGAGGGGACAGACGCGAGCCCGAACTCGCCTCTGTCCCCTCCTTGTCGCGTGCGGAAAAAAATACAATGCAACGTGTACGAGTATTTGCACATGTATAAAAATCGGATGGCGCGGTAACAAAAATTCTAAATTATACAGCACAAGTTGCAGCAATGCATGCGCATAAGTTAAATTACCTGCATACCGCCGTTTCCTCAAACTGTGTGTTCATAACTGGCACTAGGAGGATCGCAGTGCCACCACCGCGAGGAGGCCCAGGACTCTGCGCGGCATACGCTGGAAGAATGTCCAGCGTGGTCGGCACCGCGCAGAGACCTAGGGGGCATTATTGGGATGGACCTCCCGTTGCCGGTCGTGGTCGACCACATGATCGGCAGCGAGAGGTCAAGAGCAGCGATTGCCTCCTTCTGCTAGATTGTGATAACGCAGAAGGAGGCAGCGGAGAGGGAGAGGGAAGCCGACCCGCTCTCCGCCAGGAGGCTAGCATCGGCGGGGCAACCCCGACGAGGCCGACGGCCCCCGTAAGGGGCCGCAGACGTAATGGCGGCGATGGTACTACTTAGTACTTCCACCGCCGCCAAGGGGGGCTGGCCGTTAAGGCGCCCCCGAGGTGGACAGGTCGCGGGGGGCGGGGTGGGGCAATAATCCCCTCCCCCCCCTCTACAAAGATGCGAACTGCCGGTCGACCCCCTCCTTTTATTTTATAATATTTCATTTTACTCTATATTATAAATTTTATCTTTATCTTTTATTCCCCTTTATTTTGCCCCCCTTCTTATGTTTGTTGTGTTTTGTCCATTGTATTTATTTACTTATTATTATTTATTTATTTGATGACTTTTATTTTATCTATTTTATCTATACACCTTTACATTTACTGATTTTATCTTTTATTTTATCATATTTTTAAGTTTTATGCGGGTTGACCAGGGGGTGGGACGGGGGGAGGGGACAGACGCGAGCCGGAACTCGCCTCTGTCCCCTCCTTGTCGCGTGCGGAAAAAAATACAATGCAGCGTGTACGAGTATTTGCACATGTATAAAAATCGGATGGCGCGGTAACAAAAATTCTAAATTATACAGCACAAGTTGCAGCAATGCATGCGCATAAGTGAAATTACCTGCATAACTCCGTTTCCTCAAACTGTGTGTTCATAACTGGCACTAGGAGGATCGCAGTGCCACCACTGCGAGGAGGCCCATGACTCTGCGCGGCATACGCTGGAAGAATGTCCAGCGTGGTCGGCACCGCGCAGAGACCTAAGGGGCGTTATTGGGATGGACCTCCCGTTGCCGGTCGTGGTCGACCACATGATCGGCAGCGAGAGGTCAAGAGCAGCGATTGCCTCCTTCTGCGAGATTGTGATAACGCAGAAGGAGGCAGCGGAGAGGGAGAGGGAAGCCGACCCGCTCTCCGCCAGGAGGCTAGCATCGGCGGGGCAACCCCGACGAAGCCGACGGCCCCCGTAAGGGGCCGCAGACGTCATGGCGGCGGTGGTACTACTTAGTACTTCCACCGCCGCCAAGGGGGGCTGGCCGTTAAGGCGCCCCCGAGGTGGACAGGTCGCGGGGGGCGAGGTGGGGCAATAATCCCCTCCCCCCCCCCTCTACAAAGATGCGAACTGCCGGTCGACCCCCTCCTTTTATTTTATAATATTTCATTTTACTCTATATTATAAATTTTATCTTTATCTTTTATTCCCCTTTATTTTGCCCCCCTTCTTATGTTTGTTGTGTTTTGTCCATTGTATTTATTTACTTATTATTATTTATTTATTTATTGACTTTTATTTTATCTATTTTATCTATACACCTTTTCAATTATTGATTTTATCTTTTATTTTATCATATTTTTAAGTTTTATGCGGGTTGACCAGGGGGGTGGGACGGGGGGAGGGGACAGACGCGAGCCCGAACTCGCCTCTGTCCCCTCCTTGTCGCGTGCGGAAAAAAATACAATGCAACGTGTACGAGTATTTGCACATGTATAAAAATCGGATGGCGCGGTAACAAAAATTCTAAATTATACAGGACAAGTTGCAGCAATGCATGCGCATAAGTTAAATTACCTGCATACAGCCGTTTCCTCAAACTGTGTGTTCATAACTGGCACTAGGAGGATCGCAGTGCCACCACCGCGAGGAGGCCCAGGACTCTGCGCGGCATACGCTGGAAGAATGTCCAGCGTTGTCGGCACCGCGCAGAGACCTAAGGGGCGTTATTGGGATGGACCTCCCGTTGCCGGTCGTGGTCGACCACATGATCGGCAGCGAGAGGTCAAGAGCAGCGATTGCCTCCTTCTGCGAGATTGTGATAACGCAGAAGGAGGCAGCGGAGAGGGAGAGGGAAGCCGACCCGCTCTCCACCAGGATTCTAGCATCGGCGGGGCAACCCCGACGAGGCCGACGGCCCCCGTAAGGGGCCGCAGACGTAATGGCGGCGGTGGTACTACTTAGTACTTCCACCGCCGCCAAGGGGGGCTGGCCGTTAAGGAGCCCCCGAGGTGGACAGGTCGCGGGGGGCGAGGTGGAGCAATAATCCCCTCCCCCCCTCTACAAAGATGCGACCTGCCGGTCGACCCCCCTCCTTTTATTTTATAATATTTCATTTTACTCTTATTATAAATTTTATCTTTATCTTTTATTCCCCTTTATTTTGCCCCCCTTCTTATGTTTGTTGTGTTTTGTCCATTGTATTTATTTACTTATTATTATTTATTTATTTATTGACTTTTATTTTATCTATTTTATCTATACACCTTTTCAATTATTGATTTTATCTTTTATTTTATCATATTTTTAAGTTTTATGCGGGTTGACCAGGGGGGTGGGACGGGGGGAGGGGACAGACGCGAGCTCGAACTCGCCTCTGTCCCCTCCTTGTCGCGGCGGAAAAAAATACAATGCAGCGTGTACGAGTATTTGCACATGTATAAAAATCGGATGGCGCGGTAACAAAAATTCTAAATTATACAGCACAAGTTGCAGCAATGCATGCGCATAAGTTAAATTACCTGCATACCGCCGTTTCCTCAGACTGTGTTTTCATAACTGGCCCTAGGAGGATCGCAGTGCCACCACTGCGAGGAGGCCCAGGACTCTGCGCGGCATACGCTGGAAGAATGTCCAGCGTGGTCGGCACCGCGCAGAGACCTAAGGGGCGTTATTGGGATGGACCTCCCGTTGCCGGTCGTGGTCGACCACATGATCGGCAGCGAGAGGTCAAGAGCAGCGATTGGCTCCTTCTGCGAGATTGTGATAACGCAGAAGGAGGCAGCGGAGAGGGAGAGGGAAGCCGACCCGCTCTCCGCCAGGAGGCTAGCATCGGCGGGGCAACCCCGACGAGGCCGACGGCCCCCGTAAGGGGCCGCAGACGTCATGGCGGCGGTGGTACTACTTAGTACTTCCACCGCCGCCAAGGGGGGCTGGCCGTTAAGGCGCCCCCGAGGTGGACAGGTCGCGGGGGGCGAGGTGGGGCAATAATCCCCTCTCCCCCCCTCTACAAAGATGCGAACTGCCGGTCGACCCCCTCCTTTTATTTTATAATATTTCATTTTACTCTATATTATAAATTTTATCTTTATCTTTTATTCCCCTTTATTTTGCCCCCCTTCTTATGTTTGTTGTGTTTTGTCCATTGTATTTATTTACTTATTATTATTTATTTATTTATTGACTTTTATTTTATGTATTTTATCTATACACCTTTTCAATTATTGATTTTATCTTTTATTTTATCATATTTTTAAGTTTTATGCGGGTTGACCAGGGGGGTGGGACGGGGGGAGGGGACACACGCGAGCCCGATCTCGCCTCTGTCCCCTCCTTGTCGCGGCGGAAAAAAATACAATGCAGCGTGTACGAGTATTTGCACATGTATAAAAATCGGATGGCGCGGTAACAAAAATTCTAAATCATACAGCACAAGTTGCAGCAATGCATGCGCATAAGTTAAATTACCTGCATACCGCCGTTTCCTCAGACTGTGTGTTCATAACTGGCCCTAGGAGGATCGCAGTGCCACCACTGCGAGGAGGCCCAGGACTCTGCGCGGCATACGCTGGAAGAATGTCCAGCGTGGTCGGCACCGCGCAGAGACCTAAGGGGCGTTATTGGGATGGACCTCCCGTTGCCGGTCGTGGTCGACCACATGATCGGCAGCGAGAGGTCAAGAGCAGCGATTGGCTCCTTCTGCGAGATTGTGATAACGCAGAAGGAGGCAGCGGAGAGGGAGAGGGAAGCCGACCCGCTCTCCGCCAGGAGGCTAGCATCGGCGGGGCAACCCCGACGAGGCCGACGGCCCCCGTAAGGGGCCGCAGACGTAATGGCGGCGGTGGTACTACTTAGTACTTCCACCGCCGCCAAGGGGGGCTGGCCGTTAAGGCGCCCCCGAGGTGGACAGGTCGCGCGGGGCGAGGTGGGGCAATAATCCCCTCCCCCCCCCTCTACAAAGATGCGAACTGCCGGTCGACCCCCTCCTTTTATTTTATAATATTTCATTTTACTCTATATTATAAATTTTATCTTTATCTTTTATTCCCCTTTATTTTGCCCCCCTTCTTATGTTTGTTGTGTTTTGTCCATTGTATTTATTTACTTATTATTATTTATTTATTTATTGACTTTTATTTTATCTATTTTATCTATACACCTTTTCAATTATTGATTTTATCTTTTATTTTATCATATTTTTAAGTTTTATGCGGGTTGACCAGGGGGGTGGGACGGGGGGAGCGGACAGACGCGAGCCCGATCTCGCCTCTGTCCCCTCCTTGTCGCGGCGGAAAAAAATACAATGCAGCGTGTACGAGTATTTGCACATGTATAAAAATCGGATGGCGCGGCAACAAAAATTCTAAATTATACAGCACAAGTTGCAGCAATGCATGCGCATAAGTTAAATTACCTGCATACCGCCGTTTCCTCAAACTGTGTGTTCATAACTGGCACTAGGAGGATCGCAGTGCCACCACTGCGAGGAGGCCCAGGACTCTGCGCGGCATACGCTGGAAGAATGTCCAGCGTGGTCGGCACCGCGCAGAGACCTAGGGGGCATTATTGGGATGGACCTCCCGTTGCCGGTCGTGGTCGACCACATGATCGGCAGCGAGAGGTCAAGAGCAGCGATTGGCTCCTTCTGCGAGATTGTGATAACGCAGAAGGAAGCAGCGGAGAGGGAGAGGGAAGCCGACCCGCTCTCCGCCAGGAGGCTAGCATCGGCGGGGCAACCCCGACGAGGCCGACGGCCCCCGTAAGGGGCCGCAGACGTAATGGCGGCGGTGGTACTACTTAGTACTTCCACCGCCGCCAAGGGGGCTGGCCGTTAAGGCGCCCCCGAGGTGGACAGGTCGCGGGGGGCGAGGTGGTGCAATAATCCCCTCCCCCCCTCTACAAAGATGCGACCTTCCGGTCGACCCCCCTCCTTTTATTTTATAATATTTCATTTTACTATATATTATAAATTTTATCTTTATCTTTTATTCCCCTTTATTTTGCCCCCCTTCTTATATTTGTTGTGTTTTGTCCATTGTATTTATTTACTTATTATTATTTATTTATTGACTTTTATTTTATCTATTTTATCTATACACCTTTTCAATTATTGATTTTATCTTTTATTTTATCATATTTTTAAGTTTTATGCGGGTTGACCAGGGGGGTGGGACGGGGGGAGGGGACAGACGCGAGCCCGAACTCGCCTCTGTCCCCTCCTTGTCGCGTGCGGAAAAAAATACAATGCAACGTGTACGAGTATTTGCACATGTATAAAAATCGGATGGCGCGGTAACAAAAATTCTAAATTATACAGCACAAGTTGCAGCAATGCATGCGCATAAGTTAAATTACCTGCATACCGCCGTTTCCTCAAACTGTGTGTTCATAACTGGCACTAGGAGGATCGCAGTGCCACCACCGCGAGGAGGCCCAGGACTCTGCGCGGCATACGCTGGAAGAATGTCCAGCGTGGTCGGCACCGCGCAGAGACCTAAGGGGCGTTATTGGGATGGTCCTCCCGTTGCCGGTCGTGGTCGACCACATGATCGGCAGCGAGAGGTCAAGAGCAGCGATTGCCTCCTTCTGCGAGATTGTGATAACGCAGAAGGAGGCAGCGGAGAGGGAGAGGGAAGCCGACCCGCTCTCCGCCAGGAGGCTAGCATCGGCGGGGCAACCCCGACGAAGCCGACGGCCCCCGTAAGGGGCCGCAGACGTAATGGCGGCGGTGGTACTACTTAGTACTTCCACCGCCGCCGAGGGGGGCTGGCCGTTAAGGCGCCCCCGAGGTGGACAGGTCGCGGGGGGCGAGGTGGAGCAATAATCCCCTCCCCCCCCTCTACAAAGATGCGAACTGCCGGTCGACCCCCCTCCTTTTATTTTATAATATTTCATTTTACTCTATATTATAAATTTTATCTTTATCTTTTATTCCCCTTTATTTTGCCCCCCCTTCTTATGTTTGTTGTGTTTTGTCCATTGTATTTATTTACTTATTATTATTTATTTATTTATTGACTTTTATTTTATCTATTTTATCTATACACCTTTTCAATTATTGATTTTATCTTTTATTTTATCATATTTTTAAGTTTTATGCGGGTTGACCAGGGGGGTGGGACGGGGGGAGGGGACAGACGCGATCCCGAACTCGCCTCTGTCCCCTCCTTGTCGCGTGCGGAAAAAAATACAATGCAGCGTGTACGAGTATTTGCACATGTATAAAAATCGGATGGCGCGGTAACAAAAATTCTAAATTATACAGCACAAGTTGCAGCAATGCATGCGCATAAGTTAAATTACCTGCATACCGCCGTTTCCTCAGACTGTGTGTTCATAACTGGCCCTAGGAGGATCGCAGTGCCACCACTGCGAGGAGGCCCAGGACTCTGCGCGGCATACGCTGGAAGAATGTCCAGCGTGGTCGGCACCGCGCAGAGACCTAAGGGGCGTTATTGGGATGGACTTCCCGTTGCCGGTCGTGGTCGACCACATGATCGGCAGCGAGAGGTCAAGAGCAGCGATTGGCTCCTTCTGCGAGATTGTGATAACGCAGAAGGAGGCAGCGGAGAGGGAGAGGGAAGCCGACCCGCTCTCCGCCAGGAGGCTAGCATCGGCGGGGCAACCCCGACGAGGCCGACGGCCCCCGTGAGGGGCCGCAGACGTCATGGCGGCGGTGGTACTACTTAGTACTTCCACCGCGGCCAAGGGGGGCTGGCCGTTAAGGCGCCCCCGAGGTGGACAGGTCGCGGGGGGCGAGGTGGACAGGTCGCGGGGGGCGAGGTGGGGCAATAATCCCCTCCCCCCCCTCTACAAAGATGCGAACTGCCGGTCGACCCCCTCCTTTTATTTTATAATATTTCATTTTACTCTATATTATAAATTTTATCTTTATCTTTTATTCCCCTTTATTTTGCCCCCCTTCTTATGTTTGTTGTGTTTTGTCCATTGTATTTATTTACTTATTATTATTTATTTATTTATTGACTTTTATTTTATCTATTTTATCTATACACCTTTTCAATTATTGATTTTATCTTTTATTTTATCATATTTTTAAGTTTTATGCGGGTTGACCAGGGGGGTGGGACGGGGGGAGCGGACAGACGCGAGCCCGATCTCGCCTCTGTCCCCTCCTTGTCGCGTGCGGAAAAAAATACAATGCAGCGTGTACGAGTATTTGCACATGTATAAAAATCGGATGGCGCGGTAACAAAAATTCTAAATTATACAGCACAAGTTGCAGCAATGCATGCGCATAAGTGAAATTACCTGCATAACTCCGTTTCCTCAAACTGTGTGTTCATAACTGGCACTAGGAGGATCGCAGTGCCACCACTGCGAGGAGGCCCATGACTCTGCGCGGCATACGCTGGAAGAATGTCCAGCGTGGTCGGCACCGCGCAGAGACCTAAGGGGCGTTATTGGGATGGACCTCCCGTTGCCGGTCGTGGTCGACCACATGATCGGCAGCGAGAGGTCAAGAGCAGCGATTGCCTCCTTCTGCGAGATTGTGATAACGCAGAAGGAGGCAGCGGAGAGGGAGAGGGAAGCCGACCCGCTCTCCGCCAGGAGGCTAGCATCGGCGGGGCAACCCCGACGAAGCCGACGGCCCCCGTAAGGGGCCGCAGACGTCATGGCGGCGGTGGTACTACTTAGTACTTCCACCGCCGCCAAGGGGGGCTGGCCGTTAAGGCGCCCCCGAGGTGGACAGGTCGCGGGGGGCGAGGTGGGGCAATAATCCCCTCCCCCCCCCCTCTACAAAGATGCGAACTGCCGGTCGACCCCCTCCTTTTATTTTATAATATTTCATTTTACTCTATATTATAAATTTTATCTTTATCTTTTATTCCCCTTTATTTTGCCCCCCTTCTTATGTTTGTTGTGTTTTGTCCATTGTATTTATTTACTTATTATTATTTATTTATTTATTGACTTTTATTTTATCTATTTTATCTATACACCTTTTCAATTATTGATTTTATCTTTTATTTTATCATATTTTTAAGTTTTATGCGGGTTGACCAGGGGGGTGGGACGGGGGGAGGGGACAGACGCGAGCCCGAACTCGCCTCTGTCCCCTCCTTGTCGCGTGCGGAAAAAAATACAATGCAACGTGTACGAGTATTTGCACATGTATAAAAATCGGATGGCGCGGTAACAAAAATTCTAAATTATACAGGACAAGTTGCAGCAATGCATGCGCATAAGTTAAATTACCTGCATACAGCCGTTTCCTCAAACTGTGTGTTCATAACTGGCACTAGGAGGATCGCAGTGCCACCACCGCGAGGAGGCCCAGGACTCTGCGCGGCATACGCTGGAAGAATGTCCAGCGTTGTCGGCACCGCGCAGAGACCTAAGGGGCGTTATTGGGATGGACCTCCCGTTGCCGGTCGTGGTCGACCACATGATCGGCAGCGAGAGGTCAAGAGCAGCGATTGCCTCCTTCTGCGAGATTGTGATAACGCAGAAGGAGGCAGCGGAGAGGGAGAGGGAAGCCGACCCGCTCTCCACCAGGATTCTAGCATCGGCGGGGCAACCCCGACGAGGCCGACGGCCCCCGTAAGGGGCCGCAGACGTAATGGCGGCGGTGGTACTACTTAGTACTTCCACCGCCGCCAAGGGGGGCTGGCCGTTAAGGAGCCCCCGAGGTGGACAGGTCGCGGGGGGCGAGGTGGAGCAATAATCCCCTCCCCCCCTCTACAAAGATGCGACCTGCCGGTCGACCCCCCTCCTTTTATTTTATAATATTTCATTTTACTCTTATTATAAATTTTATCTTTATCTTTTATTCCCCTTTATTTTGCCCCCCTTCTTATGTTTGTTGTGTTTTGTCCATTGTATTTATTTACTTATTATTATTTATTTATTTATTGACTTTTATTTTATCTATTTTATCTATACACCTTTTCAATTATTGATTTTATCTTTTATTTTATCATATTTTTAAGTTTTATGCGGGTTGACCAGGGGGGTGGGACGGGGGGAGGGGACAGACGCGAGCTCGAACTCGCCTCTGTCCCCTCCTTGTCGCGGCGGAAAAAAATACAATGCAGCGTGTACGAGTATTTGCACATGTATAAAAATCGGATGGCGCGGTAACAAAAATTCTAAATTATACAGCACAAGTTGCAGCAATGCATGCGCATAAGTTAAATTACCTGCATACCGCCGTTTCCTCAGACTGTGTTTTCATAACTGGCCCTAGGAGGATCGCAGTGCCACCACTGCGAGGAGGCCCAGGACTCTGCGCGGCATACGCTGGAAGAATGTCCAGCGTGGTCGGCACCGCGCAGAGACCTAAGGGGCGTTATTGGGATGGACCTCCCGTTGCCGGTCGTGGTCGACCACATGATCGGCAGCGAGAGGTCAAGAGCAGCGATTGGCTCCTTCTGCGAGATTGTGATAACGCAGAAGGAGGCAGCGGAGAGGGAGAGGGAAGCCGACCCGCTCTCCGCCAGGAGGCTAGCATCGGCGGGGCAACCCCGACGAGGCCGACGGCCCCCGTAAGGGGCCGCAGACGTCATGGCGGCGGTGGTACTACTTAGTACTTCCACCGCCGCCAAGGGGGGCTGGCCGTTAAGGCGCCCCCGAGGTGGACAGGTCGCGGGGGGCGAGGTGGGGCAATAATCCCCTCTCCCCCCCTCTACAAAGATGCGAACTGCCGGTCGACCCCCTCCTTTTATTTTATAATATTTCATTTTACTCTATATTATAAATTTTATCTTTATCTTTTATTCCCCTTTATTTTGCCCCCCTTCTTATGTTTGTTGTGTTTTGTCCATTGTATTTATTTACTTATTATTATTTATTTATTTATTGACTTTTATTTTATGTATTTTATCTATACACCTTTTCAATTATTGATTTTATCTTTTATTTTATCATATTTTTAAGTTTTATGCGGGTTGACCAGGGGGGTGGGACGGGGGGAGGGGACACACGCGAGCCCGATCTCGCCTCTGTCCCCTCCTTGTCGCGGCGGAAAAAAATACAATGCAGCGTGTACGAGTATTTGCACATGTATAAAAATCGGATGGCGCGGTAACAAAAATTCTAAATCATACAGCACAAGTTGCAGCAATGCATGCGCATAAGTTAAATTACCTGCATACCGCCGTTTCCTCAGACTGTGTGTTCATAACTGGCCCTAGGAGGATCGCAGTGCCACCACTGCGAGGAGGCCCAGGACTCTGCGCGGCATACGCTGGAAGAATGTCCAGCGTGGTCGGCACCGCGCAGAGACCTAAGGGGCGTTATTGGGATGGACCTCCCGTTGCCGGTCGTGGTCGACCACATGATCGGCAGCGAGAGGTCAAGAGCAGCGATTGGCTCCTTCTGCGAGATTGTGATAACGCAGAAGGAGGCAGCGGAGAGGGAGAGGGAAGCCGACCCGCTCTCCGCCAGGAGGCTAGCATCGGCGGGGCAACCCCGACGAGGCCGACGGCCCCCGTAAGGGGCCGCAGACGTAATGGCGGCGGTGGTACTACTTAGTACTTCCACCGCCGCCAAGGGGGGCTGGCCGTTAAGGCGCCCCCGAGGTGGACAGGTCGCGCGGGGCGAGGTGGGGCAATAATCCCCTCCCCCCCCCTCTACAAAGATGCGAACTGCCGGTCGACCCCCTCCTTTTATTTTATAATATTTCATTTTACTCTATATTATAAATTTTATCTTTATCTTTTATTCCCCTTTATTTTGCCCCCCTTCTTATGTTTGTTGTGTTTTGTCCATTGTATTTATTTACTTATTATTATTTATTTATTTATTGACTTTTATTTTATCTATTTTATCTATACACCTTTTCAATTATTGATTTTATCTTTTATTTTATCATATTTTTAAGTTTTATGCGGGTTGACCAGGGGGGTGGGACGGGGGGAGCGGACAGACGCGAGCCCGATCTCGCCTCTGTCCCCTCCTTGTCGCGGCGGAAAAAAATACAATGCAGCGTGTACGAGTATTTGCACATGTATAAAAATCGGATGGCGCGGCAACAAAAATTCTAAATTATACAGCACAAGTTGCAGCAATGCATGCGCATAAGTTAAATTACCTGCATACCGCCGTTTCCTCAAACTGTGTGTTCATAACTGGCACTAGGAGGATCGCAGTGCCACCACTGCGAGGAGGCCCAGGACTCTGCGCGGCATACGCTGGAAGAATGTCCAGCGTGGTCGGCACCGCGCAGAGACCTAGGGGGCATTATTGGGATGGACCTCCCGTTGCCGGTCGTGGTCGACCACATGATCGGCAGCGAGAGGTCAAGAGCAGCGATTGGCTCCTTCTGCGAGATTGTGATAACGCAGAAGGAAGCAGCGGAGAGGGAGAGGGAAGCCGACCCGCTCTCCGCCAGGAGGCTAGCATCGGCGGGGCAACCCCGACGAGGCCGACGGCCCCCGTAAGGGGCCGCAGACGTAATGGCGGCGGTGGTACTACTTAGTACTTCCACCGCCGCCAAGGGGGCTGGCCGTTAAGGCGCCCCCGAGGTGGACAGGTCGCGGGGGGCGAGGTGGTGCAATAATCCCCTCCCCCCCTCTACAAAGATGCGACCTTCCGGTCGACCCCCCTCCTTTTATTTTATAATATTTCATTTTACTATATATTATAAATTTTATCTTTATCTTTTATTCCCCTTTATTTTGCCCCCCTTCTTATATTTGTTGTGTTTTGTCCATTGTATTTATTTACTTATTATTATTTATTTATTGACTTTTATTTTATCTATTTTATCTATACACCTTTTCAATTATTGATTTTATCTTTTATTTTATCATATTTTTAAGTTTTATGCGGGTTGACCAGGGGGGTGGGACGGGGGGAGGGGACAGACGCGAGCCCGAACTCGCCTCTGTCCCCTCCTTGTCGCGTGCGGAAAAAAATACAATGCAACGTGTACGAGTATTTGCACATGTATAAAAATCGGATGGCGCGGTAACAAAAATTCTAAATTATACAGCACAAGTTGCAGCAATGCATGCGCATAAGTTAAATTACCTGCATACCGCCGTTTCCTCAAACTGTGTGTTCATAACTGGCACTAGGAGGATCGCAGTGCCACCACCGCGAGGAGGCCCAGGACTCTGCGCGGCATACGCTGGAAGAATGTCCAGCGTGGTCGGCACCGCGCAGAGACCTAAGGGGCGTTATTGGGATGGTCCTCCCGTTGCCGGTCGTGGTCGACCACATGATCGGCAGCGAGAGGTCAAGAGCAGCGATTGCCTCCTTCTGCGAGATTGTGATAACGCAGAAGGAGGCAGCGGAGAGGGAGAGGGAAGCCGACCCGCTCTCCGCCAGGAGGCTAGCATCGGCGGGGCAACCCCGACGAAGCCGACGGCCCCCGTAAGGGGCCGCAGACGTAATGGCGGCGGTGGTACTACTTAGTACTTCCACCGCCGCCGAGGGGGGCTGGCCGTTAAGGCGCCCCCGAGGTGGACAGGTCGCGGGGGGCGAGGTGGAGCAATAATCCCCTCCCCCCCCTCTACAAAGATGCGAACTGCCGGTCGACCCCCCTCCTTTTATTTTATAATATTTCATTTTACTCTATATTATAAATTTTATCTTTATCTTTTATTCCCCTTTATTTTGCCCCCCCTTCTTATGTTTGTTGTGTTTTGTCCATTGTATTTATTTACTTATTATTATTTATTTATTTATTGACTTTTATTTTATCTATTTTATCTATACACCTTTTCAATTATTGATTTTATCTTTTATTTTATCATATTTTTAAGTTTTATGCGGGTTGACCAGGGGGGTGGGACGGGGGGAGGGGACAGACGCGATCCCGAACTCGCCTCTGTCCCCTCCTTGTCGCGTGCGGAAAAAAATACAATGCAGCGTGTACGAGTATTTGCACATGTATAAAAATCGGATGGCGCGGTAACAAAAATTCTAAATTATACAGCACAAGTTGCAGCAATGCATGCGCATAAGTTAAATTACCTGCATACCGCCGTTTCCTCAGACTGTGTGTTCATAACTGGCCCTAGGAGGATCGCAGTGCCACCACTGCGAGGAGGCCCAGGACTCTGCGCGGCATACGCTGGAAGAATGTCCAGCGTGGTCGGCACCGCGCAGAGACCTAAGGGGCGTTATTGGGATGGACTTCCCGTTGCCGGTCGTGGTCGACCACATGATCGGCAGCGAGAGGTCAAGAGCAGCGATTGGCTCCTTCTGCGAGATTGTGATAACGCAGAAGGAGGCAGCGGAGAGGGAGAGGGAAGCCGACCCGCTCTCCGCCAGGAGGCTAGCATCGGCGGGGCAACCCCGACGAGGCCGACGGCCCCCGTGAGGGGCCGCAGACGTCATGGCGGCGGTGGTACTACTTAGTACTTCCACCGCGGCCAAGGGGGGCTGGCCGTTAAGGCGCCCCCGAGGTGGACAGGTCGCGGGGGGCGAGGTGGACAGGTCGCGGGGGGCGAGGTGGGGCAATAATCCCCTCCCCCCCCTCTACAAAGATGCGAACTGCCGGTCGACCCCCTCCTTTTATTTTATAATATTTCATTTTACTCTATATTATAAATTTTATCTTTATCTTTTATTCCCCTTTATTTTGCCCCCCTTCTTATGTTTGTTGTGTTTTGTCCATTGTATTTATTTACTTATTATTATTTATTTATTTATTGACTTTTATTTTATCTATTTTATCTATACACCTTTTCAATTATTGATTTTATCTTTTATTTTATCATATTTTTAAGTTTTATGCGGGTTGACCAGGGGGGTGGGACGGGGGGAGCGGACAGACGCGAGCCCGATCTCGCCTCTGTCCCCTCCTTGTCGCGTGCGGAAAAAAATACAATGCAGCGTGTACGAGTATTTGCACATGTATAAAAATCGGATGGCGCGGTAACAAAAATTCTAAATTATACAGCACAAGTTGCAGCAATGCATGCGCATAAGTTAAATTACCTGCATACCGCCGTTTCCTCAGACTGTGTGTTCATAACTGGCCCTAGGAGGATCGCAGTGCCACCACTGCGAGGAGGCCCAGGACTCTGCGCGGCATACGCTGGAAGAATGTCCAGCGTGGTCGGCACCGCGCAGAGACCTAAGGGGCGTTATTGGGATGGACCTCCCGTTGCCGGTCGTGGTCGACCACATGATCGGCAGCGAGAGGTCAAGAGCAGCGATTGGCTCCTTCTGCGAGATTGTGATAACGCAGAAGGAGGCAGCGGAGAGGGAGAGGGAAGCCGACCCGCTCTCCGCCAGGAGGCTAGCATCGGCGGGGCAACCCCGACGAGGCCGACGGCCCCCGTAAGGGGCCGCAGACGTAATGGCGGCGGTGGTACTACTTAGTACTTCCACCGCCGCCAAGGGGGGCTGGCCGTTAAGGCGCCCCCGAGGTGGACAGGTCGCGGGGGGCGAGGTGGGGCAATAATCCCCTCCCCCCCCTCTACAAAGATGCGAACTGCCGGTCGACCCCCTCCTTTTATTTTATAATATTTCATTTTACTCTATATTATAAATTTTATCTTTATCTTTTATTCCCCTTTATTTTGCCCCCCTTCTTATGTTTGTTGTGTTTTGTCCATTGTAATTATTTACTTATTATTATTTATTTAATTATTGACTTTTATTTTATCTATTTTATCTATACACCTTTTCAATTATTGATTTTATCTTTTATTTTATCATATTTTTAAGTTTTATGCGGGTTGACCAGGGGGGTGGGACGGGGGGAGGGGACAGACGCGAGCCGGAACTCGCCTCTGTCCCCTCCTTGTCGCGTGCGGAAAAAAATACAATGCAGCGTGTACGAGTATTTGCACATGTATAAAAATCGGATGGCGCGGTAACAAAAATTCTAAATTATACAGCACAAGTTGCAGCAATGCATGCGCATAAGTTAAATTACCTGCATACCTCCGTTTCCTCAAACTGTGTGTTCATAACTGGCACTAGGAGGATCGCAGTGCCACCACTGCGAGGAGGCCCAGGACTCTGCGCGGCATACGCTGGAAGAATGTCCAGCGTTGTCGGCACCGCGCAGAGACCTAAGGGGCGTTATTGGGATGGACCTCCCGTTGCCGGTCGTGGTCGACCACATGATCGGCAGCGAGAGGTCAAGAGCAGCGATTGCCTCCTTCTGCGAGATTGTGATAACGCAGAAGGAGGCAGCGGAGAGGGAGAGGGAAGCCGACCCGCTCTCCACCAGGAGGCTAGCATCGGCGGGGCAACCCCGACGAAGCCGACGGCCCCCGTAAGGGGCCGCAGACGTAATGGCGGCGGTGGTACTACTTAGTACTTCCACCGCCGCCGAGGGGGGCTGGCCGTTAAGGCGCCCCCGAGGTGGACAGGTCGCGGGGGGCGAGGTGGAGCAATAATCCCCTCCCCCCCCTCTACAAAGATGCGAACTGCCGGTCGACCCCCCTCCTTTTATTTTATAATATTTCATTTTACTCTATATTATAAATTTTATCTTTATCTTTTATTCCCCTTTATTTTGCCCCCCTTCTTATGTTTGTTGTGTTTTGTCCATTGTATTTATTTACTTATTATTATTTATTTATTTATTGACTTTTATTTTATCTATTTTATCTATACACCTTTTCAATTATTGATTTTATCTTTTATTTTATCATATTTTTAAGTTTTATGCGGGTTGACCAGGGGGGCGGGACGGGGGGAGGGGACAGACGCGAGCCGGAACTCGCCTCTGTCCCCTCCTTGTCGCGTGCGGAAAAAAATACAATGCAGCGTGTACGAGTATTTGCACATGTATAAAAATCGGATGGCGCGGTAACAAAAATTCTAAATTATACAGCACAAGCTGCAGCAATGCATGCGCATAAGTTAAATTACCTGCATACCTCCGTTTCCTCAAACTGTGTGTTCATAACTGGCACTAGGAGGATCGCAGTGCCACCACTGCGAGGAGGCCCA
Organism: Lasioglossum baleicum; assembly: GCF_051020765.1. NCBI lineage: Eukaryota > Metazoa > Arthropoda > Insecta > Hymenoptera > Halictidae > Lasioglossum > Lasioglossum baleicum. The sequence continues at coordinate 1,863,663 of NW_027469083.1, forward strand.
GGACTCTGCGCGGCATACGCTGGAAGAATGTCCAGCGTTGTCGGCACCGCGCAGAGACCTAAGGGGCGTTATTGGGATGGACCTCCCGTTGCCGGTCGTGGTCGACCACATGATCGGCAGCGAGAGGTCAAGAGCAGCGATTGCCTCCTTCTGCGAGATTGTGATAACGCAGAAGGAGGCAGCGGAGAGGGAGAGGGAAGCCGACCCGCTCTCCACCAGGAGGCTAGCATCGGCGGGGCAACCCCGACGAAGCCGACGGCCCCCGTAAGGGGCCGCAGACGTAATGGCGGCGGTGGTACTACTTAGTACTTCCACCGCCGCCGAGGGGGGCTGGCCGTTAAGGCGCCCCCGAGGTGGACAGGTCGCGGGGGGCGAGGTGGAGCAATAATCCCCTCCCCCCCTCTACAAAGATGCGACCTGCCGGTCGACCCCCCTCCTTTTATTTTATAAAATTTCATTTTACTCTATATTATAAATTTTATCTTTATCTTTTATTCCCCTTTATTTTGCCCCCCTTCTTATGTTTGTTGTGTTTTGTCCATTGTATTTATTTACTTATTATTATTTATTTATTTAATGACTTTTATTTTATCTATTTTATCTATACACCTTTTCAATTATTGATTTTATCTTTTATTTTATCATATTTTTAAGTTTTATGCGGGTTGACCAGGGAGGTGGGACGGGGGGAGGGGACAGACGCGAGCCCGAACTCGCCTCTGTCCCCTCCTTGTCGCGTGCGGAAAAAAATACAATGCAACGTGTACGAGTATTTGCACATGTATAAAAATCGGATGGCGCGGTAACAATAATTCTAAATTATACAGCACAAGTTGCAGCAATGCATGCGCATAAGTTAAATTACCTGCATACCGCCGTTTCCTCAAACTGTGTGTTCATAACTGGCACTAGGAGGATCGCAGTGCCACCACCGCGAGGAGGCCCAGGACTCTGCGCGGCATACGCTGGAAGAATGTCCAGCGTGGTCGGCACCGCGCAGAGACCTAAGGGGCGTTATTGGGATGGACCTCCCGTTGCCGGTCGTGGTCGACCACATGATCGGCAGCGAGAGGTCAAGAGCAGCGATTGCCTCCTTCTGCGAGATTGTGATAACGCAGAAGGAGGCAGCGGAGAGGGAGAGGGAAGCCGACCCGCTCTCCGCCAGGAGGCTAGCATCGGCGGGGCAACCCCGACGAAGCCGACTGCCCCCGTAAGGGGCCGCAGACGTAATGGCGGCGGTGGTACTACTTAGTACTTCCACCGCCGCCGAGGGGGGCTGGCCGTTAAGGCGCCCCCGAGGTGGACAGGTCGCGGGGGGCGAGGTGGAGCAATAATCCCCTCCCCCCCCTCTACAAAGATGCGAACTGCCGGTCGACCCCCCTCCTTTTATTTTATAATATTTCATTTTACTCTATATTATAAATTTTATCTTTATCTTTTATTCCCCTTTATTTTGCCCCCCTTCTTATGTTTGTTGTGTTTTGTCCATTGTATTTATTTACTTATTATTATTTATTTATTTATTGACTTTTATTTTATCTATTTTATCTATACACCTTTTCAATTATTGCTTTTATCTTTTATTTTATCATATTTTTAAGTTTTATGCGGGTTGACCAGGGGGGTGGGACGGGGGGAGGGGACAGACGCGAGCCGGAACTCGCCTCTGTCCCCTCCTTGTCGCGTGCGGAAAAAAATACAATGCAGCGTGTACGAGTATTTGCACATGTATAAAAATCGGATGGCGCGGTAACAAAAATTCTAAATTATACAGCACAAGTTGCAGCAATGCATGCGCATAAGTTAAATTACCTGCATACCTCCGTTTCCTCAAACTGCGTGTTCATAACTGGCACTAGGAGGATCGCAGTGCCACCACTGCGAGGAGGCCCAGGACTCTGCGCGGCATACGCTGGAAGAATGTCCAGCGTGGTCGGCACCGCGCAGAGACCTAAGGGGCGTTATTGGGATGGACCTCCCGTTGCCGGTCGTGGTCGACCACATGATCGGCAGCGAGAGGTCAAGAGCAGCGATTGCCTCCTTCTGCGAGATTGTGATAACGCAGAAGGAGGCAGCGGAGAGGGAGAGGGAAGCCGAACCGCTCTCCGCAAGGAGGCTAGCATCGGCGGGGCAACCCCGACGAGGCCGACGGCCCCCGTAAGGGGCCGCAGACGTAATGGCGGCGGTGGTACTACTTAGTACTTCCACCGCCGCCAAGGGGGCTGGCCGTTAAGGCGCCCCCGAGGTGGGCAGGTCGCGGGGGGCGAGGTGGAGCAATAATCCCCTCCCCCCCCTCTACAAAGATGAGACCTGCCGGTCGACCCCCCTTCTTTTATTTTATAATATTTCATTTTACTCTATATTATAAATGTTATCTTTATCTTTTATTCCCCTTTATTTTGCCCCCCTTCTTATGTTTGTTGTGTTTTGTCCATTGTATTTATTTACTTATTATTATTTATTTATTTAATGACTTTTATTTTATCTATTTTATCTATACACCTTTTCATTTACTGATTTTATCTTTTATTTTATCATATTTTTAAGTTTTATGCGGGTTGACCAGAGGGGTGGGACGGTGGGAGGGGCCAGACGCGAGCCGGAACTCGCCTCTGTCCCCTCCTTGTCGCGTGCGGAAAAAAATACAATGCAGCGTGTACGAGTATTTGCACATGTATAAAAATCGGATGGCGCGGTAACAAAAATTCTAAATTATACAGCACAAGTTGCAGCAATGCATGCGCATAAGTTAAATTATCTGCATACCGCCGTTTCCTCAAACTGTGTGTTCATAACTGGCACTAGGAGGATCGCAGTGCCACCACTGCGAGGAGGCCCAGGACTCTGCGCGGCATACGCTGGAAGAATGTCCATCGTGGTCGGCACCGCGTAGAGACCTAAGGGGCGTTATTGGGATGGACCTCCCGTTGCCGGTCGTGGTCGACCACATGATCGGCAGCGAGAGGTCAAGAGCAGCGATTGCCTCGAAGAGGGAGAGGGAAGCCGACCCGCTCTCCGCCAGGAGGCTAGCATCGGCGGGGCAACCCCGACGAGGCCGACGGCCCACGTAAGGGGCCGCAGACGTAATGGCGGCGGCGGTACTACTTAGTACTTCCACCGCCGCCAAGGGGGGCTGGCCGTTAAGGCGCCCCCGAGGTGGGCAGGTCGCGGGGGGCGAGGTGGAGCAATAATCCCCTCCCCCCCCCTCTACAAAGATGAGACCTGCCGGTCGACCCCCCTCCTTTTATTTTATAATATTTCATTTTACTCTATATTATAAATTTTATCTTTATCTTTTATTCCCCTTTATTTTGCCCCCCTTCTTATGTTTGTTGTGTTTTGTCCATTGTATTTATTTACTTATTATTATTTATTTATTTATTGACTTTTATTTTATCTATTTTATCTATACACCTTTTCAATTATTGCTTTTATCTTTTATTTTATCATATTTTTAAGTTTTATGCGGGTTGACCAGGGGGGTGGGACGGGGGGAGGGGACAGACGCGAGCCGGAACTCGCCTCTGTCCCCTCCTTGTCGCGTGCGGAAAAAAATACAATGCAGCGTGTACGAGTATTTGCACATGTATAAAAATCGGATGGCGCGGTAACAAAAATTCTAAATTATACAGCACAAGTTGCAGCAATGCATGCGCATAAGTTAAATTACCTGCATACCTCCGTTTCCTCAAACTGCGTGTTCATAACTGGCACTAGGAGGATCGCAGTGCCACCACTGCGAGGAGGCCCAGGACTCTGCGCGGCATACGCTGGAAGAATGTCCAGCGTGGTCGGCACCGCGCAGAGACCTAAGGGGCGTTATTGGGATGGACCTCCCGTTGCCGGTCGTGGTCGACCACATGATCGGCAGCGAGAGGTCAAGAGCAGCGATTGCCTCCTTCTGCGAGATTGTGATAACGCAGAAGGAGGCAGCGGAGAGGGAGAGGGAAGCCGAACCGCTCTCCGCAAGGAGGCTAGCATCGGCGGGGCAACCCCGACGAGGCCGACGGCCCCCGTAAGGGGCCGCAGACGTAATGGCGGCGGTGGTACTACTTAGTACTTCCACCGCCGCCAAGGGGGCTGGCCGTTAAGGCGCCCCCGAGGTGGGCAGGTCGCGGGGGGCGAGGTGGAGCAATAATCCCCTCCCCCCCCTCTACAAAGATGAGACCTGCCGGTCGACCCCCCTTCTTTTATTTTATAATATTTCATTTTACTCTATATTATAAATGTTATCTTTATCTTTTATTCCCCTTTATTTTGCCCCCCTTCTTATGTTTGTTGTGTTTTGTCCATTGTATTTATTTACTTATTATTATTTATTTATTTAATGACTTTTATTTTATCTATTTTATCTATACACCTTTTCATTTACTGATTTTATCTTTTATTTTATCATATTTTTAAGTTTTATGCGGGTTGACCAGAGGGGTGGGACGGTGGGAGGGGCCAGACGCGAGCCGGAACTCGCCTCTGTCCCCTCCTTGTCGCGTGCGGAAAAAAATACAATGCAGCGTGTACGAGTATTTGCACATGTATAAAAATCGGATGGCGCGGTAACAAAAATTCTAAATTATACAGCACAAGTTGCAGCAATGCATGCGCATAAGTTAAATTATCTGCATACCGCCGTTTCCTCAAACTGTGTGTTCATAACTGGCACTAGGAGGATCGCAGTGCCACCACTGCGAGGAGGCCCAGGACTCTGCGCGGCATACGCTGGAAGAATGTCCATCGTGGTCGGCACCGCGTAGAGACCTAAGGGGCGTTATTGGGATGGACCTCCCGTTGCCGGTCGTGGTCGACCACATGATCGGCAGCGAGAGGTCAAGAGCAGCGATTGCCTCGGAGAGGGAGAGGGAAGCCGACCCGCTCTCCGCCAGGAGGCTAGCATCGGCGGGGCAACCCCGACGAGGCCGACGGCCCACGTAAGGGGCCGCAGACGTAATGGCGGCGGCGGTACTACTTAGTACTTCCACCGCCGCCAAGGGGGGCTGGCCGTTAAGGCGCCCCCGAGGTGGGCAGGTCGCGGGGGGCGAGGTGGAGCAATAATCCCCTCCCCCCCCTCTACAAAGATGAGACCTGCCGGTCGACCCCCCTCCTTTTATTTTATAATATTTCATTTTACTCTATATTATAAATTTTATCTTTATCTTTTATACCCCTTTATTTTGTCCCCCTTCTTATGTTTGTTGTGTTTTGTCCATTGTATTTATTTACTTATTATTATTTATTTATTTAATGACGTTTATTTTATCTATTTTATCTATTCACCTTTTCATTTATTGATTTTATCTTTTATTTTATCATATTTTTAAGTTTTATGCGGGTTGACCAGGGGGGTGGGACGGGGGGAGGGGACAGACGCGAGCCCGAACTCGCCACTGTCCCCTCCTTGTCGCGTGCGGAAAAAAATACATTGCAGCGTGTACGAGTATTTGCACATGTATAAAAATCGGATGGCGCGGTAACAAAAATTCTAAATTATACAGCACAAGTTGCAGCAATGCATGCGCATAAGTTAAATTACCTGCATACCTCCATTTCCTCAAACTGTGTGTTCATAACTGGCACTAGGAGGATCGCAGTGCCACCACTGCGAGGAGGCCCAGGACTCTGCGCGGCATACGCTGGAAGAATGTCCAGCGTGGTCGGCACCGCGCAGAGACCTAAGGGGCGTTATTGGGATGGACCTCCCGTTGCCGGTCGTGGTCGACCACATGATCGGCAGCGAGAGGTCAAGAGCAGCGATTGCCTCCTTCTGCGAGATTGTGATAACGCAGAAGGAGGCAGCGGAGAGGGAGAGGGAAGCCGACCCGCTCTCCACCAGGAGGCTAGCATCGGCGGGGCAACCCCGACGAGGCCGACGGCCCCCGTAAGGGGCCGCAGACGTAATGGCGGCGGTGGTACTAGTTAGTACTTCCACCGCCGCCAAGGGGGGCTGGCCGTTAAGGCGCCCCCGAGGTGGACAGGTCGCGGGGGGCAATAATTCCGAGGTGGAGCAATAATCCCCTCCCCCCCCCTCTACAAAGATGCGACCTGCCGGTCGACCCCCCTCATTTTATTTTATAATATTTCATTTTACTCTATATTATAAATTTTATCTTTATCTTTTATACCCCTTTATTTTGGCCCCCTTCTTATGTTTGTTGTGTTTTGTCCATTGTATTTATTTACTTATTATTATTTATTTATTTAATGACTTTTATTTTATCTATTTTATCTATTCACCTTTTCATTTATTGATTTTATCTTTTATTTTATCATATTTTTAAGTCTTATGCGGGTTGACCAGGGGGGTGGGACGGGGGGAGGGGACAGACGCGAGCCGGAACTCGCCTCTGTCCCCTCCTTGTCGCGTGCGGAAAAAAATACAATGCAACGTGTACGAGTATTTGCACATGTATAAAAATCGGATGGCGCGGTAACAATAATTCTAAATTATACAGCACAAGTTGCAGCAATGCATGCGCATAAGTTAAATTACCTGCATACCGCCGTTTCCTCAAACTGTGTGTTCATAACTGGCACTAGGAGGATCGCAGTGCCACCACTGCGAGGAGGCCCAGGACTCTGCGCGGCATACGCTGGAAGAATGTCCAGCGTGGTCGGCACCGCGCAGAGACCTAAGGGGCGTTATTGGGATGGACCTCCCGTTGCCGGTCGTGGTCGACCACATGATCGGCAGCGAGAGGTCAAGAGCAGCGATTGCCTCCTTCTGCGAGATTGTGATAACGCAGAAGGAGGCAGCGGAGAGGGAGAGGGAAGCCGACCCGCTCTCCACCAGGAGGCTAGCATCGGCGGGGCAACCCCGACGAGGCCGACGGCCCCCGTAAGGGGCCGCAGACGTAATGGCGGCGGTGGTACTACTTAGTACTTCCACCGCCGCCAAGGGGGGCTGGCCGTTAAGGCGCCCCGAGGTGGACAGGTCGCGGGGGGCAATAATCCCGAGGTGGAGCAATAATCCCCTCCCCCCCCCTCTACAAAGATGCGACCTGCCGGTCGACCCCCCTCATTTTATTTTATAATATTTCATTTTACTCTATATTATAAATTTTATCTTTATCTTTTATACCCCTTTATTTTGGCCCCCTTCTTATGTTTGTTGTGTTTTGTCCATTGTATTTATTTACTTATTATTATTTATTTATTTAATGACTTTTATTTTATCTATTTTATCTATTCACCTTTTCATTTATTGATTTTATCTTTTATTTTATCATATTTTTAAGTCTTATGCGGGTTGACCAGGGGGGTGGGACGGGGGGAGGGGACAGACGCGAGCCGGAACTCGCCTCTGTCCCCTCCTTGTCGCGTGCGGAAAAAAATACAATGCAGCGTGTACGAGTATTTGCACATGTATAAAAATCGGATGGCGCGGTAACAAAAATTCTAAATTATACAGCACAAGTTGCAGCAATGCATGCGCATAAGTTAAATTACCTGCATACCTCCGTTTCCTCAAACTGTGTGTTCATAACTGGCACTAGGAGGATCGCAGTGCCACCACTGCGAGGAGGCCCAGGACTCTGCGCGGCATACGCTGGAAGAATGTCCAGCGTTGTCGGCACCGCGCAGAGACCTAAGGGGCGTTATTGGGATGGACCTCCCGTTGCCGGTCGTGGTCGACCACATGATCGGCAGCGAGAGGTCAAGAGCAGCGATTGCCTCCTTCTGCGAGATTGTGATATCGCAGAAGGAGGCAGCGGAGAGGGAGAGGGAAGCCGACCCGCTCTCCACCAGGATTCTAGCATCGGCGGGGCAACCCCGACGAGGCCGACGGCCCCCGTAAGGGGCCGCAGACGTAATGGCGGCTGTGGTACTACTTAGTACTTCCACCGCCGCCAAGGGGGGCTGGCCGTTAAGACGCCCCCGAGGTGGGCAGGTCGCGGGGGGCGAGGTGGAGCAATAATCCCCTCCCCCCCCTCTACAAAGATGCGACCTACCGGTAGACCCCCCTCCTTTTATTTTATAAAATTTCATTTTACTCTATATTATAAATTTTATCTTTATCTTTTATTCCCCTTTATTTTGCCCCCCTTCTTATGTTTGTTGTGTTTTGTCCATTGTATTCATTTACTTATTATTATTTATTTATTTAATGACTTTTATTTTATCTATTTTATCTATACACCTTTTCATTTACTGATTGTATCTTTTATTTTGTCATATTTTTAAGTTTTATGCGGTTTGACCAGAGGGATGGGACGGGGGGAGGGGACAGACGCGAGCCGGAACTCGCCTCTGTCCACTCCTTGTCGCGTGCGGAAAAAAAACAATGCAGCGTGTACGAGTATTTGCACATGTATAAAAATCGGATGGGGCGGTAACAAAAATTCTAAATTATACAGCACAAGTTGCAGCAATGCATGCGCATAAGTTAAATTACCTGCATACCTCCGTTTCCTCAAACTGTGTGTTCATAACTGGCACTAGGAGGATCGCAGTGCCACCACTGCGAGGAGGCCCAGGACTCTGCGCGGCATACGCTGGAAGAATGTCCAGCGTGGTCGGCACCGCGCAGAGACCTAAGGGGCGTTATTGGGATGGACCTCCCGTTGCCGGTCGTGGTCGACCACATGATCGGCAGCGAGAGGTCAAGAGCAGCGATTGGCTCCTTCTGCGAGATTGTGATAACGCAGAAGGAGGCAGCGGAGAGGGAGAGGGAAGCCGACCCGCTCTCCGCCAGGAGGCTAGCATCGGCGGGGCAACCCCGACGAGGCCGACGGCCCCCGTAAGGGGCCGCAGACGTAATGGCGGCGGTGGTACTACTTAGTACTTCCACCGCCGCCAAGGGGGGCTGGCCGTTAAGGCGCCCCCGAGGTGGACAGGTCGCGGGGGGCGAGGTGGGGCAATAATCCCCTCCCCCCCTCTACAAAGATGCGAACTGCCGGTCGACCCCCTCCTTTTATTTTATAATATTTCATTTTACTCTATATTATAAATTTTATCTTTATCTTTTATTCCCCTTTATTTTGCCCCCCTTCTTATATTTGTTGTGTTTTGTCCATTGTATTTATTTACTTACTATTATTTATTTATTTATTGACTTTTATTTTATCTATTTTATCTATACACCTTTTCAATTATTGCTTTTATCTTTTATTTTATCATATTTTTAAGTTTTATGCGGGTTGACCAGGGGGGTGGGACGGGGGAAGGGGACAGACGCGAGCCGGAACTCGCCTCTGTCCCCTCCTTGTCGCGTGCGGAAAAGAATACAATGCAGCGTGTACGAGTATTTGCACATGTATAAAAATCGGATGGCGCGGTAACAAAAATTCTAAATTATACAGCACAAGTTGCAGCAATGCATGCGCATAAGTTAAATTACCTGCATACCTCAGTTTCCTCAAACTGCGTGTTCATAACTGGCACTAGGAGGATCGCAGTGCCACCACTGCGAGGAGGCCCAGGACTCTGCGCGGCATACGCTGGAAGAATGTCCAGCGTGGTCGGCACCGCGCAGAGACCTAAGGGGCGTTATTGGGATGGACCTCCCGTTGCCGGTCGTGGTCGACCACATGATCGGCAGCGAGAGGTCAAGAGCAGCGATTGCCTCCTTCTGCGAGATTGTGATAACGCAGAAGGAGGCAGCGGAGAGGGAGAGGGAAGCCGACCCGCTCTCCGCAAGGAGGCTAGCATCGGCGGGGCAACCCCGACGAGGCCGACGGCCCCCGTAAGGGGCCGCAGACGTAATGGCGGCGGTGGTACTACTTAGTACTTCCACCGCCGCCAAGGGGGGCTGGCCGTTAAGGCGCCCCCGAGGTGGACAGGTCGCGGGGGGCGAGGTGGGGCAATAATCCCCTCCCCCCCCTCTACAAAGATGCGAACTGCCGGTCGACCCCCTCCTTTTATTTTATAATATTTCATTTTACTCTATATTATAAATTTTATCTTTATCTTTTATTCCCCTTTATTTTGCCCCCCTTCTTATGTTTGTTGTGTTTTGTCCATTGTATTTATTTACTTATTATTATTTATTTATTTATTGACTTTTATTTTATCTATTTTATCTATACCCCTTTTCAATTATTGCTTTTATCTTTTATTTTATCATATTTTTAAGTTTTATGCGGGTTGACCAGGGGGGTGGGACGGGGGGAGGGGACAGACGCGAGCCGGAACTCGCCTCTGTCCCCTCCTTGTCGCGTGCGGAAAAGAATACAATGCAGCGTGTACGAGTATTTGCACATGTATAAAAATCGGATGGCGCGGTAACAAAAATTCTAAATTATACAGCACAAGTTGCAGCAATGCATGCGCATAAGTTAAATTACCTGCATACCTCCGTTTCCTCAAACTGCGTGTTCATAACTGGCACTAGGAGGATCGCAGTGCCACCACTGCGAGGAGGCCCAGGACTCTGCGCGGCATACGCTGGAAGAATGTCCAGCGTGGTCGGCACCGCGCAGAGACCTAAGGGGCGTTATTGGGATGGACCTCCCGTTGCCGGTCGTGGTCGACCACATGATCGGCAGCGAGAGGTCAAGAGCAGCGATTGCCTCCTTTTGCGAGATTGTGATAACGCAGAAGGAGGCAGCGGAGAGGGAGAGGGAAGCCGAACCGCTCTCCGCAAGGAGGCTAGCATCGGCGGGGCAACCCCGACGAGGCCGACGGCCCCCGTAAGGGGCCGCAGACGTAATGGCGGCGGTGGTACTACTTAGTACTTCCACCGCCGCCAAGGGGGGCTGGCCGTTAAGGCGCCCCCGAGGTGGACAGGTCGCGGGGGGCGAGGTGGGGCAATAATCCCCCCCCCCCTCTACAAAGATGCGAACTGCCGGTCGACCCACTCCTTTTATTTTATAATATTTCATTTTACTCTATATTATAAATTTTATCTTTATCTTTTATTCCCCTTTATTTTGCCCCCCTTCTTATGTTTGTTGTGTTTTGTCCATTGTATTTATTTACTTATTATTATTTATTTATTTATTGACTTTTATTTTATCTATTTTATCTATACACCTTTTCAATTATTGCTTTTATCTTTTATTTTATCATATTTTTAAGTTTTATGCGGGTTGACCAGGGGGGTGGGACGGGGGGAGGGGACAGACGCGAGCCGGAACTCGCCTCTGTCCCCTCCTTGTCGCGTGCGGAAAAGAATACAATGCAGCGTGTACGAGTATTTGCACATGTATAAAAATCGGATGGCGCGGTAACAAAAATTCTAAATTATACAGCACAAGTTGCAGCAATGCATGCGCATAAGTTAAATTACCTGCATACCTCCGTTTCCTCAAACTGCGTGTTCATAACTGGCACTAGGAGGATCGCAGTGCCACCACTGCGAGGAGGCCCAGGACTCTGCGCGGCATACGCTGGAAGAATGTCCAGCGTGGTCGGCACCGCGCAGAGACCTAAGGGGCGTTATTGGGATGGACCTCCCGTTGCCGGTCGTGGTCGACCACATGATCGGCAGCGAGAGGTCAAGAGCAGCGATTGCCTCCTTCTGCGAGATTGTGATAACGCAGAAGGAGGCAGCGGAGAGGGAGAGGGAAGCCGACCCGCTCTCCGCAAGGAGGCTAGCATCGGCGGGGCAACCCCGACGAGGCCGACGGCCCCCGTAAGGGGCCGCAGACGTAATGGCGGCGGTGGTACTACTTAGTACTTCCACCGCCGCCAAGGGGGCTGGCCGTTAAGGCGCCCCCGAGGTGGACAGGTCGCGGGGGGCGAGGTGGAGCAATAATCCCCTCCCCCCCTCTACAAAGATGCGACCTTCCGGTCGACCCCCTCCTTTTATTTTATAATATTTCATTTTACTCTATATTATAAATTTTATCTTTATCTTTTATTCCCCTTTATTTTGTCCCCCTTCTTATGTTTGTTGTGTTTTGTCCATTGTATTTATTTACTTATTATTATTTATTTATTTAATGACTTTTATTTTATCTATTTTATCTATACACCTTTTCATTTACTGATTTTATCTTTTATTTTATCATATTTTTAAGTTTTATGCGGGTTGACCAGAGGGGTGGGACGGTGGGAGGGGACAGACGCGAGCCGTAACTCGCCTCTGTCCCCTCCTTGTCGCGTGCGGAAAAAAATACAATGCAGCGTGTACGAGTATTTGCACATGTATAAAAATCGGATGGCGCGGTAACAAAAATTCTAAATTATACAGCACAAGTTGCAGCAATGCATGCGCATAAGTTAAATTATCTGCATACCGCCGTTTCCTCAAACTGTGTGTTCATAACTGGCACTAGGAGGATCGCAGTGCCACCACTGCGAGGAGGCCCAGGACTTTGCGCGGCATACGCTGGAAGAATGTCCAGCGTTGTCGGCACCGCGCAGAGACCTAAGGGGCGTTATTGGGATGGACCTCCCGTTGCCGGTCGTGGTCGACCACATGATCGGCAGCGAGAGGTCAAGATAAGCGATTGCCTCCTTCTGCGAGATTGTGATAACGCAGAAGGAGGCAGCGGTGAGGGAGAGGGAAGCCGACCCGCTCTCCACCAGGAGGCTAGCATCGGCGGGGCAACCCCGACGAGGCCGACCGCCCCCGTAAGGGGCCGCAGACGTAATGGCGGCGGTGGTACTACTTAGTACTTCCACCGCCGCCAAGGGGGGCTGGCCATTAAGGCGCCCTCGAGGTGGGCAGGTCGCGGGGGGCGAGGTGGAGCAATAATCCCCTCCCCCCCCTCTACAAAGATGCGACCTGCCGGTAGACCCCCCTCCTTTTATTTTATAAAATTTCATTTTACTCTATATTATAAATTTTATCTTTATCTTTTATTCCCCTTTATTTTGCCCCCCTTCTTATGTTTGTTGTGTTTTGTCCATTGTATTTATTTACTTATTATTATTTATTTATTTAATGACTTTTATTTTATCTATTTTATCTATACACCTTTTCATTTACTGATTGTATCTTTTATTTTATCATATTTTTAAGTCTTATGCGGGTTGACCAGGGGGGTGGGACGGGGGGAGGGGACAGACGCGAGCCCGAACTCGCCTCTGTCCCCTCCTTGTCGCGTGCGGAAAAAAAAACAATGCAGCGTGTACGAGTATTTGCACATGTATAAAAATCGGATGGCGCGGTAACAAAAATTCTAAACTATACAGCACAAGTTGCAGCAATGCATGCGCATAAGTTAAATTACCTGCATACCGCCGTTTCCTCAAAGTGTGTGTTCATAACTGGCACTAGGAGGATCGCAGTGCCACCACTGCGAGGAGGCCCAGGACTCTGCGCGGCATACGCTGGAAGAATGTCCAGCGTGGTCGGCACCGCGCAGAGACCTAAGGGGCGTTATTGGGATGGACCTCCCGTTGCCGGTCGTGGTCGACCACATGATCGGCAGCGAGAGGTCAAGAGCAGCGATTGCCTCCTTCTGCGAGATTGTGATAACGCAGAAGGAGGCAGCGGAGAGGGAGAGGGAAGCCGACCCGCTCTCCGCAAGGAGGCTAGCATCGGCGGGGCAACCCCGACGAGGCCGACGGCCCCCGTAAGGGGCCGCAGACGTAATGGCGGCGGTGGTACTACTTAGTACTTCCACCGCCGCCAAGGGGGGCTGGCCGTTAAGGCGCCCCCGAGGTGGACAGGTCGCGGGGGGCGAGGTGGGGCAATAATCCCCTCCCCCCCCTCTACAAAGATGCGAACTGCCGGTCGACCCCCTCCTTTTATTTTATAATATTTCATTTTACTCTATATTATAAATTTTATCTTTATCTTTTATTCCCCTTTATTTTGCCCCCCTTCTTATGTTTGTTGTGTTTTGTCCATTGTATTTATTTACTTATTATTATTTATTTATTTATTGACTTTTATTTTATCTATTTTATCTATACCCCTTTTCAATTATTGCTTTTATCTTTTATTTTATCATATTTTTAAGTTTTATGCGGGTTGACCAGGGGGATGGGACGGGGGGAGGGGACAGACGCGAGCCGGAACTCGCCTCTGTCCCCTCCTTGTCGCGTGCGGAAAAGAATACAATGCAGCGTGTACGAGTATTTGCACATGTATAAAAATCGGATGGCGCGGTAACAAAAATTCTAAATTATACAGCACAAGTTGCAGCAATGCATGCGCATAAGTTAAATTACCTGCATACCTCCGTTTCCTCAAACTGCGTGTTCATAACTGGCACTAGGAGGATCGCAGTGCCACCACTGCGAGGAGGCCCAGGACTCTGCGCGGCATACGCTGGAAGAATGTCCAGCGTGGTCGGCACCGCGCAGAGACCTAAGGGGCGTTATTGGGATGGACCTCCCGTTGCCGGTCGTGGTCGACCACATGATCGGCAGCGAGAGGTCAAGAGCAGCGATTGCCTCCTTTTGCGAGATTGTGATAACGCAGAAGGAGGCAGCGGAGAGGGAGAGGGAAGCCGAACCGCTCTCCGCAAGGAGGCTAGCATCGGCGGGGCAACCCCGACGAGGCCGACGGCCCCCGTAAGGGGCCGCAGACGTAATGGCGGCGGTGGTACTACTTAGTACTTCCACCGCCGCCAAGGGGGGCTGGCCGTTAAGGCGCCCCCGAGGTGGACAGGTCGCGGGGGGCGAGGTGGGGCAATAATCCCCTCCCCCCCCTCTACAAAGATGCGAACTGCCGGTCGACCCACTCCTTTTATTTTATAATATTTCATTTTACTCTATATTATAAATTTTATCTTTATCTTTTATTCCCCTTTATTTTGCCCCCCTTCTTATGTTTGTTGTGTTTTGTCCATTGTATTTATTTACTTATTATTATTTATTTATTTATTGACTTTTATTTTATCTATTTTATCTATACACCTTTTCAATTATTGCTTTTATCTTTTATTTTATCATATTTTTAAGTTTTATGCGGGTTGACCAGGGGGGTGGGACGGGGGGAGGGGACAGACGCGAGCCGGAACTCGCCTCTGTCCCCTCCTTGTCGCGTGCGGAAAAGAATACAATGCAGCGTGTACGAGTATTTGCACATGTATAAAAATCGGATGGCGCGGTAACAAAAATTCTAAATTATACAGCACAAGTTGCAGCAATGCATGCGCATAAGTTAAATTACCTGCATACCTCCGTTTCCTCAAACTGCGTGTTCATAACTGGCACTAGGAGGATCGCAGTGCCACCACTGCGAGGAGGCCCAGGACTCTGCGCGGCATACGCTGGAAGAATGTCCAGCGTGGTCGGCACCGCGCAGAGACCTAAGGGGCGTTATTGGGATGGACCTCCCGTTGCCGGTCGTGGTCGACCACATGATCGGCAGCGAGAGGTCAAGAGCAGCGATTGCCTCCTTCTGCGAGATTGTGATAACGCAGAAGGAGGCAGCGGAGAGGGAGAGGGAAGCCGACCCGCTCTCCGCAAGGAGGCTAGCATCGGCGGGGCAACCCCGACGAGGCCGACGGCCCCCGTAAGGGGCCGCAGACGTAATGGCGGCGGTGGTACTACTTAGTACTTCCACCGCCGCCAAGGGGGCTGGCCGTTAAGGCGCCCCCGAGGTGGACAGGTCGCGGGGGGCGAGGTGGAGCAATAATCCCCTCCCCCCCTCTACAAAGATGCGACCTTCCGGTCGACCCCCTCCTTTTATTTTATAATATTTCATTTTACTCTATATTATAAATTTTATCTTTATCTTTTATTCCCCTTTATTTTGTCCCCCTTCTTATGTTTGTTGTGTTTTGTCCATTGTATTTATTTACTTATTATTATTTATTTATTTAATGACTTTTATTTTATCTATTTTATCTATACACCTTTTCATTTACTGATTTTATCTTTTATTTTATCATATTTTTAAGTTTTATGCGGGTTGACCAGAGGGGTGGGACGGTGGGAGGGGACAGACGCGAGCCGTAACTCGCCTCTGTCCCCTCCTTGTCGCGTGCGGAAAAAAATACAATGCAGCGTGTACGAGTATTTGCACATGTATAAAAATCGGATGGCGCGGTAACAAAAATTCTAAATTATACAGCACAAGTTGCAGCAATGCATGCGCATAAGTTAAATTATCTGCATACCGCCGTTTCCTCAAACTGTGTGTTCATAACTGGCACTAGGAGGATCGCAGTGCCACCACTGCGAGGAGGCCCAGGACTTTGCGCGGCATACGCTGGAAGAATGTCCAGCGTTGTCGGCACCGCGCAGAGACCTAAGGGGCGTTATTGGGATGGACCTCCCGTTGCCGGTCGTGGTCGACCACATGATCGGCAGCGAGAGGTCAAGAGCAGCGATTGCCTCCTTCTGCGAGATTGTGATAACGCAGAAGGAGGCAGCGGAGAGGGAGAGGGAAGCCGACCCGCTCTCCGCAAGGAGGCTAGCATCGGCGGGGCAACCCCGACGAGGCCGACGGCCCCCGTAAGGGGCCGCAGACGTAATGGCGGCGGTGGTACTACTTAGTACTTCCACCGCCGCCAAGGGGGCTGGCCGTTAAGGCGCCCCCGAGGTGGACAGGTCGCGGGGGGCGAGGTGGAGCAATAATCCCCTCCCCCCCTCTACAAAGATGCGACCTTCCGGTCGACCCCCTCCTTTTATTTTATAATATTTCATTTTACTCTATATTATAAATTTTATCTTTATCTTTTATTCCCCTTTATTTTGTCCCCCTTCTTATGTTTGTTGTGTTTTGTCCATTGTATTTATTTACTTATTATTATTTATTTATTTAATGACTTTTATTTTATCTATTTTATCTATACACCTTTTCATTTACTGATTTTATCTTTTATTTTATCATATTTTTAAGTTTTATGCGGGTTGACCAGAGGGGTGGGACGGTGGGAGGGGACAGACGCGAGCCGTAACTCGCCTCTGTCCCCTCCTTGTCGCGTGCGGAAAAAAATACAATGCAGCGTGTACGAGTATTTGCACATGTATAAAAATCGGATGGCGCGGTAACAAAAATTCTAAATTATACAGCACAAGTTGCAGCAATGCATGCGCATAAGTTAAATTATCTGCATACCGCCGTTTCCTCAAACTGTGTGTTCATAACTGGCACTAGGAGGATCGCAGTGCCACCACTGCGAGGAGGCCCAGGACTTTGCGCGGCATACGCTGGAAGAATGTCCAGCGTTGTCGGCACCGCGCAGAGACCTAAGGGGCGTTATTGGGATGGACCTCCCGTTGCCGGTCGTGGTCGACCACATGATCGGCAGCGAGAGGTCAAGAGCAGCGATTGCCTCCTTCTGCGAGATTGTGATAACGCAGAAGGAGGCAGCGGAGAGGGAGAGGGAAGCCGACCCGCTCTCCACCAGGAGGCTAGCATCGGCGGGGCAACCCCGACGAGGCCGACCGCCCCCGTAAGGGGCCGCAGACGTAATGGCGGCGGTGGTACTACTTAGTACTTCCACCGCCGCCAAGGGGGGCTGGCCATTAAGGCGCCCTCGAGGTGGGCAGGTCGCGGGGGGCGAGGTGGAGCAATAATCCCCTCCCCCCCTCTACAAAGATGCGACCTGCCGGTAGACCCCCCTCCTTTTATTTTATAAAATTTCATTTTACTCTATATTATAAATTTTATCTTTATCTTTTATTCCCCTTTATTTTGCCCCCCTTCTTATGTTTGTTGTGTTTTGTCCATTGTATTTATTTACTTATTATTATTTATTTATTTAATGACTTTTATTTTATCTATTTTATCTATACACCTTTTCATTTACTGATTGTATCTTTTATTTTATCATATTTTTAAGTCTTATGCGGGTTGACCAGGGGGGTGGGACGGGGGGAGGGGACAGACGCGAGCCCGAACTCGCCTCTGTCCCCTCCTTGTCGCGTGCGGAAAAAAAAACAATGCAGCGTGTACGAGTATTTGCACATGTATAAAAATCGGATGGCGCGGTAACAAAAATTCTAAACTATACAGCACAAGTTGCAGCAATGCATGCGCATAAGTTAAATTACCTGCATACCGCCGTTTCCTCAAAGTGTGTGTTCATAACTGGCACTAGGAGGATCGCAGTGCCACCACTGCGAGGAGGCCCAGGACTCTGCGCGGCATACGCTGGAAGAATGTCCAGCGTGGTCGGCACCGCGCAGAGACCTAAGGGGCGTTATTGGGATGGACCTCCCGTTGCCGGTCGTGGTCGACCACATGATCGGCAGCGAGAAGTCAAGAGCAGCGATTGCCTCCTTCTGCGAGATTGTGATAACGCAGAAGGAGGCAGCGGAGAGGGAGAGGGAAGCCGACCCGCTCTCCGCAAGGAGACTAGCATCGGCGGGGCAACCCCGACGAGGCCGACGGCCCCCGTAAGGGGCCGCAGACGTAATGGCGGCGGTGGTACTACTTAGTACTTCCACCGCCGCCAAGGGGGCTGGCCGTTAAGGCGCCCCCGAGGTGGACAGGTCGCGGGGGGCGAGGTGGAGCAATAATCCCCTCCCCCCCCCCTCTACAAAGATGCGACCTGCCGGTCGACCCCCCTCATTTTATTTTATAATATTTCATTTTACTCTATATTATAAATTTTATCTTTATCTTTTATACCCCTTTATTTTGGCCCCCTTCTTATGTTTGTTGTGTTTTGTCCATTGTATTTATTTACTTATTATTATTTATTTATTTAATGACTTTTATTTTATCTATTTTATCTATTCACCTTTTCATTTATTGATTTTATCTTTTATTTTATCATATTTTTAAGTCTTATGCGGGTTGACTAGGGGGGTGGGACGGGGGGAGGGGACAGACGCGAGCCCGAACTCGCCTCTGTCCCCTCCTTGTCGCGTGCGGAAAAAAATACAATGCAGCGTGTACGAGTATTTGCACATGTATAAAAATCGGTTGTCGCGGTAACAAAAATTCTAAATTATACAGCACAAGTTGCAGCAATGCATGCGCATAAGTTAAATTACCTGCATACCGCCGTTTCCTCAAACTGTGTGTTCATAACTGGCACTAGGAGGATCGCAGTGCCACCACTGCGAGGAGGCCCAGGACTCTGCGCGGCATACGCTGGAAGAATGTCCAGCGTGGTCGGCACCGCGCAGAGACCTAAGGGGCGTTATTGGGATGGACCTCCCGTTGCCGGTCGTGGTCGACCACATGATCGGCAGCGAGAGGTCAAGAGCAGCGATTGCCTCCTTCTGCGAGATTGTGATAACGCAGAAGGAGGCAGCGGAGAGGGAGAGGGAAGCCGAACCGCTCTCCGCAAGGAGGCTAGCATCGGCGGGGCAACCCCGACGAGGCCGACGGCCCCCGTAAGGGGCCGCAGACGTAATGGCGGCGGTGGTACTACTTAGTACTTCCACCGCCGCCAAGGGGGGCTGGCCGTTAAGGCGCCCCCGAGGTGGACAGGTCGCGGGGGGCGAGGTGGGGCAATAATCCCCTCCCCCCCTCTACAAAGATGCGAACTGCCGGTCGACCCACTCCTTTTATTTTATAATATTTCATTTTACTCTATATTATAAATTTTATCTTTATCTTTTATTCCCCTTTATTTTGCCCCCCTTCTTATGTTTGTTGTGTTTTGTCCATTGTATTTATTTACTTATTATTATTTATTTATTTATTGACTTTTATTTTATCTATTTTATCTATACACCTTTTCAATTATTGCTTTTATCTTTTATTTTATCATATTTTTAAGTTTTATGCGGGTTGACCAGGGGGGTGGGACGGGGGGAGGGGACAGACGCGAGCCGGAACTCGCCTCTGTCCCCTCCTTGTCGCGTGCGGAAAAGAATACAATGCAGCGTGTACGAGTATTTGCACATGTATAAAAATCGGATGGCGCGGTAACAAAAATTCTAAATTAAACAGCACAAGTTGCAGCAATGCATGCGCATAAGTTAAATTACCTGCATACCTCCGTTTCCTCAAACTGCGTGTTCATAACTGGCACTAGGAGGATCGCAGTGCCACCACTGCGAGGAGGCCCAGGACTCTGCGCGGCATACGCTGGAAGAATGTCCAGCGTGGTCGGCACCGCGCAGAGACCTAAGGGGCGTTATTGGGATGGACCTCCCGTTGCCGGTCGTGGTCGACCACATGATCGGCAGCGAGAGGTCAAGAGCAGCGATTGCCTCCTTCTGCGAGATTGTGATAACGCAGAAGGAGGCAGCGGAGAGGGAGAGGGAAGCCGACCCGCTCTCCGCAAGGAGGCTAGCATCGGCGGGGCAACCCCGACGAGGCCGACGGCCCCCGTAAGGGGCCGCAGACGTAATGGCGGCGGTGGTACTACTTAGTACTTCCACCGCCGCCAAGGGGGCTGGCCGTTAAGGCGCCCCCGAGGTGGACAGGTCGCGGGGGGCGAGGTGGAGCAATAATCCCCTCCCCCCCTCTACAAAGATGCGACCTTCCGGTCGACCCCCTCCTTTTATTTTATAATATTTCATTTTACTCTATATTATAAATTTTATCTTTATCTTTTATTCCCCTTTATTTTGTCCCCCTTCTTATGTTTGTTGTGTTTTGTCCATTGTATTTATTTACTTATTATTATTTATTTATTTAATGACTTTTATTTTATCTATTTTATCTATACACCTTTTCATTTACTGATTTTATGTTTTATTTTATCATATTTTTAAGTTTTATGCGGGTTGACCAGAGGGGTGGGACGGTGGGAGGGGACAGACGCGAGCCGTAACTCGCCTCTGTCCCCTCCTTGTCGCGTGCGGAAAAAAATACAATGCAGCGTGTACGAGTATTTGCACATGTATAAAAATCGGATGGCGCGGTAACAAAAATTCTAAATTATACAGCACAAGTTGCAGCAATGCATGCGCATAAGTTAAATTATCTGCATACCGCCGTTTCCTCAAACTGTGTGTTCATAACTGGCACTAGGAGGATCGCAGTGCCACCACTGCGAGGAGGCCCAGGACTTTGCGCGGCATACGCTGGAAGAATGTCCAGCGTTGTCGGCACCGCGCAGAGACCTAAGGGGCGTTATTGGGATGGACCTCCCGTTGCCGGTCGTGGTCGACCACATGATCGGCAGCGAGAGGTCAAGAGCAGCGATTGCCTCCTTCTGCGAGATTGTGATAACGCAGAAGGAGGCAGCGGAGAGGGAGAGGGAAGCCGACCCGCTCTCCACCAGGAGGCTAGCATCGGCGGGGCAACCCCGACGAGGCCGACCGCCCCCGTAAGGGGCCGCAGACGTAATGGCGGCGGTGGTACTACTTAGTACTTCCACCGCCGCCAAGGGGGGCTGGCCATTAAGGCGCCCTCGAGGTGGGCAGATCGCGGGGGGCGAGGTGGAGCAATAATCCCCTCCCCCCCCTCTACAAAGATGCGACCTGCCGGTAGACCCCCCTCCTTTTATTTTATAAAATTTCATTTTACTCTATATTATAAATTTTATCTTTATCTTTTATTCCCCTTTATTTTGCCCCCCTTCTTATGTTTGTTGTGTTTTGTCCATTGTATTTATTTACTTATTATTATTTATTTATTTAATGACTTTTATTTTATCTATTTTATCTATACACCTTTTCATTTACTGATTGTATCTTTTATTTTATCATATTTTTAAGTCTTATGCGGGTTGACCAGGGGGGTGGGACGGGGGGAGGGGACAGACGCGAGCCCGAACTCGCCTCTGTCCCCTCCTTGTCGCGTGCGGAAAAAAAAACAATGCAGCGTGTACGAGTATTTGCACATGTATAAAAATCGGATGGCGCGGTAACAAAAATTCTAAACTATACAGCACAAGTTGCAGCAATGCATGCGCATAAGTTAAATTACCTGCATACCGCCGTTTCCTCAAAGTGTGTGTTCATAACTGGCACTAGGAGGATCGCAGTGCCACCACTGCGAGGAGGCCCAGGACTCTGCGCGGCATACGCTGGAAGAATGTCCAGCGTGGTCGGCACCGCGCAGAGACCTAAGGGGCGTTATTGGGATGGACCTCCCGTTGCCGGTCGTGGTCGACCACATGATCGGCAGCGAGAAGTCAAGAGCAGCGATTGCCTCCTTCTGCGAGATTGTGATAACGCAGAAGGAGGCAGCGGAGAGGGAGAGGGAAGCCGACCCGCTCTCCGCAAGGAGACTAGCATCGGCGGGGCAACCCCGACGAGGCCGACGGCCCCCGTAAGGGGCCGCAGACGTAATGGCGGCGGTGGTACTACTTAGTACTTCCACCGCCGCCAAGGGGGCTGGCCGTTAAGGCGCCCCCGAGGTGGACAGGTCGCGGGGGGCGAGGTGGAGCAATAATCCCCTCCCCCCCCCCTCTACAAAGATGCGACCTGCCGGTCGACCCCCCTCATTTTATTTTATAATATTTCATTTTACTCTATATTATAAATTTTATCTTTATCTTTTATACCCCTTTATTTTGGCCCCCTTCTTATGTTTGTTGTGTTTTGTCCATTGTATTTATTTACTTATTATTATTTATTTATTTAATGACTTTTATTTTATCTATTTTATCTATTCACCTTTTCATTTATTGATTTTATCTTTTATTTTATCATATTTTTAAGTCTTATGCGGGTTGACTAGGGGGGTGGGACGGGGGGAGGGGACAGACGCGAGCCCGAACTCGCCTCTGTCCCCTCCTTGTCGCGTGCGGAAAAAAATACAATGCAGCGTGTACGAGTATTTGCACATGTATAAAAATCGGTTGTCGCGGTAACAAAAATTCTAAATTATACAGCACAAGTTGCAGCAATGCATGCGCATAAGTTAAATTACCTGCATACCGCCGTTTCCTCAAACTGTGTGTTCATAACTGGCACTAGGAGGATCGCAGTGCCACCACTGCGAGGAGGCCCAGGACTCTGCGCGGCATACGCTGGAAGAATGTCCAGCGTGGTCGGCACCGCGCAGAGACCTAAGGGGCGTTATTGGGATGGACCTCCCGTTGCCGGTCGTGGTCGACCACATGATCGGCAGCGAGAGGTCAAGAGCAGCGATTGCCTCCTTCTGCGAGATTGTGATAACGCAGAAGGAGGCAGCGGAGAGGGAGAGGGAAGCCGACCCGCTCTCCACCAGGAGGCTAGCATCGGCGGGGCAACCCCGACGAGGCCGACGGCCCCCGTAAGGGGCCGCAGACGTAATGGCGGCGGTGGTACTACTTAGTACTTCCACCGCCGCCAAGGGGGGCTGGCCGTTAAGGCGCCCCCGAGGTGGGCAGGTCGCGGGGGGCGAGGTGGAGCAATAATCCCCTCCCCCCCCTCTACAAAGATGCGACCTGCCGGTAGACCCCCCTCCTTTTATTTTATAAAATTTCATTATACTCTATATTATAAATTTTATCTTTATCTTTTATTCCCCTTTATTTTGCCCCCCTTCTTATGTTTGTTGTGTTTTGTCCATTGTATTTATTTACTTATTATTATTTATTTATTTAATGACTTTTATTTTATCTATTTTATCTATACACCTTTTCATTTACTGATTGTATCTTTTATTTTATCATATTTTTAAGTCTTATGCGGGTTGACCAGGGGGGTGGGACGGGGGGAGGGGACAGACGCGAGCCCGAACTCGCCTCTGTCCCCTCCTTGTCGCGTGCGGAAAAAAAAACAATGCAGCGTGTACGAGTATTTGCACATGTATAAAAATCGGATGGCGCGGTAACAAAAATTCTAAATTATACAGCACAAGTTGCAGCAATGCATGCGCATAAGTTAAATTACCTGCATACCTCCGTTTCCTCAAACTGTGTGTTCATAACTGGCACTAGGAGGATCGCAGTGCCACCACTGCGAGGAGGCCCAGGACTCTGCGTGGCATACCCTGGAAGAATGTCCAGCGTGGTCGGCACCGCGCAGAGACCTAAGGGGCGTTATTGGGATGGACCTCCCGTTGCCGGTCGTGGTCGACCACATGATCGGCAGCGAGAAGTCAAGAGCAGCGATTGCCTCCTTCTGCGAGATTGTGATAACGCAGAAGGAGGCAGCGGAGAGGGAGAGGGAAGCCGACCCGCTCTCCACCAGGATTCTAGCATCGGCGGGGCAACCCCGACGAGGCCGACGGCCCCCGTAAGGGGCCGCAGACGTAATGGCGGCGGTGGTACTACTTAGTACTTCCACCGCCGCCAAGGGGGCTGGCCGTTAAGGCGCCCCCGAGGTGGACAGGTCGCGGGGGGCGAGGTGGAGCAATAATCCCCTCCCCCCCTCTACAAAGATGCGACCTGCCGGTCGACCCCCCTCATTTTATTTTATAATATTTCATTTTACTCTATATTATAAATTTTATCTTTATCTTTTATACCCCTTTATTTTGGCCCCCTTCTTATGTTTGTTGTGTTTTGTCCGTTGTATTTATTTACTTATTATTATTTATTTATTTAATGACTTTTATTTTATCTATTTTATCTATACACCTTTTCAATTATTGATTTTATCTTTTATTTTATCATATTTTTAAGTTTTATGCGGGTTGACCAGGGGGGTGGGACGGGGGGAGGGGACAGACGCGAGCCGGAACTCGCCTCTGTCCCCTCCTTGTCGCGTGCGGAAAAAAATACAATGCAGCGTGTACGAGAATTTGCCCATGTATAAAAATCGGATGGCGCGGTAACAAAAATTCTAAATTATACAGCACAAGTTGCAGCAATGCATGCGCATAAGTTAAATTACCTGCATACCGCCGTTTCCTCAAACTGTGTGTTCATAACTGGCACTAGGAGGATCGCAGTGCCACCACTGCGAGGAGGCCCAGGACTCTGCGTGGCATACCCTGGAAGAATGTCCAGCGTGGTCGGCACCGCGCAGAGACCTAAGGGGCGTTATTGGGATGGACCTCCCGTTGCCGGTCGTGGTCGACCACATGATCGGCAGCGAGAGGTCAAGAGCAGCGATTGCCTCCTTCTGCGAGATTGTGATAACGCAGAAGGAGGCAGCGGAGAGGGAGAGGGAAGCCGACCCGCTCTCCGCAAGGAGGCTAGCATCGGCGGGGCAACCCCGACTAGGCCGACGGCCCCCGTAAGGGGCAGCAGACGTAATGGCGGCGGTGGTACTACTTAGTACTTCCACCGCCGCCAAGGGGGCTGGCCGTTAAGGCGCCCCCGAGGTGGACAGGTCGCGGGGGGCGAGGTGGAGCAATAATCCCCCCCCCCCTCTACAAAGATGCGACCTTCCGGTCGACCCCCCTCCTTTTATTTTATAATATTTCATTTTACTCTATGTTATAAATTTTATCTTTATCTTTTATTCCCCTTTATTTTGCCCCCCTTCTTATGTTTGTTGTGTTTTGTCCATTGTATTTATTTACTTATTATTATTTATTTATTTAATGACTTTTATTTTATCTATTTTATCTATACACCTTTTCATTTACTGATTTTATCTTTTATTTTATCATATTTTTAAGTTTTATGCGGGTTTACCAGGGGGGTGGGACGGGGGGAGGGGACAGACGCGAGCCGGAACTCGCCTCTGTCCCCTCCTTGTCGCGTGCGGAAAAAAATACAATGCAGCGTGTACGAGTATTTGCACATGTATAAAAATCGGATGGCGCGGTAACAAAAATTCTAAATTATATAGCACAAGTTGCAGCAATGCATGCGCATAAGTTAAATTACCTGCATACCGCCGTTTGCTCAAACTGTGTGTTCATAACTGGCACTAGGAGGATCGCAGTGCCACCACTGCGAGGAGGCCCAGGACTCTGCGCGGCATACGCTGGAAGAATGTCCAGCGTAGTCGGCACCGCGCAGAGACCTAAGGGGCGTTATTGGGATGGACCTCCCGTTGCCGGTCGTGGTCGACCACATGATCGGCAGCGAGAGGTCAAGAGCAGCGATTGCCTCCTTCTGCGAGATTGTGATAACGCAGAAGGAGGCAGCGGAGAGGGAGAGGGAAGCCGACCCACTCTCCGCCAGGAGGCTAGCATCGGCGGGGCAACCCCGACGAGGCCGACGGCCCCCGTAAGGGGCCGCAGACGTAATGGCGGCGGTGGTACTACTTAGTACTTCCACCGCCGCCAAGGGGGCTGGCCGTTAAGGCGCCCCCGAGGTGGACAGGTCGCGGGGGGCGAGGTGGAGCAATAATCCCCTCCCCCCTTCTACAAAGATGCGACCTTCCGGGCGACCCCCCTCCTTTTATTTTATATTATTTCATTTTACTCAATATTATAAATTTTATCTTTATCTTATATTCCCCTTTATTTTGCCCCCCTTCTTATGTTTGTTGTGTTTTGTCCATTGTATTTATTTACTTATTATTATTTATTTATTTAATGACTTTTATTTTATCTATTTTATCTATACACCTTTTCATTTACTGATTTTATCTTTTATTTTATCATATTTTTAAGTTTTATGCGGGTTGACCAGGGGGGCCGGGACGGGGGGAGGGGACAGACGCGTGCCCGAACTCGCCTCTGTCCCCTCCTTGTCGCGTGCGGAAAAAAATACAATGCAGCGTGTACGAGTATTTGCACATGTATAAAAATCGGATGGCGCGGTAACAAAAATTCTAAATTATACAGCACAAGTTGCAGCAATGCATGCGCATCAGTTAAATTATCTGCATACCGCCGTTTCCTCAAACTGTGTGTTCATAACTGGCACTGAGAGGATGGCAGTGCCACCACTGCGAGGAGGCCCAGGACTCTGCGCGGCATACGCTGGAAGAATGTCCAGCGTGGTCGGCACCGCGCAGAGACCTAAGGGGCGTTATTGGGATGGACCTCCCGTTGCCGGTCGTGGTCGACCACATGAGCGGCAGCGAGAGGTCAAGAGCAGCGATTGCCTCCTTCTGCGAGATTGTGATAACGCAGAAGGAGGCAGCGGAGAGGGAGAGGGAAGCCGACCCGCTCTCCGCCAGGAGGCTAGCATCCGCGGGGCAACCCCGACGAGGCCGACGGCCCCCGTAAGGGGCCGCAGACGTAATGGCGGCGGTGGTACTACTTAGTACTTCCACCGCCGCCAAGGGGGGCTGGCCGTTAAGGCGCCCCCGAGGTGGGCAGGTCGCGGGGGGCGAGGTGGAGCAATAATCCCCTCCCCCCCCTCTACAAAGATGCGACCTGCCGGTCGACCCCCCTCCTTTTATTTTATAATATTTCATTTTACTCTATATTATAAATTTTATCTTTATCTTTTATTCCCCTTTATTTTGCCCCCCTTCTTATGTTTGTTGTGTTTTTTCCATTGTATTTATTTACTTATTATTATTTATTTATTTAATGACTTTTATTTTATCTATTTTATCTATTCACCTTTTCATTTATTGATTTTATCTTTTATTTTATCATATTTTTAAGTTTTATGCGGGTTGACCAGGGGGTGGGATGGGGGGAGGGGACAGACGCGAGCCGGAACTCGCCTCTGTCCCCTCCTTGTCGCGTGCGGAAAAAAATACAATGCAGCGTGTACGAGTATTTGCACATGTATAAAAATCGGATGGCGCGGTAACAAAAATTCTAAATTATACAGCACAAGTTGCAGCAATGCATGCGCATAAGTTAAATTACCTGCATACCGCCGTTTCCTCAAACTGTGTGTTCATAACTGGCACTAGGAGGATCGCAGTGCCACCACTGCGAGGAGGCCCAGGACTCTGCGCGGCATACGCTGGAAGAATGTCCAGCGTGGTCGGCACCGCGCAGAGACCTAAGGGGCGTTATTGGGATGGACCTCCCGTTGCCGGTCGTGGTCGACCACATGAGCGGCAGCGAGAGGTCAAGAGCAGCGATTGCCTCCTTCTGCGAGATTGTGATAACGCAGAAGGAGGCAGCGGAGAGGGAGAGGGAAGCCGACCCGCTCTCCGCCAGGAGGCTAGCATCGGCGGGGCAACCCCGACGAGGCCGACGGCCCCCGTAAGGGGCCGCAGACGTAATGGCGGCGGTGGTACTACTTAGTACTTCCACCGCCGCCAAGGGGAGCTGGCCGTTAAGGCGCCCCCGAGGTGGGCAGGTCGCGGGGGGCGAGGTGGAGCAATAATCCCCTCCCCCGCTCTACAAAGATGCGACCTGCCGGTCGACCCCCCTCCTTTTATTTTATAATATTTCATTTTACTCTATATTATAAATTTTATCTTTATCTTTTATTCCCCTTTATTTTGCCCCCCTTCTTATGGTTGTTGTGTTTTGTCCATTGTATTTATTTACTTATTATTATTTATTTATTTAATGACTTTTATTTTATCTATTTTATCTATACACCTTTTCATTTACTGATTTTATCTTTTATTTTATCATATTTTTAAGTTTTATGCGGGTTGACCAGGGGGGTGGGACGGGGGGAGGGGACAGACGCGAGCCCGAACTCGCCTCTGTCCCCTCCTTGTCGCGTGCGGAAAAAAATACAATGCAGCGTGTACGAGTATTTGCACA
The DNA here is from genome assembly GCF_051020765.1 of Lasioglossum baleicum. Taxonomy (NCBI): domain Eukaryota; kingdom Metazoa; phylum Arthropoda; class Insecta; order Hymenoptera; family Halictidae; genus Lasioglossum; species Lasioglossum baleicum. Next base: position 1,891,822 of record NW_027469083.1, read on the forward strand.
TGTATAAAAATCGGATGGCGCGGTAACAAAAATTCTAAATTATACATCACGAGTTGCAGCAATGCATGCGCATAAGTTAAATTACCTGCATACCGCCGTTTCCTCAAACTGTGTGTTCGTAACTGGCACTAGGAGGATCGCAGTGCCATCACTGCGAGGAGGCCCAGGACTCTGCGCGGCATACGCTGGAAGAATGTCCAGCGTGGTCGGCACCGCGCAGAGACCTAAGGGGCGTTATTGGGATGGACCTCCCGTTGCCGGTCGTGGTCGACCACATGATCGGCAGCGAGAGGTCAAGAGCAGCGATTGCCTCCTTCTGCGAGATTGTGATAACGCAGAAGGAGGCAGCGGAGAGGGAGAGGGACGCCGACCCGCTGTCCGCAAGGAGGCTAGCATCGGCGGGGCAACCCCAACGAGGCCGACGGCCCCCGTAAGGGGACGCAGACGTAATGGCGGCGGTGGTACTACTTAGTACTTCCACCGCCGCCAAGGGGGCTGGCCGTTAAGGCGCCCCCGAGGTGGACAGGTCGCGGGGGGCAAGGTGGAGCAATAATCCCCTCCCCCCCTCTACAAAGATGCGACCTTCCGGTCGACCCCCCTCCTTTTATTTTATAATATTTCATTTTACTCTATATTATAAATTTTATCTTTATCTTTTATTCCCCTTTATTTTGCCCCCCTTCTTATGTTTGTTGTGTTTTGTCCATTGTATTTATTTACTTATTATTATTTATTTATTTAATGACTTTTATTTTATCTATTTTATCTATACACCTTTTCATTTACTGATTTTATCTTTTATTTTATCATATTTTTAAGTTTTATGCGGGTTGACCAGTGGGGCGGGACGGGGGGAGGGGACAGACGCGAGCCGGAACTCGCCTCTGTCCCCTCCTTGTCGCGTGCGGAAAAAAATACAATGCAGCGTGTACGAGTACTTGCACATGTATAAAAATCGGATGGCGCGGTAACAAAAATTCTAAATTATACAGCACAAGTGGCAGCAATGCATGCGCATAAGTTAAATCATCTGCATACCGCCGTTTCCTCAAACTGTGTGTTCATAACTGGCACTAGGAGGATCGCAGTGCCACCACTACGAGGAGGCCCAGGACTCTGCGCGGCATACGCTGGAAGAATGTCCAGCGTGGTTGGCACCGCGCAGAGACCTAAGGGGCGTTATTGGGATGGACCTCCCGTTGCCGGTCGTGGTCGACCACATGATCGGCAGCGAGAGGTCAAGAGCAGCGATTGCCTCCTTCTGCGAGATTGTGATAACGCAGAAGGAGGCAGCGGAGAGGGAGAGGGACGCCGACCCGCTGTCCGCAAGGAGGCTAGCATCGGCGGGGCAACCCCAACGAGGCCGACGGCCCCCGTAAGGGGACGCAGACGTAATGGCGGCGGTGGTACTACTTAGTACTTCCACCGCCGCCAAGGGGGCTGGCCGTTAAGGCGCCCCCGAGGTGGACAGGTCGCGGGGGGCAAGGTGGAGCAATAATCCCCTCCCCCCCTCTACAAAGATGCGACCTTCCGGTCGACCCCCCTCCTTTTATTTTATAATATTTCATTTTACTCTATATTATAAATTTTATCTTTATCTTTTATTCCCCTTTATTTTGCCCCCCTTCTTATGTTTGTTGTGTTTTGTCCATTGTATTTATTTACTTATTATTATTTATTTATTTAATGACTTTTATTTTATCTATTTTATCTATACACCTTTTCATTTACTGATTTTATCTTTTATTTTATCATATTTTTAAGTTTTATGCGGGTTGACCAGTGGGGCGGGACGGGGGGAGGGGACAGACGCGAGCCGGAACTCGCCTCTGTCCCCTCCTTGTCGCGTGCGGAAAAAAATACAATGCAGCGTGTACGAGTATTTGCACATGTATAAAAATCGGATGGCGCGGTAACAAAAATTCTAAATTATACAGCACAAGTTGCAGCAATGCATGCGCATAAGTGAAATTACCTGCATACCTCCGTTTCCTCAAACTGTGTGTTCATAACTGGCACTAGGAGGATCGCAGTGCCACCACTGCGAGGAGGCCCAGGACTCTGCGCGGCATACGCTGGAAGAATGTCCAGCGTGGTCGGCACCGCGCAGAGACCTAAGGGGCGTTATTGGGATGGACCTCCCGTTGCCGGTCGTGGTCGACCACATGATCGGCAGCGAGAGGTCAAGAGCAGCGATTGCCTCCTTCTGCGAGATTGTGATAACGCAGAAGGAGGCAGCGGAGAGGGTAAGGGAAGCCGACCCGCTCTCCGCCAGGAGGCTAGCATCGGCGGGGCAACCCCGACGAGGCCGACGGCCCCCGTAAGGGGCCGCAGACGTAATGGCGGCGGTGGTACTACTTAGTACTTCCACCGCCGCCAAGAGGGGCTGGCCGTTAAGGCGCCCCCGAGGTGGACAGGTCGCGGGGGGCGAGGTGGAGCAATAATCCCCTCCCCCCCCCTCTACAAAGATGCGACCTGACGGTCGACCCCCCTCCTTTTATTTTATAATATTTCATTTTACTCTATATTATAAATTTTATCTTTATCTTTTATTCCCCTTTATTTTGCCCCCCTTCTTATGTTTGTTGTGTTTTGTCCATTGTATTTATTTACTTATTATTATTTATTTATTTAATGACTTTTATTTTATCTATTTTATCTATACACCTTTTCATTTACTGATTTTATCTTTTATTTTATCATATTTTTAAGTTTTATGCGGGTTGACCAGTGGGGCGGGACGGGGGGAGGGGACAGACGCGAGCCGGAACTCGCCTCTGTCCCCTCCTTGTCGCGTGCGGAAAAAAATACAATGCAGCGTGTACGAGTATTTGCACATGTATAAAAATCGGATGGCGCGGTAACAAAAATTCTAAATTATACAGCACAAGTTGCAGCAATGCATGCGCATAAGTTAAATTATCTGCATACCGCCGTTTCCTCAAACTGTGTGTTCATAACTGGCACTAGGAGGATCGCAGTGCCACCACTGCGAGGAGGCCCAGGACTCTGCGCGGCATACGCTGGAAGAATGTCCAGCGTGGTCGGCACCGCGTAGAGACCTAAGGGGCGTTATTGGGATGGACCTCCCGTTGCCGGTCGTGGTCGACCACATGAGCGGCAGCGAGAGGTCAAGAGCAGCGATTGCCTCCTTCTGCGAGATTGTGATAACGCAGAAGGAGGCAGCGGAGAGGGAGAGGGAAGCCGACCCGCTCTCCGCCAGGAGGCTAGCATCGGCGGGGCAACCCCGACGAGGCCGACGGCCCCTGTAAGGGGCCGCAGACGTAATGGCGGCTGTGGTACTACTTAGTACTTCCACCGCAGCCAAGGGGGGCTGGCCGTTAAGGCCCCACCGAGGTGGGCAGGTCACGGGGGGCGAGGTGGAGCAATAATCCCCTCCCCCCCTCTACAAAGATGCGACCTTCCGGTCGACCCCCCTCCTTTTATTTTATAATATTTCATTTTACTCTATATTATAAATTTTATCTTTATCTTTTATTCCCCTTTATTTTGCCACCCTTCTTATGTTTGTTGTGTTTTGTCCATTGTATTTATTTACTTATTATTATTTATTTATTCAATGACTTTTATTTTATCTATTTTATCTATTCACCTTTTCATTTATTGATTTTATCTTTTATTTTATCATATTTTTAAGTTTTATGCGGGTTGACCAGGGTGGTGGGACGGGGGGAGGGGACAGACGCGAGCCCGAACTCGCCTCTGTCCCCTCCTTGTCGCGTGCGGAAAAAAATACAATGCAGCGTGTACGAGTATTTGCACATGTATAAAAATCGGATGGCGCGGTAACAAAAATTCTAAATTATACAGCACAAGTTGCAGCAATGCATGCGCATAAGTTAAATTATCTGCATACCGCCGTTTCCTCAAACTGTGTGTTCATAACTGACACTAAGAGGATCGCAGTGCCACCACTGCGAGGAGGCCCAGGACTCTGCGCGGCATACGCTGGAAGAATGTCCAGCGTGGTCGGCACCGCGTAGAGACCTAAGGGGCGTTATTGGGATGGACCTCCCGTTGCCGGTCGTGGTCGACCACATGAGCGGCAGCGAGAGGTCAAGAGCAGCGATTGCCTCCTTCTGCGAGATTGTGATAACGCAGAAGGAGGCAGCGGAGAGGGAGAGGGAAGCCGACCCGCTCTCCGCCAGGAGGCTAGCATCGGCGGGGCAACCCCAACGAGGCCGACGGCCCCCGTAAGGGGACGCAGACGTAATGGCGGCGGTGGTACTACTTAGTACTTCCACCGCCGCCAAGGGGGGCTGTCCGTTAAGGCGCCCCCGAGGTGGGCAGGTCGCGGGGGGCGAGGTGGAGCAATAATCCCCTCCCCCCCTCTACAAAGATGCGACCTGCCCGTCGACCCCCCTCCTTTTATTTTATAATATTTCATTTTACTCTATATTATAAATTTTATCTTTATCTTTTATTCCCCTTTATTTTGCCCCCCTTCTTATGTTTGTTGTGTTTTGTCCATTGTATTTATTTACTTATTATTATTTATTTATTCAATGACTTTTATTTTATCTATTTTATCTATTCACCTTTTCATTTATTGATTTTATCTTTTATTTTATCATATTTTTAAGTTTTATGCGGGTTGACCAGGGTGGTGGGACGGGGGGAGGGGACAGACGCGAGCCCGAACTCGCCTCTGTCCCCTCCTTGTCGCGTGCGGAAAAAAATACAATGCAGCGTGTACGAGTATTTGCACATGTATAAAAATCGGATGGCGCGGTAACAAAAATTCTAAATTATACAGCACAAGTTGCAGCAATGCATGCGCATAAGTTAAATTATCTGCATACCGCCGTTTCCTCAAACTGTGTGTTCATAACTGACACTAAGAGGATCGCAGTGCCACCACTGCGAGGAGGCCCAGGACTCTGCGCGGCATACGCTGGAAGAATGTCCAGCGTGGTCGGCACCGCGTAGAGACCTAAGGGGCGTTATTGGGATGGACCTCCCGTTGCCGGTCGTGGTCGACCACATGAGCGGCAGCGAGAGGTCAAGAGCAGCGATTGCCTCCTTCTGCGAGATTGTGATAACGCAGAAGGAGGCAGCGGAGAGGGAGAGGGAAGCCGACCCGCTCTCCACCAGGAGGCTAGCATCGGCGGGGCAACCCCGACGAGGCCGACGGCCCCTGTAAGGGGCCGCAGACGTAATGGCGGCGGTGGTACTACTTAGTACTTCCACCGCAGCCAAGGGGGGCTGGCCGTTAAGGCCCCCCCGAGGTGGGCAGGTCGCGGGGGGCGAGGTGGAGCAATAATCCCCTCCCCCCCTCTACAAAGATGCGACCTGCCCGTCGACCCCCCTCCTTTTATTTTATAATATTTCATTTTACTCTATATTATAAATTTTATCTTTATCTTTTATTCCCCTTTATTTTGCCACCCTTCTTATGTTTGTTGTGTTTTGTCCATTGTATTTATTTACTTATTATTATTTATTTATTCAATGACTTTTATTTTATCTATTTTATCTATTCACCTTTTCATTTATTGATTTTATCTTTTATTTTATCATATTTTTAAGTTTTATGCGGGTTGACCAGGGTGGTGGGACGGGGGGAGGGGACAGACGCGAGCCCGAACTCGCCTCTGTCCCCTCCTTGTCGCGTGCGGAAAAAAATACAATGCAGCGTGTACGAGTATTTGCACATGTATAAAAATCGGATGGCGCGGTAACAAAAATTCTAAATTATACATCACGAGTTGCAGCAATGCATGCGCATAAGTTAAATTACCTGCATACCGCCGTTTCCTCAAACTGTGTGTTCGTAACTGGCACTAGGAGGATCGCAGTGCCATCACTGCGAGGAGGCCCAGGACTCTGCGCGGCATACGCTGGAAGAATGTCCAGCGTGGTCGGCACCGCGCAGAGACCTAAGGGGCGTTATTGGGATGGACCTCCCGTTGCCGGTCGTGGTCGACCACATGATCGGCAGCGAGAGGTCAAGAGCAGCGATTGCCTCCTTCTGCGAGATTGTGATAACGCAGAAGGAGGCAGCGGAGAGGGAGAGGGACGCCGACCCGCTGTCCGCAAGGAGGCTAGCATCGGCGGGGCAACCCCAACGAGGCCGACGGCCCCCGTAAGGGGACGCAGACGTAATGGCGGCGGTGGTACTACTTAGTACTTCCACCGCCGCCAAGGGGGCTGGCCGTTAAGGCGCCCCCGAGGTGGACAGGTCGCGGGGGGCAAGGTGGAGCAATAATCCCCTCCCCCCCTCTACAAAGATGCGACCTTCCGGTCGACCCCCCTCCTTTTATTTTATAATATTTCATTTTACTCTATATTATAAATTTTATCTTTATCTTTTATTCCCCTTTATTTTGCCCCCCTTCTTATGTTTGTTGTGTTTTGTCCATTGTATTTATTTACTTATTATTATTTATTTATTTAATGACTTTTATTTTATCTATTTTATCTATACACCTTTTCATTTACTGATTTTATCTTTTATTTTATCATATTTTTAAGTTTTATGCGGG